>NC_141548.1:1395625-1770000 GCF_021556685.1 Rattus norvegicus | reverse complement strand
AAGCTGGGATACTGTGTACCAACCTCCTGGATACTGAGGCCTTGCTCTAAGGCTGAGGTCTTGGATGGTTTTTGGGATACATACTTCACTTTTAAAGGTGTGGCTGCAAGGACAGTTGCTTTGAAGATGAAGCGGTGGTGAGATTCACCATCAATGGCAAAATCTGCTATAACCATATGGCCAATTTGACTGTTGCCATTTGATGACCTTAGCAAATACATATTCTTTTTCTCTTGTAATCTCTGATACTTTTCCTTGCCCCCAAGCATCCTCTGACTACTTGTGCTTCTGCCTTCTTAAACACACACACATACACACACACACACACACACACACACACACACACACACACACACACACACACACCCCACACACACACATTGGCCTTCCTTCTCTCTAGGAGCAACATGGTCTACAGGGAATATATGAAGCAGAGACTAGAAGGTTGCTCTGCTCAGTTAACTATTAGCTTTGGGGCCTCAGATCTGTCTCTTTGCCTAGGTAAGCCTCACCTTCCTCACAAGGAAAAGAAAAAGATTCACGAAGTTTCCCATCTTTCCTCATGGCAACTTGTAGTTCAGGGAAGGTGATTATGGAACCCTGAGCCCTTTTCTTCTTCCTAAGCCCCAGAACCTCTCCCTTTGTTTTTCTACTCCATCGGCCATGTGCAGAGGACTTCACTTGAGAAACAAACGGTGGTGCTCAAAATTTGAAATCCACCGTCATAGTTGTCCATGTAGTATCCTGATGTCCACTGACTTCTAGTATTCCTCATGCTACTTTCTAACTTGTATTTTTTTTAATGATTTTTGTGTGTGGAACACTCACTGTTACTTATCTTTTGTCTTCCTCAGGCAGGTAGTCCTGAAGACCAAAGGTTAAGACTAAAGGTTCAGACAAAGCTAAGTTGAAAGCTTGTGGGTGACAGTTGGCCACAATTAAAGCAGGAATCAGAAATAGGATGACACAGAAGATTGTTTTATACCACGCCTTTGTCCCTGTCCATCTATATTCCTGCTCTGGAAGAGAGATAAGCCAAAGAAACCCTTGGGTTATAACTTGCACTTGTTAGGTGAAAAAATAATAACAATGTCTCTTATGTTCAAAAGTTTAGACATTTCAAAAACAGTTTTGCGTGGCTCTATTCTCACCTGCTATGAAGGAATGCACTAGACTGAAGAACTCATAAAGAAATGAAGTCAGATTGGGCTCATAGTTCTGATAGTGCAAGAGGACCAGGCTCTGGTGAGGGCCTCTTCACATTTTCATGCACGGCAGAAAGCAGATGGCAGCAGATACATAGAAGCAGTGGTGCAAAAGAGGCTAAACAATGCCCTTTATGGCAATCCACTCTCACAATAACTACCCTCCTTCTGGGAAGAAGGCATGTATCACTCAGAATGTTCAAATCATCTCTTAAAGGCCCCTCTTTCTATCACCTTCATAATGACAAGCAAACTCAAACAGAAGGTACAGACCATATTGGAGCCACATGTTCCATGGCCACATTGTACTTATATTGGGTTTTGTAAATCAACTGAAAAGTAAGAAGGGCATTGGTGATTGTTCTAAAAGCAAGGGCCCAAGGAATGAAACCATGTGCCTGAAATTACAGTATTAAAATCAGTAAGTATTAAAACCGGGACTCTTATTTTTCATCCCTACATGTCATTTTTGTAATCTAACTTGTCCCCAACTGGCTCAAGGTTTGAATGTTTGGTCCCAGCTGGTGGTACGGTTTTGAGAAGCTGTAGATCACTAGTGGTGGACCTTTGAAAATTAGATGTAGTCCCCCTTTCCTGCCACATTCTCCCTGTTTTCTGGTCTACCATGATGTGAAGGGCCTCCCCCATATGTTCCCACACTTACGGACTGAACCACTCCACTGATATTCCCCCACCATGATGCTTTGAGACAATAGCTAAAATAAACTGTTCTCTTGAGTTGCCTTTGTTATAGGCTCCGTCACTAATATCCCACCTATAAGCCTGTCTCTAGTGGCCTTAGCAAGTGCTGCTCCTTTCCGTCTCAGATACGGTCCAGTTTTCTTTCGATTATTCTTGCCGCTTCGCTTTTTCTCTCTCCTCCCAGCAGGAAATCAGGGTGATTATGGGGCCTTCTCTTAGCCAAGGTGTTAGGAGTTTATGCTACACTCCCCAGTGGACAGCTAATGACCTCTGTTGGGTTGTTCCAATAAAAGTTTCCCACAGTCCAATGCTGAAGGGGAGAGCTTGAGTGAAGTTTTTACCACTCTTTCAGCAGACTCATCAAGAGCTTCCTTTTCCTCTCTGGAAATTGTGTTTCATGCCGTGTGTATTTCTAATCCAAGTGTTACATCAATCAGCGATCTGGACTTGGCTTGTTGTTCTCCTGGAGTGTGTTTTACAAGCAGAGATGGGGTTTCTTATTCTGGCTTACTCAAGCCCTCCTGGACTCTAGGAAAAATACTCAAAGTGCAATTTCCTCTCATCTATTAGGATCTGGGTTTTTTTTTGGGGGGTGCAATTTAGAGTTATTGGGTTTTCTGAAGCATTACCTTAATAAAGGCATTCCTTTCTGAGTTGTGCTTGACCTGGGGGTGAGATGGGGAATCTGTTTCTTCTCAGGGCTATTGTAAAGTTAGGACTCACAAAAAACAGAGCAAATGGGGGCCTTTGAAATGTGATCCCCTTAGCCAAGGCCTGTCTTGTGGTTAAAGGGAAGGCTTATGTGGACTCCCCTGTTCTTCAAGTCCAGTTCCTTTGAGCATTTCAGCCCAGAGATGGGTTTGGTTTTCAGAGAACTTTACAAATGTTTGGTTGGAATCTCATATTTGCATTGTCAAAGAAGGGAGCAAGATTCTGTGGAGGCTCATTACCAGAGAAGGTATTGGCTGGTAGGAGGAGGTTGGCCAAACTGGCTCTTAGATGTTTCCAGCTGTTTTTGAAAGTTTGACCAATACTTGGTTTCCCCATAGAGGGTTTCAAGTAGCTCAGGCCAATTGCTGAAGCCAAAAGTTTACCCAAGAACCAGAATCCAAACATGGTGGCATGTATACTAGGGAGGCAGAGGCATCGAGCGGGATCTTTGTGAGTTTGAGGCTAGCCTGGGATACAAAGCAAGTTTCAGGACAGCTAGGACTGTTACATGGAGAAATCTTTAAAAAGCCAAGAAAAGTGTGGGGTGGGGTACAGGGGAATTTAAATTCTTTGGAATTTGATGGTTTGGGGTTCTTTGTTGGGATGCATGCTTAAGGAACTCAGAGGTTAAATTAGATGTCTTCTGTTGCTCTCCATTTTACTTATTATTTATTTATCCATCTCTTAATTTATCAATTTATTTATTTGTGTGTTTATTATTTATTCATAGATCTATTTACCTATATCTGTCTGTCTATCATCTATCTATCTCTATCTATCTATCTATCTATCTATCTATCTATCTATCTATCTATCTATCTATCTATCTATCATCTATCTATCTATTGAGATGATCTCTCACTGACTCTGAGGCTTATGCTTCACCCAGGTTCTCTGGTTAGCAAGTTCCAGGCATCCTCCTGTCTTTACCTCTGTGGCACTGGGGTTGCAGGCATGCATGGCCCCATCCTGTCTTCTTAGGTTCCCAGAGATTCAAATGCAGGTCCTCATGCTTGCAAGGGAAGCACTCTACTGACTGACTGTCATCTCTCCAATGCCTCCTCCCTTCTCTGTTCTTTTTAAGCAGCTACTTTTAAATATTCAAGAACATTTCTTTTCCCTAAATGAAATCATCCAGCTGACATCTTCCTCTGTTGGGTCTAACAGATAGGACTTGTGCCCCAGTTCTATCTTATTTTGTGAAGGACTGATATTGAAATTGGGAGAGACTATTCTCCTCATTGCTTAAAATCATCCATAGCTTTTCTTTCTTTTTCTCTCTTTTTTTCTTTCTTTCTTTCTTTCTTTCTTTCTTTCTTTCTTTCTTTCTTACACACACACACACACACACACACACACACACACACACAACAAAATACAGACCTGTCCCAGCATCTGTGACATGGTATTGAGCTGTCTGACGATTTTTTTTAACTGTTATCTTTCTTTTCTTTAAGAAAAGAGTCGTTTCAGAAGAAGCCCTGACAGCTCTGTCACTTCACTCACACCTCTAAATTTCTCTTTCTGTTGTCAGTCAGCAGACAGCAGACTGGGGATCTGATGGGCCTGACTGATGTCCAAATACATAAGAGATCGGAGAGGGGCCTGCAGCAGTGCGTCAGAAGCCGTCGTCGTCTTCTGCCTTTATTCTTGGAGGAGCTGTCACGACCTTCAGAAGTTCCTCTGTGCCAGGATCTCATCTCCTGGGCCTCTGTCTGCAGCCCACGCAAATAGACACACAAGGACTGGGCCTCCTCAGGCATACTTTCCAGAAATTACAGTTTGAGTGTGATGTTGAATTCCTCTGTCCTGTGTGCTGCTTGGAAGTGGGAATGAATACTATATTGGGATTAAATCTGTTTCATGAAAACTTATGACATAACAGCAGTGACATCAATGGGAATAGCATGGGGGAGTTCTTAGATTTGAGGAAACTCAGAAGCAAGTGTTTTAAATCCATCATCCATTTATTTGTGACTGCTCTTGCATGGATACCATTTCTCTTCCTATATTAGGAAGTGTTATGTCTGTCTGCTTGCAGAAGGCAAAGCTATTTAGTTTCTGTAATTATAAGCATCCTTGATTCTGAGTGTCTATGCACAGGTTTCCATATGCTGGGCTCTCTGTGTTCCTTGTGTGTCTTATGACAGATCCTGACCTACTTGTTGATTCTGAGCTAGCCTGTTGGGAATTAACACATGGATAGGGCAGTTTTGTGATTTCTGGATATCAGCAGAATTATAAGTAACAGATTCCAAAGTTTTAACGAGGCCAGTTTTATAACTTCATTTATCTGTACTCACATTCTTCGTGGTTTCCACTTTCTATCTTTGGTTAAATTCTCCTGAAGGAATAGTGCATCTTCCTTCCTGTACAAGTGTATATCAGGTTTTACCTAACTCTTCCTTGGGATCTTCATGGAGAGAGGGTAGTCATAGACTTTGCCAGACATGTCTCTGCCTATCAAACCTTCAACAGATGTGCTATCCTGGCAAAGGGTGTTGTTTGACATTGAAATTTCTAGATACATAAAGCATTGGCTTTGGAGATAAATACTTGGTTGTCAATTCTGACTTTCCCTTTACTAAGTGAATGGCCTTTATGGATCTGTAGATCTCTTCTTTCTTCTGTTTTAAGAGTTATTTAATGGTGTGTACGTATCTGCATGCATGTATATGCACATGTGTGCAGATGTGTGCTTTCACATATATGTGGAGGGAAGAAGGTAGTTCCAGGCATCCTCTCCCACTACTCTCTCCCTATCCCTGTGAGGCAAGGTCTTTCTTTGTGTGTAGAACTCTTGTTTCTGCTAAGTCGGATGTCAGGAAGCCCCAGTGACCCTTCTGTTTTTATATCTTCTTGAAGCTGGGGTTGCAGGTATCCTTAACTACTCAGCTTGTTTTGTGTGTACTGGGATCCAAACTCTGGTCCTCATAGTTGCAGAACAAGTACCTTAAACCACTGAGTCATTACTCCAGTCTAGAATGCATTGTTCTTTCATTGTCTGTAAAATAGGGTGGCAGCATCATCAACTGACTCCTAGGCTCATTGGGGGTCAGGGGAGATAGTCATATTTATAGCTGACACTCTAATGGCTTTTACTAAGCGCTTCTTGCCTATGAATTCTTTAATCCACACAACTCACAGATCCCAGTAAATATTGCTTCTGAAGTTCTGGGTTCAATCCACAGCACTGCATCTCTGTACACATAACCTGAGCATGGTGGGACACCCCTTTAATTCTAGCATCTGAGAGGTAGAAGCAGGAGAATCAGTAGTTCTGGGTCATCCTTGGCTACATAGTGGGCTTGAAACTCACCTGGTGCCTCTCCTCTCTATGTACCTCTTTCCTTTGGTTATTATTCAAAGTCACCATCACTCTCTATTCTGCATTATTTAAAAAAATAATTTCTCAGAAGAGTACCTGTTAATGTAGTTAAAAGTTTTTCATATTCATGTGCTTTCACCTGGACTGTCTATTCTTAGTAGAATATAAATTCCATGAGTAAAGGCCTTCATCTGCCATGTTTAATCCTGTACATAGGACATTTAGCAGAAGGGCTGTATCATAATTCTAGGTGATGATGATGATGATGATGATACAAGCTTTTAATAGTTCTTAAAGTTACCATTTTCTAGGCATTGTCTGAAGCAACTCACAGATATTAACCAGATTAGTTTTTTTTAATGGATCTTGGCTATCATTATTTCTGATTAATAGATAGGGAGGGTTTATACAGCAGCCCAAGGCCATACAATTACCAGGTGATAAAGTTTGTGTTAAAAGCTCTGCCATGGGACTCAGAGAAGATGCTTTGAATCACCATATTTCTGTGCCTCTCTGGTAGACAGTGCATGCTCATGTAGCAGATGCATTAATGAATAGAAGATGTCCCGAAGAGCCTCACTGGGCAGACACAGTCATGGATTGCTGTGTAAATGGGTTACACCTGGACACTGCTACATGCCTCCCTTCCAAAGCAGGGACTATGACACTATCTTGTGTATATTAAATGTCCCATAAGCCCAAATGATTTTCAGTGACCACTGTGGCTACTATTTATATTGTACACTTGATAGAGCCTTTGGGTCAATTGTCTTTTTCTATTTTTCCTTCTTTTTCTTTCCTTTTTTTCTCCTAAGAGAGGAGAATTGTGGGAAATATTTTGTTTTCCCTGGGAGCCAGGCTATGTATTTACTTCAAGTTTTATTAAATGAGTTATAAATTTTCCCAGCAATTTCCTCATAGCTCAAGAGGTTTAATTTGCATGTGTTGCCTTTTGCAATATGCTTTTCGTAACATTGCAGATGCGTCTTCCCTAGCTTCAGTAAACAACAGGCACTTGGCCAGGTTTTTGACTGAACACATGCCAGGCCTGGGAAATAGGAATTAACTCTGTGCAGGCTGGGGGCAAGGGACACACATCTCTGTCTGTCCTCAGCATCTGCGATTTCCAGTGGAGTTTCCAACAGGCAAACACCCACTTCCAGGATGGTTTGTAGATATTTTGATATTGTTAACTTGTAAAATAGAGGAGTAGACAAATATTTGTGCTTAAGCATCCAGCTTTCATCACATCTTATTTTACATATAGTGCTCATAAAAATGACCAAAAAAAAAGTTTCTTGTGACCCCAGTGGTGATGTTCAGAGATCTAGAATCTGGTCAAGGTTCTGTGATAAGGAAGGTGGTCTGATATGCATTTGATTCCAAGGATAGGGCTTTGGGTTTAGAACTGGCCCTTGGGGACACTCTAACTGGGTTTGAGTTTGGACATGATCATTAGATATGGCCCTAGAGTTCCTGTCAAATGGGGTTGTATGGGCCCTGCCGGGTAGATGTGTTGTAAGGATTGCAGAGAGTGAAGATCATAAAGCAGCTGAAATACAGTGGTCACCCTGCCAACTCTTCTGACCCAAGGACTTGCCTAGTCTACTGAGTCTTCTCCTGAGAAGGATACATATTCTGAGTGAGGATTTTCTATTGACAGTTCCCTTCCTGGAGAGGGAAAAGGCATTGGAGTTTGGGATTGATAATATGCAGGTTAGACTAAGGTTTGACTGCATTCAACAGAAAAAGAATCTAAAGTCAATGCTGCCGTCATACTGTAGGGATTTATTTTTCCTGCTGATGAGCAATGGGGCGGGCAGTGCAGGCCAGGAGTTTCATCATATCGTGAGGGATCCTGCTTCTTTCTCTTTGTAGCTCTGATCTGATGTTTTTTGCATGTTTTGTCATGATTCAAGATGGTGATTGATGCCCTTGTAGTCTCTTTCTCATTCTTAGAGACACAAAGGGGAGAATGAAGAGCAGGCTTGGTCTCCTTTGAGGACATGTGCATCCTATCCTTCATGAGTACAGTCTTTGTATCCTGTGAGCAAGAACTTATTCACAGAGCCACATCTGAATGGAAGATGCAATTGTTCAGGCTGGCAGCCATATGCCCAACGACATTCTAGCGTTTGTTGTGAAGGAGGAAGTGTGAAGTAGAATGTTGAAGTGGGTACCATGAGATCATTGTTTGTATTGTCCCATGGCTCTATATTTGAAATAGAAGCATGCTTACTTACATAAAGAATATTCCTCTTTCAAAGTTTGCTTTATAGTGATGTTAGGAAACACAAATAAATATGTTTATAGAATCTTATAGTTACCTTCTTCATGCACTAAATAATAATTGGTATGACAAATCCTAGTTTTAAATGGCATCATAATTTTTTTAATATTTTTGCATTTTATTATATTTTTCACCATTTAAAACAATTTTAAAATTCAAGTACAGTTTGATCAATATTCTTCATCTCCACTTCCCTATCTACCCAACTTTAAGTTTTTTTCTAAGAAAGAGACAAAAAACCAATATAACAACAACCTCCCAACAAGAAAACAAAATAAAACCATACCCCCCCCAAAAATAAAAGAAAAACACTAAACTGTAATCAAACAAAACACACACACACACACACACACACACAAAACCAGTACAGTCCAATTATATGTTACTCCTGAACGTGGGCCCTGCCCCAGAGTAGCTGATAAAACCAGGACCACCCTATTGGAGCATTTTCCTTCCAAGAAGGTATATAGTTCAGTTGTTAAACTTTGCCAAAGTGGCTTGGTTTTCATTCATTCATTTAAAAATATAACTGAGTACAATATAATAAGATAAAACAAACAAAGAAACCCATCATACCAAAGTCTGGCAAGATAAACTCACAGAAGGAAAAGAGCACAAGAGAAAGCACATGAGTCAGAGATCTAGATGTTCACAAACTGAGGAGTTCCATCAACAGTAAACTGGAAGGCATAATATAGACACAGAGGAGCTGGTATAGACCCATGCTGGTCCTGTCCAGTCTGCTTCAACATCCGTGAGTTCATATGATCCTTGCTCATGTTCATTTAGAAAGCCTTGCTTTCTTGATGTTCTCCATCCCTCTGCCTCTTACAGTCTTTCTGTCTTTTCTGTGAGGTTTCCTGAGCTCTGAGGGGAGGAGGGATTGGTACATCATAAATTTTCATATTTTAGTTTCAATTTAAGTAAATCCATTAAAATGCTAAATAAACACAGGCTTTTAGAAATGAGAGAAGGTGGCATCTGTGACCAGAGTGTGTGAGTTTGAGCATGTGCCTGTCATCAACTGGATAACTAATCTTGATCTTTCCATCTCTCTCTCTCTCTCTCTCTCTCTCTCTCTCTCTCTCTCTCTCTCTCTGTATCTGTCTTTCTCTTCTCCCAACCCTTTGTGCACACACACACACACACACACACACACACACACACACACACACACACACACACACAGAGTTTGTAGCATAGGCTAGTCTCAAACTCTTCTATGGCTAAAGATGATGTTGAATTTCTGGTTCTTCTCCCTTTATCCTTTGGGTGCTGGGATTGTAGATGGCCATTTATGCAGTTCTGGGGACTAAATCAGATCTTTGTGCATACTAGGCAAGCACTCTATCTTTGTTCTATTTTTTTCCAGCCTGTAAGACAACATCAGAGTTGTAAGCCTGGGAGACCAATACTTTCTACACTCTCAGAATAGAGCCACTGGGGCCAAAAAAAATATGAGGATCTTGGCCATTGTCACTATTGCTGCTATGATTATGTTTTTTACTGTTAGCATGTATTGTTAAGAAATATAAGAGATGGAATTTGGGGAGAACAGAAATTATGATGATATATACCTATGAGGCTGACAACTGACAAGGATAAGTCTTAACCTCAACAATAAAAAATAGATTTGTTAAGAGCTAATATTAGTGCTTTTTAATTTCAAGTGGTTTCATATAGGAGAGCAGTTTATTAAGCAGTTGCTCTATGCCAGGTACCATGGGGATTGCATGGATTGTATCAAAAGTTAATTCTCTTTAACACTACCAGCTTGTGTTTCCTGTTCTGCTGATGAAGGACCCGAGTCAGGGCTAGGTAATTTCCAGCATCCTCTGTTCTCATGGGGCTAGCCTCATACCTCTGCTAAGTAACATCTGCCACATCCATTTGGAGCCTGTTCTTTCCCTCATCTTCATCCCCATTAGGATGTCTAGCCTTCTACTGTCTCCTCTAAGGTCTCCTAGACCCTCTGGTTTCTATTTCTCTTCTGGTTCCTTCTGGCAACCCAGTTACCAACTACTACAAATGTGCCAGTCATTTCCTAAGCTTCTCCCTGCTGTCAAACTGACCTGTCCAGCCTCTGTGGGCAGGGTACAAGTGACAGCATCTAGTCTGCTGAACTAAGACACAAAAATAGGCATTAATGGGCCCAAGGATTACATTTCTCTAGGTCATTCATCTTAGAAAGTGCTGGTTTATTTGAAGTTTTGTTTATTTAATAATTGACCTTCTTCCCTCGATACCCCCTCTATTCTTTCCTGTGTATAACAGAATTTACTAAAAACAGCTTAAAGCTCACAGCACCGGAGAGCAGAAGGTAGAGAGATTCCTGTGGTAACCGCTGTGCCCACACACACATAGCTTCTCCACTATCAGTGCTGCCTCCAATATGAAGTCTTTCATTGACAGGAATAATTAGTGAAGGAGATTAAATGCAGGAAATATTCTAGCCCCCCGTGGGCAAGTCTCAGGACATCTCCTAGGTCACTATGTAAAGTTTGAAGTTGCTGCAACTTAGAGCCCTGGGACAAAAATGGACCATAGATGTGATAGAAAGGGGCGCCCCACTGAGCAATCACTCAGGGCCTCTGCCATTTTCCCCACAGTCCCCCCATCTCTGTCTGGCGCATAGTATACTCTCAGTCAGTATTGTTGAGAGTATGAATCACTTGCTACAGGCCTTTCAGTTGGGAAAGGAACAAAAGGCCCCTTAAGGAATGGGCCAGTGAATTATAGTGTACGGTAAGGTTTGGTTGGGCCTCATGGACTTGATAGATTTTTTTTTTTTAGTATTATTCCAGCTATAATGGTCTGTCATTCAGGTCAGCTTGCTGACATCCAGGGACCCTGTGCATCTCTGGCTGTGTGTGAGCCGAACATGAGCAGCATCCTGCTGGGATCAGGGGGCATTCATCTTCCACTATCCTCTCACCCTTGGAGCTGGAGGCTCATGTGTTACTCCTGTGATGTCATAAAGCAACTGATGTCTTAGTCCATGCTGCAAGAATTATTTCCTCTTTTGCTCTTCCAACAAATTGTACCTTATGATCCATTGAATTCCACTTTCCTATTTTTCCAACATTTCTCATTTTCTGCCCTTATTTTATCCTCTCTCTCAGGCCATCGAACGAAGGAAAAAATGTTGCTTAGCAACCACCATGGAACTAGTCAATACTTTCTCTAATATTAACCCTTTGGTAACAAGCAGCCAGTCACTGAATTATATAACACTCTCTGCCAGTATGCTTTAACGTTGATGTTCATGCAAGTTGGCAGCCCAACCCCATGGTCCAATCACAAGCATCAAGGATATGCATGGGTGCATATGTACATTAGTGAGTGCCAGTGTCGCAAATCACACCAATTAGTATTTCGTTAAAGGCATTCAGATTCCTCGAATTTTGCTATGGCGAATGTAGAATGGACTTTTGTTTTCAAGCACAGTAGCTTTCAAGGGAGTCTTCACTCTTTGTGCTGGTTTGTGTTTTGGACACTTAAGTTTGTCTCCATTTTCAAGATGGTGACATTTGTTTCTGATTTCCATTGAGCTTTACTGTGCGTCAGATTCCATGTCAGACACAGACTTGATTATTGCATACATTTATTTTCTTTACTTATGTTTTTTCCACTCACCTGAATCTTCCCCCATTGAGTGGGATGTTGAGGTGCCAGGTTTTCAGATGCCCCCGTTGTTCTTCCACTGACTCATTTTTCCCATTCTGACTCTACAAGGTCCTCCTGAGGTCATTGGACCTCTTAGCAAATTAGTAATGTAAGGCAACTGGAAGATAAACTTGACCTGTGCCTTCCTCCCATGTAGGCTTGTAAATCTTACTTTGGCCTGCACAAAATTATGTTTGCAAAGTTGGTTTTCAATGTGCCTCTTTTTACCCATGTGTCCCACCTACTCATTTTCTTTTTGCTACAGTTTGACAAGTCAAATCAGCTCCTACCTCTAGCATCCTTGAGGCTCTCAATGCCATCAGTAGAAAGGACAGTATGCTGATGTCATCTCTCTAGCATGTCACTGAATTTCTGAAAGCTCTCTGAAGAGCATCTCACAAGTAGATAGGGTCTGTGATTCTCCTGAATATATACTGAGTAGGTTTTGAGCAGTGGGTTTTTTAAGTTACCTCCTTTTCTCTCCTGTAAGTGAGCAGCTCTTCTTTCACACTGTACCTTATGGAACAACCAGCAAGTCTTAGAAAAATCTATCCCTGGGTCCTCTATAGCCTTAGAGTGTGACTACTGTTGAACTTACCAAATTTCCTGGGATGCCAGGGTACCTAAAAACTTAGTCCTTGATGGATTAGGTTCATTGTTCAATATCTCACAATCCTTGCACTTGATCCCTGTCATCAGTTGTTCTAGCTGATGTAGAAAAGCATCTGTGGTGTATGGATTCTATAAGGCAAGCCAAGGACTATGCCAGCTTTAATGATGTTAAGAGCTCACTAGTTTTCCACAAGGTCATGTGGAGTCACACATCCCTCATCTATAGCATGTTTATTACTGGAGTTTGGTAGTTATCTCCAAATGTGAAAATATACAGAAAGCTCCTGGGGTATTTATCATTTGCTACTTGAATTCACCTAGAAAAAAAAGGAGAAAGTATAATCAGATGCATGACTGGATATAAGCATGATTCTAGCAACCTCCATTATTGTACACAAACTATGTTGCAGACATTCTAGATGTATTCCTTGCTCACATATCTTTCCAGTCTTCACAGCAGTCTTTCAGGGAAGGTACTGTTCTTCTTTTGTTGCTAAGAAAACTAGAGATGAAATATGTTAAACTCTTGCTCAAGCAGGCCCACGTGATGGAGGAAAGTCACTAACTATAGCTGGGACCTGGCTTTGCATGTCCCAACCTCTTTGATAGCTTGGTGTTCCTCTTGTCAGCTGTTTTGGTTGGAAAGCAGGAAAGAAGAGTTGTGGTTGACAGGAGTCATGTAAAATTCTAGCTATGAAAGGACCCAGGCTAGTTGTCACGCTGTGGAAGATTCTAGTCATTCAGCTTGTACACTTGACCAATTAGAGCTGACTGAGGCAGGACATATGGGGACATAGGAACCTAATTAGACATCACAGACTCACTAGTATGGAAAGTCTTCCACCGTTATCTCGGTTCACTTCTAGTTGCTAGGTGTGGCTGGAGTTCTGCAACTCAGTGGTGGTTCTGAGGAAGGCAGTAATCTACTACCAGATGCTGCAGATGGCTTGCCCCAAGGTGGGGCCTTTTATAAATAGTATTTCCTCCTCTTCTCCAACAACCCTGTGAAGCATGTGATCTGATGGCCACTTACAATTGAGAAGACAGAAACCCAGAGAGGTTAACACCTTCACCTAATAAAATGATGCGACACTGAGGCTAAGCTCTTTTCTGATTTCAAAGAAATTCATTATTATTATTATTATTATTATTATTATTATTATTATTATTATTATTATTATTTTGGCCAAGACTGTCATAAAATTCACCATATAACTTAGCCTAGCCTTGAAATCCTGCTCCTGCTCCTTGGTCCTCTTGCTCATAAGAGCTGATATTACAGGAGAATTGCCATCGTACTTATCATCAAAGCTCTTCTTAACTATCATACTCTGTTGATATGGAAGCTTCTTGGCCTCTGTCTTCTGAGCTTCTAAAGTGGATCTGGGTCTGTGCTATGTGCTGGAACTTTGATCTTCTCCATGTTACATGTTCAGCATTGATTTGTATAGTTACAGTGTAAGGTTATGGCAAGCAGGAACCGTGCCTTCCTTTCTTCATGACTAGTATATAGACTTTCTTTATAGACTAGTTGGAGGTACTCAGCATTCAAGCCACTAATTGTCCTGGCCTTTCTGGCCAGCTGTTCAACTGTTTTCTAACTGCCAGTGAAGTAAAGGTCCTAAGGAGCTACAGCAGAGAATGCTGTCAGCCAGTCCCCCTCATGGAAAGTGTAGCTTTGCCTTCAGTCTGCTTTGGACTTTTTAAAATATCCTGGGCAATAGTAGATCTTGTATGTAAGAGCTCCATGGCTTCTATGCTGGGTGCCTACTTCATAGGTTGTACTTTTGCCAGTCACATGAGATGGTACCCAAGCCCTTGTTGTAGGCCATGGTCAGCAAAATGGATCTCTATGTGCTTTCATTTCAGTTTGTGTCTCACTGAGCATGGAATGCAGTTCTAATTTTTCTTTCACAAGCAGTTATGAGAAAAGAGGAGTATCAGGATGGAAATTCCATAGGGTAGGTATGGTTGGATCCTCAGTGGAAGGGGACTAAAGGTTGGGGATTGGGTTACAGTAAAGGACATTCATATTCTGGCTTATGATTCCATTTCAGCATATTATTAGGATACGGACATGAAGCCAGACCATGTATGTGCTATATGACCCATCTCTCCTGGAGAGAGGTAAGAATAGCTACTTACATAGGTTCTGCACATTCCACGGACAACAGTGCCATATTGCAGAGTATGCTCTTCCCACTTCTTCACTATATAGCCTGACATATAGTGTCAGCAGCAAGAATGTAAATCAGTTGAGAGGTAAGTTTCTTCCTGTTCAGACCTTACTTATTGGAGATACAGCCAAAGCAGCCTTGAGCTGCCACTCACAAAGGCTGCCTAGGCTTGGGGCTGGAAGAAGGTGAGGATGTTTGGGTCTTGCCTAAGGACCCAGTATAGAGACAGAGCAGGAAATTGATAGGCCTTCCCCTCCCTCCATGATCAGCTGGAAAGGTGGTCATATCTGCCTGTTTTAAGTGGAGATAGAGGAAGGGCTGCAGTTACACTCATGGTACCTCTCTCTCGCATCCATTGCTCAGCTTCTATGTCTTCCAGCTACTCTGCACTTCACCTTTCTAGAAAGAAATCTGCTCTTCTTTCCTTTTCCCAGTCTACAGGCTTTTCCTTCCTGCCTTGGATCCATGGCTGATCATAGAGTGATTTTACCAGTTTATGTCTAAATCTTCTATATCAGTGATAGATACATAAATATGTATGTATTATACTATGCATACATATTTACTATATATCCATAAATGTATTGTATAATATGTATTATTTATCCATAAATGTATATGTGACCCTATCTGTCTATCTATCTGTCTGTCTGGTATGAGGCAATGTGCATACATCTGCTATGGCATGTGTGTGGACGTTGGGGAAAAACTTGTAGGAATCAACTTTCTCCTTCTATCATGAGGGTCTTAGGAATGTAATTCAGGTCATCAGGATTGACTTCAAGCACCTTTACCCACTGAGCCACCATAACAGACCACATTTGGGTCAACAACAGGTTGCATGCAAGACTATGTTTCTGGGAGATTATGTCAGCTGTCATTGCTATCAGTGGACTAGTTTGTAGAAGTATGTTCTGTTTGCACAGTGGCAAAATGATCTAACAATGTATTTTGCAGAATACACCTGTGGTTAGGAAATGCATGACTATATATTGTGTATGAATATGTACATACACACGTATACCTATACATGCATACAGATCTGTAAGTCATATTTATTTTCTATAAATGACCTTTATTTCTATCTAGAAGCTATACATTTTAAATGTAATACCTATGCAGCATGTCATATATATATATGTATATATATATATATATATATATATATATATGGCATGCATGTGTGCGTGTAGTGTGTATGCATACACGTTTAAATTTTGCTAACTTTCTTCTCATCTTCACTGTGCTACTCTCCCTGTAAGGTAAGGTATAGGCTAGGCAGTTCTAGAGCAAGGGGAGCTAGTAGAGGGCAGGACATTGGCTGGTCACTATCTATACATCCTGATATCATTCTAGTACATCAGTATCGGAGCATATTCCGATACTGAAAAGTCTTTTCTTTTACAGTGCTTCAACTTGGTTGATAGATCTGGGTTCTTGCTGAGTTCATCTTTGTGTGGCAAAAAGGCAGAAAGTGCTAGGTGTGTGGCTGACAAAAGCTATGCAGGCCTGTCAAGAAGAAGCTGGGGAGTCTGTATCTTATGTGCAGGAGCCCCAAGCCAGCAAGTGAAGATGAGAAAGAGATGGCAGCTAAGGCCTAGGCAGAACTGATTCCATGAGACCTGATCTGCAGAACAGGAAAGAGCAGTCAAGGCCATGGATCTTCTGGGATCTTAGCACTTTGTCCTCCCAGCTGGGGTGGGAAAGACTGTCAGGCCAGCTGATGGAAGCAACCAGCCATGTCTGCTTATTGCCAGAGGTTACTATGCCCCATACACATGTTCTGGACCAGAAAGGACACCTCCTTCATGCAGTCTAGGCAGGAGTGGTCTGTGTTTGCCTCTTTTGACCATGGCCCTTTCAGGATAATCAAGAGAGTACATAGTAACTTCAGTAGGATGGTTGTATTTCTACAGCCAGGCAAAAGGCTCAGGTCAATCAAACGGCCCCTGACTGGGAAGGGCTGGGGGCTCCTGGGGGTGCGTTTGGCATTTTGAAATGCAGTCTTAGCATGAACTACCATGATTTACCTTTTTGAGAAGTTTGAGCTCAAGTGCATGGATAGATCCCACTCGTCCTTATTCTTTAATCCAAAACTATCCTTAACAGACCTCAATCATCAGAAGCATTTAAGACTCAGACTTAAGGGCAACTTATTATAATCTAAGGACTCAGACTTTGGTTTATTATAATAATGAGCACAGATTTTTCTAATCTGTGTTGATACTTCAACAATCTAATTATAGACAGGTTCCGCATAGACAATCATCTGTGGCTGAGCTATGGGTCTCTTTAGAAGGGGATCATGGTCATAGTTTGAGGGGAAAATATTGTCTTGCTGGAGGGATCACATATCAGGTACTAGAAAAATCTTTATTTTTCCCAACTTTTGGGAGAGTGGAGAATGTGAAAGGTAACTTTGGAAAGTGAAAGAGTGAAACTAGACAAAAGAGAATCCATGTTAATAAAATGGTGGCAGGTACATGGCATGTGTGTTATTGATCTGAATTTTTAAGTTTTGTTTTCATGCAATGCATTCTGATCATGCTTTTCTAAGCTTCAGTTCCTGTCAGATCCTCCTCCCCTTCTCCATATCGAACCAATTCCATGACCCTTTCTCTTCCCCCTCCTCTCTCTTTCTCTGTCTCTTTTGTCCTTTCTGTCTCCTCTCTCTCTCTCTCTGTCTCTCTGTCTGTCTTCCTCCCTCAAACAAGCGGGTAAAAGCAGTGACAACAAAGCCAAGAATAATCAAAGAGAAAAACACAACACACACTTATACATATACACACGTCCACAACCCCCCCCATGACCCCAAAAGCCAGAAAACTGGAAACCATAACATACATGCAAAAGGTCAGGAAAACTATCATTGTCCAAACAAAGCATTATTAGGCCAAAAGTCTACGTAAATACTATAGAGTTTCTTTGTTGGTCATCTATTGTTGGGCATAGGGCTTACGCATAGGTGTGGTTACTATAACCAGTGAGACTCTGTTGGAGAAAACTTTTTTCCTTTGCAAGAAGGTATCAATTGCAGATACATTTTTGATTAGGCATGGGAGCCCATTATTCACTTTCTCCTCTATGTGTTTCATTTATGTAGACATTTTAGAAAGCTTCTATAGTAATTGACCTCATATGGCCTCTAAAATAGCCTTTAGTGTCCATTATTCCTCCTTATATTTTTTACATTACTCCTTTCCCCACTTAACCCTCCCACCCTGGTCTCCTCCCATCTATCTGTAGCTGTTCGTTCTTTTTTCCCTTTCTTGTGAGATCCTCCCTTCACCTCTAGCCCCTTATTCTATATGTATCTTCTATGACTATATATATTAATTCAAATCTTAGTGTAAATTAACATAGGCAAGATAAGGTATATTAATGTACATGTATGAGCTGTCAGAGGTAAATAAGACTCCAGGCATCACTGAGTCGTGAACTCAGATGTGCGCTTGCTATGACCTCAGGCTTTCTCCAGACACTCTCTACTTAACTAGCAGATGGGCACACTTCCCTTGGATACAAAATGATGCCAGCCGAATTAGGTTTAGGTTTTCTCTTTTCAAAACGGGAGTTTTCTTATTATTTGATGTTTAGTAAAATCTCCAGTTGGGCCTTATGGGCCCAATACCTAGCTGATATTAGCACTGGGTAAGTTCTAATGCCTAGGAGAGCTGGTCAGTTATACAGCTGTCTGCAGTTTTGCACGGAGTTGACTCCATGAAATTCATGAAGTATGGTGTTAGGTAGTAGAGGCTACTCTTCCAATTGACTCAGAAGAAATATGATTGGGCAAGGGGTTTACTCTTAAGTGTGGTTAGCATAATTAATAAGACTCCATTGGAGAAGGATGTCAATTGCAGGTAGATTTCAGTTAGGTATGGAGCCCATATTCACTTTCTCTTATTTGTGCTGGGCTGACAGGGAATAAACATTTTGTTTTTGAGTGATATGTACAGCCGATTAAAACATCACTGGAATATGGTTTCTTCTCTCTGCCTGAGTATAGGAGGTCTAACCACTATGAGCTCTCCAAACACTTGTCTTTCTCTGATAGAAAGGATACCTTTTCTTCTTCTAAGACTCTGCTTTTCCGCTGTCCCCCAGTAATTCCAGAACCTGCTATTTGTTTCATAAGAAAACGGAAAACAACACATCCTGATGAATTTGACTGAAGATGTGTCTCCCTTTTCTTTGGGACAGGAAAATTGGAACTTGCCACCAATTGAACCCTGAGAAGTTTGGCTGTAGGAAATGGTTAGATATTGTTACACCAGGCAGCTGCTGTGGTCGCTGAGATCTTTGCCCATGACATTAGTTAAGTATGTGCTGGGGTTCACAAATTGCCACCTACAGAGCCCACCAGATTGTCATTGATTTGCACATATAGAGCCAGCTAGGGGGGCCTTCATCTGTCATTGTGGTTTCAGACTGGAAGCTTCTGTGTAGGCTTATCCCCAAGCTCTGCACTGTAACCCTCATCCACTGAGCATCCCACTATAACAACACCCAGTTTATAATTCAGGTAATACCCGCTTCTACTGCTTAGCCTCTTTGGACTTTGTCAGGAGTGAATAGCAATGGTTGTAATGGTCTTTGGAGTCTGAGGAGACTTATTAACATTCCCTTTCTCAACATTGCCTTCTGCTGAAAGTCTCTGAGAGAACCTGGAATGTCTACATCCAAATAAAGAAAACTTTATTTCCATTTTTAATGAACAGACAGGCCCCTAGCTTATAGAACCTGGGGCCTTATGTCACTCCAGTAGCTGCCAGGAACACATTTAATCCCATGAAGGTTAGCTACCATCTTTTTAATTCTTTTTCTGTCATTTCTACCACAATGAAGAGGCAGTATCTGTTTGGAGCCAATATGTCTTTAACATTTCTATTACACGTGGGACTTACTTTTAGCGAAGAGATCTGCCTTTAATAGGATATTATATCTATAAAGTAAATCTTAAATTATTTTTCTAAGTGTGTCCCATTATGTCAGACAGTTGCCTTTCATTTGTGATGTATATACAGGATTCCCTGTGAAGATCCATATGAGGAGAAACAAGTCAGCTTAAGGCAGGCTAAGTTGTCTTGGTGCTACTATTACCTTGAACTAGATACTTCTTTGTTATGTGCATCTTAGCATCCCTGGCCCCTGGCCACCCAAAGTTATGACCCCCACACCTATTTTCAGTCATAGAGGACATTGTGCAGGTGGTGTGAATGACCAGACTTTAGTTCTGTACTGTGTTTTCTGAACAACAGTACCTGTCTTAGGACCATGGGGCCCTTAAGCCTATCCCCTCACTCATTCTTTGTACTCTGAAGCCTCTTCAGGTGGTGATGTGTGTGAGGTGGCATGAAAATCTGTGCTCTTAATCAAGGGATGGCAAAAGAAAGGCATTTAACTAGGATGCATGTGGATTTGGCCACTCCTTGCAGAAGACGCAGAGATCGCACTTAGCCCCAGGACAAATGCCAAGTCACCAGGAGTAAAACGCAGCATTGAGTCACAATTTTTCATGGAGGGATTAGCATTGCTGTTGAGGAGCTGGTGAATGTGAATGGGCAGGCTTTAAACATTAGTTCAACATTACCAGCAGTGAGATGTGCCTGATACCTTCATTAATTGGAATCAGGTTCTATGCGTCTCATTTAAAAGTGGCTCCAATCACTAATGGAATGACCCTCTTGTCATTTTCTGCTCTGAAGCATGGAGTGAGATGGGTTACTTTAGGATGATGTGTTTGCTACTTGCACTGACACCAAATGTCAATAAAATATGGATGTGGGGCTTCCGACCAAGCTCACCCACTTCTTTTTAAAAGAAAATTTTATCTCAATTTTTAATGAAAAGCCAGGTCCTTGGCGTACAGAACCCGGGGCCACATGTCACTTCAGTAGATGCCAAGAAGGCATGGGAATTGGGAGACATTGGTTTTCTTTTCCTTTCCATTGTTCTTCCTCCTCCATTCATCTCCAAGGTCATGTGACTTGATAGTTTAAACAGGATACACAGAGGCAGGTCTGAGTGTCCAGGCTGCTCACTGATCTCCACCGGACAAACGATTTCCATTCGTGCCTCTCTGTGTCCCACCCAAACATAGGCCAGCCCTCTGTAAGGCGCTCTGCTTTGCCTCCATCATCTCCCCATCTCTTCCTGTCAGGATTCACCTTGCTTCAGAGCAGAGCCACCCAGCAACAGTAATAATGCTAGCATAACAACCAAATAATGGACATGTTATTATTCCCAGCAGATTGGATGCAGAGCATCTTACTGAATTGTCTCCAGGTAGACCCCATTACTTCTCTGCTCAAACTTTCCCCCAAGGCCTGTTTTCAACACAGTCGCCAGAGGTGAAGGACCTCCCTGCTATTTTACACCTTGCCCTTGGTCAATGTCCTGTCTCAGCTCCTCTGCTCCAGTAGCTTCCAGCCTGTGCTTGGGGCTCCTTAGAACTGTTTGCATATCTTTATTCTGTTCTCGGTTTTCCTTCTTTTTCTCCTGCAGTGTTTGGAGAGGTCACAGTCTTTCCCTATTCTAGTTTTTAATTAAAAGCTATGTCCTCCATGAAATCTCAGATCTCTTGTTAAAAGTAGCACCATCTTGCACACAGTAGTCCCTCATCTGCTTTAGTTTTCCCCACAAACTCATCACCATCTTCCTGTAGCCACCTGTAGTTCATAATGAATTTCCCTTTCCCAGAATCCCATTCCACTAGGGCTGACAGCTTTGTCTACTCTGGTCACTACTGCATCCAACAAACAGCTATGAATAAATGCCCAGACACTAGTGCTATGGGGGAACAACAGGGGATTCTGTGTTCTTCAATGCTTCTATGTACACTGCCATCTGTCCTTCATTCCAGTCCTAAGAGGTAAGCTATGCAGGCATTGCCAACCCAACTCCAAAGATGTGCAAAGATACCCAGGGCTCTGTCCATACCTTAACAACTAGAGACAAGGAGGCTCAGAGACCTTTGGTCTCCAGTACTGTTTACTTTTGCCATCTGGTGTCCTGACTCAGATTTCTAGAGTGGTAGGATGGTTGCAGAAGAAACTGGCAGCCAATTAGAGTCATTTACCTGGGTTCTGAGTATCAGTGCTGGACCCCCTTTGCTCCTAGGCCCCTGTACCTTGCCAACCCACAAGTATCTCACAGAGCAGCGAGCTTCTTCTGGCCTTTGGTATAATTAGCCTGGAGGCCTTTGGCCTGCTACAGTCGCTGCTAAGGCACTATCTATTACTGCCGTTCATTAAGACAGGAACACACAAGATGAAATATTTTAGGTGAATCATCTGGCCTAATTTAGAAAGGCTCTGTAGGGCTTGGGCCTTTGATTTATCAGGCAGAGGTATCTGTTATCAGAGTGAGACACACAAGGACTTATTTATTATCTAGAATCTGTTTTTAATTTCAGAGATTGTTTACCTTAACTGCTGTGTGTCAGACTCCAGGACGGATTTCTGCTTAGCATTTAATTTTAGATACTTGCCATGGCAGACAGTAAAAAATGGGTCTCTAGAATTTGTAGTTTCATTATGAATCTTAGCTCCTGGCAGGCCCTACCAGCAGTTTGTCTTTGAAATCTCCTTGGTACTTGTTAACCCTGCTCTGCTGTGAAAGAGATATAGTTTATTTATTGGATTTTGCCCATTTATGAAAAAGTACAGAAATTATTAATGGTTTAGTATCTATTAATGCATTACTTGGGTGGAATTCAAATTCTAATATTTATGGTAAACCCCTTTATAATGAAACAGTAGAGAGTCAGTTTTCTTGTTCCTTGAATTTGGAAGGTTCTGGATGCTGTTGGAATGGCTCCCTGTGAAATATGAGTCCTGCTGGTTTTATATTTACACCCATAAATAAGAAATAAGTACTTCGGGTTGTAGGAGAAATAATTAAGAATATTTGTGTAGATAATAAAGAGGAAATGGTTCAGTTTGGTGAACTGTGTACTTGGGAAATGCCAGAGGCTGCTGGGACCAGGATGAGAGATGTGATAGACATTAGGACTGTGGAACTGTGGGTAAGTAGGTCTTCAGGAGGCCTGATATATGTGTAGGAGTATGACTACTCAGGGCTGAGCTCTGATAACCTGGCTGACATCCCAATTCTTTCTTAAGGCAGGGCAGCTATGATGGCGGGCACTTGAACTGTTGAGGACTTCAGATACCTAACCTGTGAAATGGAACCAGTATTTCACATAAGTATAAACAATTATGTACTATCAGAAAAAATGTACATGAGATCTGAACAGAGAACCTGGTTATTATTGGAGTGTCACACACACACACACACACACACACACACACACACACACACACGAGAATTGAACAGGAGAACCTGGTTATTATAGGAGTCTCTCTCTTATTTCTTCAACTAGGTTTTCTAAGAAGAAAAGATCTGTCTATTTCTATCTCTATCTTTATCTCTATCTAATCTATCTATATCATCTATCAATAGCTATCTATAATCTATATCTATCTATGCCTTTAAAAAAGATCAATGAAAGAGTGTGTCTTACCCACTAGGTTTCTCTAGCTATGGAAGTCCATTGTTGGGCTCATTTCCCCAAGCCTTCTCTAGTCCACCCTGAATGCTTTCCTGATTTCTTCATTGCTCTAAGCTGAAGGTTTGATATCTTCTCTGTACCTCCCCAATACTGTCATGGGTTGTAAAATCATAGCATGTAATAACAGGGGTTTCAGGGACTGTCTCGTTCAGTGTGCTGAGTAAATTTTATTGAATATAACTATATGGTATTGTCTTATAGAAGCATAATATTAAAAATTAATTGAATCATAGCCATGTCAGCAGTCAGGAGTTATATGATTGATGAGTAACCCAGGCTGATGAGTGAGAAATTACAGTGCTACGGGTCACTGAGCATTTTCTCTGTTTGTTTGTGCAAGGGAATTAAAGTTGAGAAGTGAAGCCAACTGGCCAAGCTCACATAGTTAGTATTGAGCTGGGACTAGAGTGAAATTTCTGATTTCTGTCTCTGTTACCTCTTGCAACCTGACTGTCCCTGAATAACTCTTATGTGTTCAACAGAGAGCTGTATCTGACTTATGAGAGCATCAATTCAAGTAGACAATGATGGGCAGCTCCTTGATGTGTCTGGGGACCTGCTCAGAAAATCTAGTTGAAGAAACGATTGTATTTATCACGAAGTTCATGATGGAGATAACTCAATGATTTACTGTGTTTATGCTCCAGAACCTGGGCAGGTGCTTGGAATCTGTTCTGTCATTTAATTCCAACAGACTTATTAGTGAATAATATAGATGATATGTGGTCCAGTGAGGTTAAGAATTTATTCAGGGTTGTGAGCTAGCAAGTGTAAAACAAAGTCTCAGAGAGTGCAATCATGTGATTTGATCACCAGACATGGGCGTCTACATCTTCTATGGGCTTATGAATGGGACCTCCTTACAGGTGGTCAGATATATTCCCCACCATCATGAATAAAGGCATGCTTTTAAAGTATTAAGGAAACAGAGAAACCTGCTAGCCAGTGATTAGAACATAGAGAAGAGTATCTTTCATCTCATAGAGAAATTTCCTATTTTAGTATACACTGTCAGGCCAATACAAGAGTTGGATTGAACTGACTAGATCAGTTCCCACTTTCTCATATGTGTCCATTGGAGGCAAAAAATCAACCCTATACTGATTTATAAAAATTGAATTTCTTGTAATCACACCTCAGTGTGCTAATATACTATGGGGTTTAAATATCTTTAGACTTTGGAGAGACATGACTCCTAGTAGCAGAGAAGGGGACCTTGTCCTAAAACAGCCAACACTGACTTTGTAGCCCCCAAATTTGTGGGGAACATGAGCTGGCAAACTCATTTTGAGATGTCTGGGCACTATCCCATGATGTCACAAGGGACTGGTGGTTAGATCTCTATTTAGTTTCCTGTGAGCCTTACAGCGCAGGCTTCATTTCATCTGAGTGACCATAGCCTGCAAGTACAGCCCCTGGTGTCTGCTCTCTCAGTCATCTGGCTTCATATTGGCTTCTAAATATTCATGCTAGCGGGTATTAGCTTAACATTAAAAGTTTAACTGTCAAATAAAGATAAAAATTAATAAGATGAAGAAAAAGAAGCATGAGTCTTTACTGACAACTCATATTGGAGCTATGTAGGAAACAACCTTAGCCCAAGAGACTCTTGTCCAGGAATGTTTCAGCTCCCCTGCATAGTTGAGCCTGCTTTATTGCTCATCTCTATATGGGGTCATGAACAAAAGGGATTGTAAGTTCTTCGTAGTGCAAAGAACTTAGTTCCAGGGGAAATTCCAGTTTTCCCCTGGTGGGTAAGGTGGACTAGGGGATAAACTGAGTCATAATGATACTGAGAGAGGGAGAAGATACTGTGTTGTTATTCGGGTAGCTGCATAGACTCTTCATCCTCTTGGCAGCCAGTGCTCTAAGTAATTAGCCCAGAACATCCTTCAACAGCAATCTGAGGTTGTCACTATCTTGCAGTTAGAGAAACTAGACTTCCTTAATTTGTTCAAGGTCATATTATTGGCACATGGTGAAGTTGGCCTTGGGACATAGTCTGTTCTCAGAGTCTTGAAGTGCTTCTTGGGGAGGAATTCGACACTTGACCTATGACATTCCGGCTTTTTTTGTTTTCAGTGGATTGGTTGATCAAAATAAATTCCAGAGGAAGGAGGGAAACTCTGCACAGAACAGCTATTAGGTTCCTAATGGGGTTTTGTGCAGGCTTTTCCTGCCTACCTCTCTATTAGGCACCCTCTCTTATTAAAACCCTTAACACCTGTCTATTTTTACCCCATCAAAAGCAGTTCTCCTAACCTTTATTCACCCTTAGTGATTCATAATAGACAGAAACTAAATGTGCTACTTTCCCTACTAATATTTGTGTTTTAATTATAGTCTGCACATTGTTTTATTTTTAATTATGAGTGTGTGTTGTGTGTGGGTGTGTTCACATGAAGGCAGGTTACTGCAGGTTACTGTAGAGGCTAGAGTTATAGGCCATTGTAAGCCACACAACACAGTTGAGAACCAAACTCTAGTCTTCTCTGTAAGAACAGTATTTGCTCCTAACTGCTGAACTACCTCTCTAGCCCATGAAGATTTGAATCTAGGTGTAACCATCAGTTCCCACTTCCCATTGCATAGTAATTTGTGTATAGATTTGAGTAGATTCTAGTTTGCCTGCTTATCCAGTCCACCACTTGCTTGCTGGCCCATGGTAAATATACCTGAAATGCAAACTGAGTTGCAAAGAACAAAGGTGGAATCTTAGTCCCATCGTCACTGTGGAGTGGTCAAGTGGCTTGGTCTTCAGTAGCATCTGGTGAGTATGACCACCATATTCAAGATGGTAAATGGTCATATTAACCTGGTAAGTTCAGACTGTGTTCCATCACCTGACTTGAACAGTATGCCTTGGGCATGCTTGAAGCAGGTGGGGTTTGGTGTTCCATGCTGCCTGGGACCACGGCCTTTGTGTCTGAGCAAGAAAAATAATGGGTGCCCATCTCTGGAGAGCCCAGGTGTTTCCTGTCCTATCTCCCTTGTTCAGGGATGTTCTACCTAGGAGGCCACCTCCTGAAGGTCCTGAGGTATTGTGTCTTTTATATAACATTTTGTCCCTTTAGAAATGATCGTGACACATGTCAAGAGCTTTCACACAGAAAAGAAATATGTCACATTAGCTTCCAAGTTTCTGATTGTCTAAATAACGCAGCAACTCAACATACAGCTGTCTGGCATTTTGACAATACAATAACCCATAATTCTTTCTGCCACTCAACACTTCAAAGTTAGCATTTTGTAGTTTGCTCTCAAAGAGTATTCATTTAAATTTTCAAGAGGAAGGAGTGAATGTGGCTGCCTCATACCTCTTTTTGATCCTTGCTTCATTTACGTGGGTGATCTTCCCATTATTAGACACATTTTTTGGAATGATGACGCTCACATGTCAACTTTTTAAAAAGCGGTAGAATGTCTTCAGATTTCTATTCTTCATTCTGTGGATAATTAGGGATATAATAGAAACCCTCACACAAGCTACCAAGGTCAAGTGTCCTGCTTGCATTTACTTTGTGTTTTCCCTGAATGAAGCAAAAATGCATTTGGTTAGATGAAGTCATATCTGACTATCTTACTTTTGGTTTCATTGCTGGGAAGAGACACCATGACCAAGCCAACTCTTATAAAGGCAAACATTTAATTGGGGCTGGCTTACAGTTTCTGAGGTTCAGTCCAGTATCATCCTGATGGGAAGCATGGCAGCCTGCAGGCAGACATGGTGCTGGAGGAGCCAAGAGTTCTACATCTTGATCCAAAGACAACTAGCAGGAAACTCTTTTCCACAGTCTACCAGGAGGGAATAGGCACTCTTCTTCTACACTGAGTGGATCTTGAGCACTAGAAAGTGTTAAAGCCCTCCTACACAGTGATACACTTCCTCCAACAAGGCTACACCTATTCCAAAAATGTCACACATAGTAATAGTGCCACTTCCCATGGGCCAAGCATACTTAAACCTCCATGCTGACTTTCCTACCACCTTGGAGAAGGTGAGCAAAATAGTTGCACCTGTAATTCAGGGAATGTAAAGTTTTCACTTCCTACCATATCTGATGGTAGGTCAACTTTCATGGTCCTACCTGATCCTGCAATGCGCAGGATGACCCTTGGACTAAGTCAAAATTAAAACCTTTGACTTTAACTGTGGATTCCAAACCACACTAGCTTAGGTTGCTACTGGTCATTCTTGTAGCCAAGTTAACATCCCACCAAAACTATGATCTGGCTTCATAAATAACCTTGGTCTAGCCAAGGGTGTGCATATTTGAACCCCTTTCTTCATTTGTTGAAGTAATTACTAGCTCTAGTTATATCTGTTTCTATAGGCTTGTAGCTGACTTTAGATTAAGATTAGGAAATGTATTACTTCCCTATTAGGCATGATTATAGGTGTTATATTCAACTCGCTACTGGTTTGCATCAAAGATCTGAATTTCCATTAGTGGTAAATTGATTGGTTTTCCGTGTTCATTTTCTGGGACAGAGACACAGAAGTGTTGTACCTTCTACTATTAACTTGGTTTATTGAATGTCTTAATAGCTTTTTTTTAGCTGCGTTCAAGGATGAACCTTTTTTCATCCTAGAAATCCTTAGGACATCTAAGAACTTAAAATTCCTGAAGAGAAATAAATAGTTGGTAATTTACCAATTGACTTGCTGAATATTCTTGCCCTAAAAGAGCTCAACTTGCCAGTCTCCTCTTCAGCCCATAGAGTTAAATATAATTTAAAAGTCTGAATGTGTGTGTAAAAATAATCCCCGTGTTTATTATGCAATCTTTTCATGCTTTTGAAGCCAGTAGAGTGACTAACAATTTACCACCATCAGGTCATAATATTTCTGTAACAGAATCTGCTTCCCTGGGCTTGTAGGGAATGGTCTTCTTGTTGGTAGAATTAACTCCTTCTAGATTTTTCCAGAAGTCTTTTTGACAGGTCTGGGGTGGGCTGCTAATTGGAAATTACAGGATATTTGAATTGCAGGAGATGGCCAGTGGGACATCTGTGGGGCATGTATTCCTCCAGCTGGTTGGTTTTGTTGAGGAGGAGTCTGAGGTGACTCTCCTCTGTTTATTGGTGCTTTGATAAGGATTTGCATTGTATCCTCAGACCTGGTGGACTTATGCATCTTCTGTTTTTGTGTGTGGAGTTTGAAACTTTGTCAGTTACTTGTAGAGGATGATACAGTGTGGGAATAGCTTGAACATGGAGGAGAAGAATCTCCTGATGTTTCACTCAAAAGTACATTTCTGCCCAAAAGTGACCTCAGGGGAGTGCTATAAAGTAAACTTAAGACCAGTGTTGCTGAAATTATGCTTATAAGAATTTGGAGCGATGAAAATTCTACACATCATTCTAGAAAATTCTAAAATCAATCCAGAAGGAAGTGATGGTTGTCTGCATTCTATACTGCTCCAAAATAATCATTTGCATTCTTCTAGTAAATATCCATTCTTGTCTTTGCTTCTATGTGTATGTTTTGAACACTAACCTCTGAAGCTGGGATCACTTTATAGTGATATTGGATTATTTCAAGCCAATTATGACTATTTACTTATGTTAGAAACTAGTCTTAAAACTTTATATAGTAGCTGAATGGTTTTGTTATAAAGAGTATATTGTGATATCAACTAGTATGATATCCATTATTTCAAGCCAATTATGACTATTTACCTATGTTAGAAACTAGTCTTAAAACTTTATGTAGTAGCTGAATGGTTTTGTTATAAAGAGTATATTGTGATATCAACTAGTGATAGGTTCTTACCATAGATTCTTTGCTTTATTTAGTACCATGAAGTATTCCCTACTATCTATTCAATTTCTGTTTTCACCTCTGTCTATATCCTTAGGATAAGCAGAAAAGGAATGGCTGGGATATTTTTATTTACTATTTGAAGGTCTATTTTAAAAGGAAGATAGAAAAGTGGGGATATTATTCTCAGTTTTGAGCAGGAAAACCAAAGAAAAGAAATCTAGACTGACTCACCTAAAGGGCAAGTAGAGCTCTGGGTGTCCCTAAGGCCGGCATTTGCTTTACTAACACTTGAAAAGTGAGACCAGCATTGCTTCCAGGGGCATAGTTATATTTCTTGGTGGCAATGGGACTCTCTTTACAATAGTTGTTTAGTGTGGCTTATGATCCCAGTACCCATTGAAGACTATGTAATGAGGATGAGATGGCTTTTCCTCCCTTCATCTCCCTTC
The DNA here is from genome assembly GCF_021556685.1 of Rattus norvegicus. Classification (NCBI taxonomy): domain Eukaryota; kingdom Metazoa; phylum Chordata; class Mammalia; order Rodentia; family Muridae; genus Rattus; species Rattus norvegicus. The sequence goes on along the minus strand of NC_141548.1, from coordinate 1,740,518 downwards.
AGGCCAATAGTCTTGGAGATCTCTCCGCTCAGTGCTCTGGAGTGGTGTCTCGAATACTAGCCAGGCCATCTGCTTTTCTGCTTAAGAGTCTCCTCTCTTCTTTGTTTTGTGTTGCAGTGCTGGGGGTTGAACTCATGCCTTCACACACATCAAGAATGTTATACCCCAGAACTATGTTCCCATATGTTTGTTTTCCATGGAAAACATTGGGGAACACACTCATGAAGTCCTTGATTCTCTGTTGGGTGCAGTGGATACAACCCAAGATGTATTAAGATCAGTCCTGACGTCTAGGATTAATCTGGTATTGAAGCCCCAAAGAAAGATTATTATGACAGAATGTAATGGTGAACATTTTAAGACTGAGGCAAGATCAACAGCTTAGCTAGAAAATTAATTAGTGGTGTTCTTGGGGCATGACAAAGGTCTGCTGTGTAGCCACCTCAGTCATTGTGAACTCTTGTTCTTAGGTATTTTGTTCTTAGGGCTTTCTGATTTTTTTGTTCTGTTTGTCTTCTCTTACTGACTTGCTTCCTAATGCTTTTGTATACATTACAAACTGATCAAATACAAATTGATACACTAGCTTGACATAGCTTCTGGATGGGTTTCCTGGTCATTTACTCACCACTGATATATTCCTTTGACACTACACCAATTTCTGGGGCTCATTTTTCTTATTTGTAACACTGAGGAAAAACTAGACTATGGTAGCTATTAAAAACATCCAGTAATGACTGGATATCCATTTTGTATAATATTGATATTGTATACCTTATAGATAATAGCTCATTAAAAATCTACACACTTTGGAGGTAACTGTGATCCCATTTTTCAAGTGGTCATCCAGAATGCATGTAGCAGGAAGGTGAGAGCACAAAGTTGTCAGGCTGTAGAATCTGATCTCATGATGATACCCTCCTACTTTGTAAGAGCCTTGTCTTGTCCCATGATCTCTTGGCATTTGGCTAATGCTACATGTAGAAAACCATGCCTTACAGAGAACTCAGGCTGTGATAACACATATTATAGCTCTGGGAATTTAATGTCTTTAGCTAGGGAAAGTGGCCATCTCTGGCCTCCCAGGTATACAGTTTTTCAGGATCAGTTTCCCAAATAGGGTTTCAGAACATTCCAGAACCAGAGGACTGTAGCTGAAAGGAAAAGAGCCCCTTTCAAACAGCCATTTAATTGTGCTTCTTTAATATCAGTCTACCAAGGTCATTGCACTATTGGTTAGTGTTGTACCCAAATAACCATCACCATTACTCTTGGGAAAATCACAACCCAGAAAGCTCAGAAAAACCATGCCACACAGTAAGGGTGAATTACTTTTCCACATTGAAATGCCTGATCTCTTCTAATTTTAGCAGGAAGTTGACCTGCCTCTCTTCTCTCCTATGGGAAGCTCATGTTCTTGGGTCCTACAAGTATAGCTTTAGTAATAGAGAGGTCCCATACAAGTGGGAGCTAGGATCTAGTATCCTCATGATACCTGGCATACCAAAGTAAACTCTGTCATAATAGAGGAAGAAGGAAAAGGTAAAATAAAGCCAGGTTTTAGATGAGTTATGAATTGTTTTTTTCTCTCTGTGGAGATTTTATTGTAATGTATAATCTGCTTCTTAGATTGATTTGAATGGGACACACACACACACACACACACACACACACACACACACACTCCTTTTGAACAGTGTCAGGCTTCCAATGTCTCTAGCTCCTCTGCAAGTTTCCAATCTTGGGATTTCTGTAGCTTGATTCCAGCAAGAACAGGCTCTGCTTCAGTATTCATTTCAATGGCGTTGACAATACTGACAATATAATTGACCTAAAAAGTTCTGGATTTCCTGTTAATGCACTTTAGAAATGTACATCAACTACCAAAAAAAAATCATTTCTATCTACATTTCACTTGATTTCCATTTTCAAGAGAGCAGCTTCGTCATTATTATTCTATTTGAGCAGTAGTGATATCTTGAAGGATGGAAGGAGGTTTCTATTGTATGCAGGAGTACTTTATTTCGATATTTTCTTTGTCTGATTATACATGATAAACACACATTAGTGACATTTCGTGCATGTTTGGAAGATAAATGGGGATATCTCTTTAAACCATTCCTGACACTTGCTAACCTGTGAGCTTAATGGCATTTTCTCTTTGATTCAATAATTTGTCTGTCAAAAAAAAAAAAAAAAAGCTAGGCTGACATTCCCCTTGTTGTGGGATTGAGATGGAAAGAAATCTCTTCTCTTGAAGATAATTTTTTTAAAAAAAAAGTTGAAAGGAACATTTGAAGATATGAATGTTTTTGAAATTATTTGGGGATCAAGTGGTGGAGGTGGGGGTGGGACTGAGAGGGTGGCCAGAGCCACTATCATTCTGTGGATAGCAAGGGATAAAAGAAAGCCCCCTACATCCTTTTCAAAGTCCTCTTAAAATAATTAAGGACCTGTGATTTCTTACAAATAAAGATGGTTGCTATAGGTGTTGCAGGAGGCTGGCAGCTAGCTGCCTTTTCAAGGAGGTGGCTGGGATGGAATATGTATCTGCACCGCAAAGGATAGCTCTGAGTCTGAATAACTGCCTCAGTTTCCCTAAGACTCATTCCACGTGACAGGCTAAGAGCGTCCAGCATCAGGGTTATCTTGTGGAGACTCTGAGTACAGGTGTCACCCTGAAAATTTTGGAAAAGATGAATCCTGAAGGTAAACTAGAGTTTAGGGAGAGGATGGTAAGCTGGGAGTGAGGTCTAGTTCTCCCAATTGGAGTCTTCATGCAACCCATATCTTATGACCCATAGTGCACTGCTGAGCCTACTCCTAATTGGAGGAAGCTGATGAGAAGTGGCACCCTATTTTGGGGGAGCAGAGGGAAGAGGAAGGCTGGTGCTCCCCTAGTCTACCCTAAAGTGTCTTCAGAAGCAGCATTAGAAGTCCCAGATGGTTTAGTATCTAGGTTTGCTAGAAGGGGGAACAAAAATATTCATAGGAGGAGATACGGAGACAAAGTTTGGAGCAAAGACTGAAGGAAAGGCCATCCAGAGACTGCCCCACCTGGGGATCCAGCCCATATACATACAGTCACCAAACCCAGACAACATTGCTAATGCCAAGAAGTGCATGCTGACAGGAGTCTGATATAGCTGCCTCCTGAGAGGCTCTGCCAGAGCATGACAAATACAGAGGCAGATGCTTACAATCAACCATTGAACTGAGAATGGGGAATCCACTGGAGGAGTTAGAGAAAGAATTGAAGGAGCTGAAGGAGTTTGTAACCCCATAAGAACAACAATACCATCCAACCAGAGCTCCCAGGGACTAAACCACTACCCAAAGAGTACACATGGACAGACCCATGTCATGTCCTGCAGGACAGTCAACGAGGGTGCTGTGGGTCTGGGTGTACCTGGAAGAGAATGGGGGACAAGAGACACGAAGAAGGACACCAAGACAAGAGTCTGATCAAGGTGACAATTTTATTTTTCTCCAAAGCTGAATTTATACCATAACAGGGGTAACACAGGGAGTGGGGGAAGTAAGAAACATTTACTCAGGCCAAGGACACAATATTCGTGTGGTCAGTGAATAGGCTGATGTTGACAGGATGTCAGAAAGGTCACAGGTTTGTCATATCTATTAGTCAGCAGGATGTTGGTTTTTCAGAAAGGTTACAGGTCATCACATTGGGCGTCTTGACGTCAGATGTATTTCTCAGCAAGAGAACTTTATCATATTATTATTCATCTTGACCACCAGGCTGGATGTGTGAGGGTAGAGTAGGGTTGGCATTACAGCTTCTTCTGAGTGTGCTCCGATCTGAGACAGAGGGGGACACCCATTCTATTCCTTTCTTCTTCCAATATTCAAGGCATATTTTTTTCTGGTCCCAGCAACCTCACCTTGAATGTGAAACATGGGAGCTGGGTAAGCACAGTTTAGAAATCTTTCTAAGCTTAAGGGTAAGCTTATTGTCAAATAACATGAAAGAGAGGAGTTTTAGAGGAGCAAATGAAAACACTGGCTCACCATGTTTCCTCATGTAGAGTGCCTATTGGGCACCAAACACAGTTCTAGGCACTGGGACTGCATCTCAAGTCCTGCAGCTTTCTGGTGATAGTATTGATACCAGGAATACAAACCAGGATTTTTGACTCTTGACCTGATGGTTTTCTGAGCTCATCACACTATCTTCCTGGAAATCTTGCATCCTACAGGAACCAGAGGACCTCAAACTCCTTCTCATCATATGGTTGTCTTTCTTCTGGCCTCCTGTGCTGGTGTTTGGCCATGGGCTTGCCCCATCTGTGCACCTGTATCAGCAGTTTCACACTGGGTTATGCTAACAGACTGGTGCAATCAACACGTACAAGTGGAAAACAGTCAGTAGCCCTGGAATATGCTTTGCAAGCATTGCCTTCTGTTAGCAGCACACAAGGACATTTTCAATGTTGGGTACCTTGAGCACGTCAGAGACCTCATCACACAGCCCATCCAATGAAGCCCCAATATCACACTAACTGTAATTTACAAAGTTTCAGTGTGAAAATTTGGGAAGGATGGAAGAATTTAAAAAAAATATTTCTAAGGTACTAAGACTTAAGAGTAATACAGTGTGTGTGTGTGTGTGTGTGTGTGTGTGTGTGTGTGAGAGAGAGAGAGAGAGAGAGAGAGAGAGAGAGAACTAAACTTAGTTATAACAATGAGTAATTTGAAGAGTTTCATTTGCATTTGAAATTATATTGGTAAAGAAGTGAGAACATATGTTAAGTAGGTTATCTTTCTCAGGTTTATTTTTATAACTCGGGACTTTTAAAACTAGATGCATAAACTAAACTTGACTCTACAGAGTCAAGACTGGGATCCTGAGTTATATATGCAAAGTTACATATATACTTAGTTATACGTTCAAAACCTAAACAGATCTTCATTTGACTGATAAATGCACACAAGGGTTCTTTTGTATTGAAATTTAGTGAAAATTTTGTTGACATGATTTCAAGTTTTAATTTCATATGTTGGGTCATTTTCTTCTTATAGACCTCACATATTTTATTTGTTTTAAAATAGTTTGAAGGAGAGCCCTTGATGCTATCTATACCCATAACTCCTTTGGGTGGGGGCCAATGGTGACGGGACTTATCTACCTACCCCAAACTAAATCCTGTACCTGAGCATACCTCTGAGGAAATAAGGTGGGCTAGGCTGGTTTGCAAGTCTCTCTGAAAACGTCTGGAGTTAGCTTTTCATCATGGAAATACCCTTGTAGACTCAGGAAGGAATCAGTTCCAGTTGCTATGGCTTGAGACTCACCTCAAGCTAACGTAGCAAAGTACCATAGGCTGAGTGGCTTCAGCAGGCTTCGGGAGGCTGGATCTAGCAAATTCAGGTCTCAGTGATAGCCCTCTTCTTGTCTTGCAGACAGCTGCCTTATATTCCACAATAAGGCCTGATCAAATTCAGTTTTGTTTTAAACTTCTTCATTAAAGAACAGCAAACCTATCCTACTTTATAACATTTTTAACCCCAATTATTTTCACACACTCCATTTCCAAATGACACAAAGTCTCTATTTCTAAATATTATCACATCAGGGTTGGAAAATGAGCACATAAATTTTGGGCACAAACATTCGATCCCTAACATACAACATGAACAAGAAAATGAACCTTAGAATATAGTTGGCTTTCAAATCCTTGTTCCTTCTCTTTTTAATCCCTGTGGATTGGGATACATTGTTTATACTTTGGGGTTCAGTTTCTACTTCTATAAACTAGAGACAATGAGTGATTTGAAAGGTTTCACTTGCATTTGAAATAATGTTGTTAAAGAAATGAGATCACCTATTAGGTTACCTCACTAAGATTTATTGTATAACATTGGAATTTTAAAATTAAATGAATACACCTGCTAAATTCTGAAGAAACTTTATCTGTGTTGTCTTAGACTTTGACCTAGAAAGCACAAGCAAGGGACATAGAAGCCAAGGGTATGGCAGGAGGTAGTAGCCAGGTGTAGTCCTTGGTACAGCAGCAAGACTATTTTATAAAGGGGGTTTGTTTTTAAATTTTCAGAATGTTGACATTGGAGGCACAGGAGCTGAAGAGAGTCTATGATGCAGAGTTGGGGGCTCCCAGCTAGGGTATGGGAGGACGTTTACCACAGAAGTCTCTGTACCTTGGGCTCATAGAACTCCTGTGTGCCATTTCCAAAATGGGAAACATAATTTGAAATTACTAGACTGGTGAGGGTTAATGTTTATGTACAAATGGCTCTGGACACATCTAGTATCTTTGAATGTATCAGCGTTTAAAAATTAGACAGCCTTTTAAATAGAGAATGCTACTTTATTCTAGAAAGATGGCCAGGGTTGGAGGAGATTGTCAAAGCATCTTGACTCATGACTGCCAATTGCCTGGCCCATGGGAAGTACTACCTGTCACCTTGTTCCTTCTTTCTCCCCTTGCTAGCATTGAGGTGGGAACCCAATAGGCTTGGATTCTACTGTCCAGGGGAAACTGAAAGACACCTGCACAGAGAGGGCTTTAATAAAGATCAGACAACAAAAATGGTTCCTAAATACCTTATGCAATATGCTGGGAGGAACAGAGGAAGAAAAAAATAAGTACATCGTGAACTCTGCAAGCTGGTGTGATGGTCTAAAAACCAGGCTGTGTTGAAGAGGCAAGGGTATACAGGAGAGCTTCATTAAGGTACAGGGAGGAAATGGCTGGTGGGGAAGTTGAAGAAAGGAGTTGGGTGAAAAAATATCATTATAGTGCATTTGCCCTTCTGAGCTCCAGGCATGTGAAAGAGGAAAGAAGAAGTCAGCTGATTCTGGAAGATCTGGAATATAATTTCTTCCTTGTAAATCAAAGTATGCTTAACGGAGCTGGGGAATTGCCATGCCAGCCCTTCATAATCTGTGGCTCCAGTGAGGACCGAAGTGGAGACTAAAGGCAGGATTCTATAGCTCAGGTGTATTCGGAAGAGTCTCTAGTGGCTGAAATATGTGTTAGTGATTTGAAAGGAAAAACGAAGACCCAAGTTGATAGATTTATGAATGGATGAGTGGGAACAGTCAACTGGGAAGTATTTAGATTGTTGTATGTACTAAGGCTGGTAAGCTCTAGGTCTGTACCTTACTACTGGTTGTATATCTAGGCTCAATGGTGCTTATTTTAAGATATTTTGATTTAAATATATGAATTAAGCATCTGTATTTTCAAGTAATATAAAAATTTTAGGTATCATTATGCATTGAGATAGAAGTTTAACTCTGTAATTATGGTTAAGTTAGAATATGTGGTTTGAAGCAGCAGGTGGCTTCCTATTCTGTTTAATATGTGAGCATACTCTAGTGGGTGAACATTTTGGTTCATAGTCCATGCCAGAGGTCAGCATCTCCTGTCCTCCTCCATTCATGCCATGGTGATGGAGGCTGAAAATAGTAGTGTGTGTGTGTGTGTGTGTGTGTGTGTGTGTGTGTGTGTGTGTTGGAGAGTGTTCTGGGAAACCAAGTGGGTAGAAGCCAAATAGAGTAGCTATTCTCTGAACCCTCAAAGAGGAGAGACAACAGTAACAAAAAAATCCCCTTTCACAGACACATAAATATTTAATAATCATCTGTCTACAACCAATCTTGAGGAAAAAAGTCTTTAAATAGACTGCTCAAAAGGCCAGAACCTGAATTTTAATTGAGGTACTTTGAATCACTCCCATTAGTCAGTCGCTCTGACTTTTTCTTAGTGAGAGGTGGATTGCTTTTGAAAGGGGGATCAGAATTATTAGCAGGTTTTAACAGCAAGCAAAAAAAAAAAAAAAGAGAAAAAGAAAAAGAAAAAAAACCTGTTCCTACTAAATAATAAACTAGGCAACTAGGCTTCTTTAAATAATGAGGCCATGTGTGTGTGAGTATGTGTGTGTGTGTATGTGTGTGTGTGTGTGTGTGTGTGTGTTTGTGTGTTCGTGCAAAGCAAAAGGCCAAAGACCAAGGAGATGCAATTTGAAAAGCTTCATGAGTTTAGCAGCCTGAGAAAACACTTCCTGCCGATCACCTGTCTCAGAAGTTCTGTTATTTTCCTAAAGTTTGCAGGACAATAGGAGTGTGTGTGTGTGTGTGTGTGTGTGTGTGTGTGTGTGTGTGTGTGTGTATTTGTGTGTGTGTGTTTATTTATATATGTGTGTATGTTTGTGTGTATGTGTGTGTATGTGTATGTGTGTTTATCTATATATGTGTGTGAGTTTGTGTGTATGTGTGTGTGTGTGCGCGTGTGTATTTATATATTTATTTTCCTTTTCTCTGCGCCCCCTGGGCCTCCAGTCTCCCGCAGCTGATGTAACAGCCCTCTTTGATAAGCCCCTTGTATCTTACACGAGCCAATTTCGACAGTCTAAAGTGCTCAAATTGAGCCATTTTGTTCTCTGTAAAATAAACCTCAGGCCATTATGCGTGTTTTTCATTCACCCACCTCCTGTCTCCTTGCCTTGGCTCCTGACTGCCTCCCCTCCCCTGTTTTCTCCTCTCTCTCTCTCTCTCTCTCTCTCTCTCTCTCTCTCTCTCTCTCTCTCTCTCTGAGGTAGCCTGGGAGTAGAGACAGACAGCCTTCCAGAGAACTCTCTGTGTTCAGTCTGGCCACGTCAATTTCATTCTGGCAAAATTTGGTTTGAGATGTGTGTCATGGAGCAGGGCTGCAAGGCCGCCCCACCATAATGGATCTTGCTTACTCATCTGATTCTCCTGGAGCACCTCTCCACTCTCTGGCTTTTGTTTGGATAAATTGTTTGAGGATTTAATATGCTGCTGAAGCCTCTGCTCTGTGTTTCCCCTCCACCTCTTCCCAAATGAGAGGATGAAGTGACATTCAGTGAGTAAAGCTTCCCTTGTCCCCCAGTCCCCACCTGGGAGGACATCTCTAAGTAGCACAATTAAGGCAATCTCCAGACTAATTTATTATAGAGATACTTTGCACAGCCCCTGATTTATTGTCACAAGCAAGGGGAGAGTCTGTCTTTGGAGTCCGTACTCCTTGCTTCACATGACTTAAACCGATGCTTGTGATGGATCTGAATCCGGTAATGTATTCGATTTCGGGTCATTAACCCTTGTTCTCCTTATGACAGCAAATGACTTCATCTTCAGACATGATGAGTGTTCTAAACTATGGAGGTACTTGGCTCTCACCAGCTCTCATCTGAAAATCAATTTTAAGCAAGTGGTGGGCATTAGAGATCCTCTTTGCTTATAGGTTTGGGCAGCATTGCCTCCGGGATGTGAGGATGCAGTGATGGCAGAGGAGAGATGGAAAGGGTGAAGAACACCCTGGGAAAGAGCTCTTATCGCCATAGAGTGTTTGTGCTAGGGTGGCTAATGTCCTGAGAAGGCTGTACAATAGGCTCTGTCAAAATGCTTCTTAGAAGTGGGGAATGGATGGCAGTTTGGAAATGGGGTGGGGGAAGGAGTCCCCCCTCAGTCTAGCAATCCCTTCTACAGACTGAATGGGCTAGCTGGAAACCATTGCTCTCATTCCTACTGACTGAAGCCTGGAAGGACTTTACTGGTTAAGCTTTTAAACTACAGCAGTTTAAATTTTTTTCATCTGCTTTTTACCTGGTATACCAGTTCTCCAGTTGACCTTGAAGCATACAAACTCATTTTTGAAAAAAGATAAATAAAAAGAAAACAGAAACACTTTTCCTTCAAAGCCAAGCTGACTTCTGTCTCTTATGAGGTGCTACACAAATAGGCAGCATTGCCTAGTGTACAGGACCACGCAGAGGGTGCAGAGGACTGGTACATCTAGATGGCTTGCGTCATACCTGGGCAAGTGAGAAGATATTCCTGTGGTCTCCGCCTCCATGGCTCTGGACCACATTAGGCAAAATGAACAACAAGACTTGGAGCCAAGGGAGTCTTCTTTTCCCCCCTTCAGGGGTGAGCTTATGATTTACTGGCATTTGAGAACTTTGAAAATAGGCCCATCTTTAATTGTGACTTACACTTTCTTTAGCCATTATGTGAGACTTCTCCCAATTCAGAATGTTTACATTTAAATATTTAAGGAAGAAAACATGCATTCTTAGAAACTTTTAAGTAGAAGAGATTTAGTAATTATTTAGTGACTCCTCTTAGTTTTTCCTGATAAACTTCTGTCTCAGGCTTGAACCAAGGTCTCCCAGACTACCTGGCATCAAAGCAGCCCTAAAACCAGTTGTACTGAATAGTGTTATACTTGGGCATGGGGGCAAGATATGGCTGTTCCAAGTCCATGCAAGGAGGGGCCTCGCTGTCTATAGAATTTGTGTGAGTGCAAGTATATGTGAATGCTATTATATGAGGGTGCACGTGTGTGTGTGTGTGTGTGTGTGTGTGTGTGTGTGTGTGTGTGTGTGTGTATGCATGACTATGCAATGTTTGTGGTGGAAAGAAGTCAAGTCTGGATGGCTTTTTCAGTGTCTGATAATGTCAGTGTTAATATCTCTGTCCCTTTTAAGGTGGGTATTTACCAGCTCTCCTTCTGCTTCTTTAGTATACCGTTGCTCCTGACTCTCAGGCCTGTGTTTTCTCAGCAACCAAGAGGCATCCCTTACCCAGAAAACAACAGTAAACACAAACTGCATCTTGCATTAGGCACACCCTCTTCTTCCTTTAAAGTAAGGAAGAGGCCCTTACTTTACTGAATGAGCCCCTTCAGTGAGGAGTAGTGAAAAAAATAGTTAAGACCTTAAGGTACAAGTACAAGAGAACCCAAAGCAGGAAGGGTGGATTTAATGGGACTTGTCTCACCTGCATCCCTCTGATATGTGAGTATAGGCTGTTGGGTGACAATCTCTTAGCCCTTCAGTGTATTTTAGAGACTCTGGGCTACCTTCTAGACCTCTGTTTCTTGCATGCATGTCATTAACATCTTCAAGGACCTTCTTGGTGGTATGAATGTATGACTGTTCTTATCTGTCTCTCTGTGGTCACCTTGATCAGACTAAACCTTGGCTGGATTCCTTCTCTCCAATCACTCCCTGAATTGGGGGTGGGGGGTGGGGTGCAGAATAAACATTCCAGCCTGGCATCAGCTGCTCATGCCTGTCATCATAAGTTCCGAGAGACAAGTGTCTCATGGTGAGCATAGTGTCCCTTTATCCTCCTCCCCCATCTAAACTCAGCCTTGGTAGGAATCTAATGCGAACAAAATGTAATTCTCAAAGAGATGCTGTCAAGATATTTTTCATAATTTTAAAAAGTAATTTCCAATTCCCCCATTATCCCATTGTAATTATGTCTTAAAATTTAATCAAACATACCCAGAAACTGACTCCACTCCTCAAAGGGTGGAAAACCTTTCTTACACAGCAGTCCTGGAAAAAGTCCACAAGACAGGAAGAGTGGATAGACCACGGCTCCTTTATCATGAGTTCTAGAGGCAAGCCAGTGAGGTTATTATTGTTATTATTGTTACTTTATAAAGTAAGAAAAATTAAAATGATATCTTGTTATCTTTGTTTTGGGAAGGTACCTTAAGCCAGGCCAGGCCAGCCAGAATTTTTGGAGTGTTCTTAATTCAGTTTATATCTGTTTTTTCAGACTAGGCAGCCCCATTCCTCAGCCTTCTATGTAAGTTCTTTACTCCCTCCAGGCTCATCTCCTGCCTCCTCACTCTTTCATGAAAGAGAAAAAGAAATGAACCCTGATCTCTACCTCCCCCTATCCCAGAATCCCATCTGGCTGTTTGTCAATAGGTACTGTACCGTGAAGCAGGAGAGGAAGAAGAGCCTGTGTTCAGCCCCTCTGCAGAGAACTATGTATGTGCAGCCCCAGCTGGCCTGGGGGTAAATTATCTGCTACCTAGGAATCCTGGGACTTGACATTCAAAAATCCTCTTCATTGAAAACAGACTAGCCCTGAAAACCTGGTTAAGTAGATAAAATCTGTAAGCGCAAGAGGATAAATGTAGTTTGGCTTGTTTGTACTGGTCTAATTTAATACGCTCTCCCTTGGAGTTTCCAGCATCTAGATTTTCTAGACCATTAAATCCATTACTTTTCAGTGTTGGCTTTCTATTTTTTTTTATTTTTACATACAAAGATAGGTTTGTAGTGCGGATATATGTTTTTAGTAGCACCCTCCACTAATCATGGGAGTCTCATCAAAGCCCATTTGGCTGTGAAGGTGTATTTTTATCCATTTAGCATGAAAAGCCTCAGCAGTAGAGTCAGAAAAGGGGATTTCTTGCTACAGTCACTGCTGTCCTATGACTCATCGTGTTGTAAAGGGATCTTTTCCAAACTTCTAAAAATGGCTGGATACCTGGAAGAGGGGTGTGGAAATGGATTTATCTGATAACCCCCGCCCCCTATCTAGGATGTGGGAGCCAGGAGCTTCAGTGCGACCTTGAGCAGCTGGGTTCCTTCTCCCATCTTTAGTTTGCCTCTGTGGCCAGTCGATCAACATCTGGGGGCTGGTTTGGAGAGCTATGTTTAAGTTATTGAGTGTTCATGCAAGCAGCATGAACTTTATCTTATCCTCAGAATCTTAGATTTTTTCCGTCTGTCTTTCCATTTTTGTCTTCCAGGAATCAGCTTTGAGAGTTTTGTTAAGCAGCCAGGAAGCCCAGGCATGTCGGTAAACCCCTAGCTTCTTAGCCGACCTGTATAGGTGTGGGCTTTCCTTCTCACTTGTTTCCTGATGGATAGATGGATGGAGAAGGAGGAGGAGGAGGAGGAGGAGGAGGAGGAGGAGGAGGAGGAGGAGGAGGAGGAGGAGGAAGATAGAGAGCTGAGTGGTGGAGAGACATGCTAAATAGGAACCTTCTATTTGCTTCTTAAAGGCCAGGCTGGAAGAAGGGTGGAAGGAGATGGACCACAGACATGCAGGGTCTCTGTGAGAGGACAAATGTTCTCAGATTAAGGCAAAGTCCAAGTCTAGCTCCAGTTTACCCAGTTGTTCAAATCAGAGAACAAATATGAACACTTAAGCAAAGACCCACTATCAACACTAAACTATTTGTGGGCCATTGTAATACTTAGTCTCTATCAGGTACCCCCTCAGCCTACCTGGAATAGTGTCTGGGCAGTTGGAGGCCTCTGGGCTGCCTCCAACCATGACCCTCTTTGTTAACAGCTGTGTTTGCAGGACTTGGCACATTTCAGAAACTTATGTTAAAGTTACATTCTTTCCAGGGTAGAGTTCATAACCCACAGGTCAAATAGGAGCTTCTATGCCTTACTCAATGGCAAAGAGCCAATGGGAGATTACAACAACTATTCATCTGATTGTGAATTTGCACCTGTGGGTCAGTATGTGCATGTCTCTGTGTGTGAGTACATGTGTGTCTTTCTGTGTGTCTCTGTGTGAGTATGTGTGTTTATGTGTGTTTGTGTCTGGGTATGTCTGTGTGTGAATGTGTGTTTGTGTGTGTGTCTCTGTGTATAGCTATGTATACAAGTGTGTGTCTGTGTATGTGAGTGTATATGTGAGTGTATATGTGAGTGTTTATGTATATCTGTGTGTGTCTATATGTCTACATGTTTGTCTATGTGGAAGTGTGTATCTATGTGTGTATCTGTGTGTATGTCTATGTGTCTATATGAGTCTCTCTGTGTCTGTATGTGTATGTGTGTGTGTGTGTGTGTGTGAAAGTGTATGTCTCTGTGAGAGTGTATATGTGTGTGTATGAGTGTGTGTCTGATGCACAATATTTATGTCTGTAAATGTTTGGTAATATAAGTTTTTCTTTTTCTTACTTCTGACATTTTTCAATTTCCCTCTGTGCTATAACCTCAAACAGATGCATGGAAGGAAACAAAGAGGTGTTTGGGTAGAGAAGCCATGTGTGCAGATCAGTGGATACATTAGTTCCCTTCTTACTGTTATGACTGGACATTTGATGGACACTTAAAGGAAGAAAGGGTTATTTTAGTTCATGACTCAGGGGCAAGAAAGACCTGGGTAAGAAGGCTTCCTATTCTTGGTGGCAGGAGCATTGGGTACTTGGTCATGTGAAGTTTTCAGTTAAGAAACAAGGCCGAAGCACCCCACGTGGTAGAAGACTTTAGCCTTCAAGGCCCACCCCATTAGCTAGCTGTGGCATCTAGTTAGGTCCTGTTATCTTCAAGCAACACTGTCAACTGGGGACCAAGTCTTTGACTACAAGAGCTTATGGAGGCATTTCCATTCAAACCTTTATAGCATATACTGGTGTGCTGGAGACTAGAAACAGACACTTCTTTAAAGTGTCTCTCTTTGGCAGAAGATGCTGCCTGGTGTCTTTTTCTGCATAATTGGACTGTCTTTTCATATAAGCCTACAAGTTGGGGGAGGGGCTCGTTTCTGAACCTAAGCCCCCTGCACTCTCACTAGGTCAGGTGCGATAGTAAAACCCTGTTGTCTGGCTTTGTAGTCTGAATAATGGAATCACTAATCTACTTCATCTGGCCTAGTCAGATAAAGAAGAGAGGGAGGGATGCCTGTGTTTTGGAGATGGAAGGCTCTTGTAAAAGCAATCTCTTTTGGGAAACGGGAGAGAAAAGAAAGACAGACGGTTGGGAAACAAGGAGCAAAGACTGTTGGAAACCTTTTAATTACTACTAATTACCTCAGTAGAAAATGTTGGAGGCTCGAAAGGATTTGTGTCAGCAAGTGGAAGATCAAAGATTGCTAGGCTCACATTTTAATCTGTTGGCTATAAAAGGGGACCAAGGGGGTAGTAATGGGGCCCAGGAGAATGGCAGCCCAGGTGGCCTTGCCCTTAATCCCATCTTGACTGCTGAAGCCTGAGGCCTAGTCCCAATTACATAATAAGATGATTTTACTTCATTTAATTTTTTCTGTCTTCAACTCAAGCCTCCTGTAGAGGAGAGAGGAAGGGTAGATTCTCTCCTCTGCTGAGGATGAGATGAGCTGGGATTGTGAGCTGCTCAAACTTTTCTTTTATTTCTTGTCGCACTCTCCTCTCCATCCAGCAAAATGAGGCACTAATCTTGCTTTTCAAGCCAACAGTAACTTCAGCAATGGAACATGCCTGGACTCAGGCAAGAGCTCAAGGATGAAGGAGTCTCTGCATGCCCAAAGCAAGGATGATTGAATTGTTAGTTGAGACTTAGCTAGGCTAACAGGTAAACTGTGTTAGCAGAAAATTCTACCTGTTGGAATCATGGTTGTGTTCCTGAGGGAATGGGAGGTGGGGAGGGGGCAGAGCAATGTAAAGGGAACATTCCACTCATCACAGAAGGCCTCTACTCTGGGTCCTCTCACAGGCCTTCTTCACTCTTTCCTTCTTGAAGAATGGGTCAGACTTGGGTAGAGTTGCTTCATAGGATACCCCCCCCCCATCTGCTCTTGTCACTAAACCTGTTCCTCTGCACACTGATCTAAAAGTTTTTGGCTGAATAGAACATAGTAGCCACTCTTTCTGGCCGCTGAGAACTTGTCAGGCAGGGGGAAGTTGCTACCATTTGTGGCTACTGTCACAAAAGTTACTAATAGAAATCATTTGGCCCAAGAGTCCTACTGTACTTACTCTATTACCTTTTACATAAAAAGTTTGCTGATCCATGACCTAGAAGGTCTGAGTGTCAGCCAGTCGCCCACCTCAGACAGCATCCTTTATTGACTTTGGTCCATTTCTTCTCTCTGGCACTGTATATGAGCCCTTCCAAAAAAAAATAACCATCCCTCACTTCCTCATTTCAAGATTTGCTTCTGGGATCTCTTTCCTAGTGTTGTGCATGCATGTGTACACCAAAAGGACAGCATCCCTGTAGAATCCAGCCTTCTCTCTACCCCTTTTGTCAGGCAAAGTGTACAGTTCCAGAAACTCACTAAAATAAGTTGTACCTCACTTTGAAAACTTCAGCTACTAGTTTAGCATGCTGCTACTGTGATTGAAGGGGCCAATCAGAAGTCATGGAGCTTCTTTGTGCATCCCTGGAAGGCTTTTCCCTCAGCTGCAGCTTTTAGGAGGGGCTATAGGAAGAATCTAGAAGGAATCCTACTAGAGAAAATGAAAAATGCCTGACTCTGTATAATAAGTGTGGTGTTTCTGCAGGACCCTTGGTTTTTTGTAGTTATGGGAGATAGGGCTCAAGCAGCCCCATTCTGTTAGAGAAAACTAGACTGCTGGTCACAAAATTGACATATCTACTCCTAAAAGCTACCAAGGAAGGGTTGTAGCCCAGATATCCTGATGTTTCATCTGTGTTTCATTAGAGACACACATCTAAATTGTCTGAATGCTTTGTGAGTCTTTGTGTCTCTTGACTTTGGCTAAGTGCCCTATCTATCTTCTTAACATGCAGGTAGAGGGGGCTTAGTTGGCAGGTTAGAGGAAGAAATGCTTTTGAATTAGTTGCACATTGTAGAGAATTAAATCAATCTCAAACTGAACAGCTTCCAATGACAAACACATGACATAGAGTCTCTGTAGACTGAGGCTTAGATGGCTTTCCCCATGATCTCCCAGTAAAGGTTCCAAAGAGGCCTAGTACAGCTTCAAGACTTGGCCATAAAGGTTCAATTTCCAAGCATGCTCATGGAAGTTCCTTGAACCATAGTAGATGGAGTCTCTGGCCACCAGTTAGAGACCTCTGTCAGTTGTTCTCTGTGTGAGCCTGACCACAGGTGTTTTTTTCACTAGGCACGGCACATAGCTACAGTAAGAGAAGGCTGTGTCTGTAGTCCTCATGCAGGGAAGTGCCTCATGAGTTCAAGGCTATCCTGGCAGCCTTGGGAGACCCTGACTGAATGGGGAGTGGGTGGGTGGGTGAGGAATCTAGAATGCAAAAGTCCAGACTTTTGGTAACCTTATCTTGGAATCACCCATCACCCTTGAATTATTCTTCAGCAAACAATTCTTGAGGTACATCCCATATTTAGGCATCCAGAGCTGTTATGCATGGACATAAATACCAAAAGAAAGGGGTCTTTGAAGTCAGCAAAGAAGTTTTGTACCCTAGCACTGACTCTCTGTTATAACACCCCATTATTCTGGCATTGCACAAGAGCCAGGTATTTAAGCAAAATCTTCTAGTTGTCTTTAATTATGAAATTATACTAATTACTTTAGCACCAAGTCTTTCTAAAAGTTCTACCACCAACAAGTCCTATCTGCTTAAAGCAATGGTATAAGTACCCTTCAATCATTTTGAAGTCTCAGCTCAGAGCCCGCTGCTCTGAAAGCGAGCTTCCTAGACTTTCAGCTTAGAGTGATCCCTCCCTGTGAGTTCTTGTACCATTTATTTTCTATAGTGTTTATGTGACATATAAGAATATATCGCTTTGTGACGGTTCTATTGTTACCTTGAATTACTCCTTGAATCTCATATTGTTTAATTTCCACATGTCAACATCTCGTCTCTTCATGGGAATTATAAACAATTGAAATGCAGTGGTTATTTAATCCTTCATATAAACACACACTCAGTGGAGGATCCCTCTAAATATATGTTGACTTGTTCCTTTAAGTGTGCTCATTGCAGACTCATGGTCATGATGTTTTGATGGATCCACATGGGAGGAGTACTGAATATTACTTTGTTGAGAGTCCCTAACCCTATGATTCTCAACCTTGCTAATGCTATGACCTTTATTTAGTACCTCATGTGGTTGGTGGTGACCCATAACCATAAAACTATTTAGTTGCTACTTCATAACTGTAATGTTGCTACTGTTATGAATCTGATGACGATATCTGATATTTTTGATGATCTTCGATTAAAGAGACTTTGACCACACAGATTGTGATCTATTACAAAGCCTCAGGTCCTCCATACTATCTGGCTTCCCCCTCTTGGTCATTTAGGCTGAGAAAAACAATTCCTTCAAATGCAGCAAACCAAAAAAGGAACCCCCAAGTCTTATTTATTTGTTCTTTTAAGTGTGCTTGTTTCAGACATGTGACCATAGTGTTTTGATGGATCCTTATGGGAGAAGTACTGAGTGTTACTTTGTCCCTAACCCAGTGGTTCTCAGCTGTGCTAATGCTGTGACCTTTTATACAGTTTCTCATTCTGTGGTGACCTCCCACATGAGATCTGCTACAGAGATTCTTCAGATCCCCTCAGTTTTACAATTTCTTCTCCCTCCTTGTTCTGAATGCCTGGTATGAACTTAGTAAGGGAGGTGGGAGCTGTCTGTACTGTTCAAATTTAAGAAGAGAAGCGCCTCATGCTATAGTGACCCTCAGCCATAAAATTATTTTGTTGCTATTTCATAACTGTAATCTTTCTACTGTTATGCAAATATTTGGTATGCAGAACATCTGATTATGAAGTCCCTGTGAAAGAATCCTTTGACCACAGAGAAGTTGCTGCCCACAGGTTGAGAGCCACTATTTCAAACTATACTGCTTTTCTGTTGCTTTGTTTATTTTTTAGCTTTGGTTTATTTACTTTGGTAGGCGATTTCAGTTTTGTTTAATATCGCCAGTATACCAGCCAGAATTTACCTAGCTTTCCCCAATATCCCCCAATGGTTATTAAGAGTCAAAATTTGCTGGATGAGTCCTCAGGTCCCCTTCTATAATATCTAGTTGTGTAACTTTGTCTTCAGGGCTGAGAGGGGTACAGGAAAGAAAACTTTAGTGAACATCAGTTCCATGCTGGGAGTTATTTACTTATCTTCATGGCTGTGTTTCAGAGAACGAATGTGGAGATGTGCGTATGTGCATGAACGTTAATATATTTCTATATATGCATGTGTACAGCTGCGTGTTTTGTGTTGGATGTGTGTGTGTGTGTGTGTGTGTGTGTGTGTGTGTGTGTGTGTGTGTGTACAGGCATGATAGGATGGGGGAAAGACCTGCAAAGAACATTTTGAAGTGAGTCAAGCACAGGACACAGGTAGGCCTGGAGCAGTGAGAGGGACTCTTTTTTTTTTTTCTGGTTTTGTAGGTTTTACTTTGGTTCGTGGTAGAAATGGAGGAGCTGCCTGATGTCCCTCCTGCTTATGCTTATGCAGGGACCTCTCTATAAAGAGAAAAATACTTGCAAGTCCCATCTACCTCTTCTTCAGACACTAGAGAAGAAGTCTAAGTTCCTGGTCTGATACCTACTTGGAGTAGCCAGGATGCAAAACTCAGAGATGGGCCCTCAGTGGAGTCTCCTCCAGGATCTGCTAGTGTCTTCTTGACTGGGACAACCTATGAGATGGCACTGAAGACCCCAGTCAGAACCTTTTTGTGTATGTTTAGAAAACCTAGAACAGACAAGAATAGAATACAGACATGATGGGTGTTTGCACTAAGTATACATTTTAATAATCCTGGGCCCATGGAGGGGAAGATGGTCCTTCCTTTTTCTCTGATTTCCCATGAAAGTCTCCAGCTCTTCCTTCAGCTACTGTAATTCTAAGTGGCAATTCCCAGGCTGATGGCATTAGTGAGTCTATTCTTCTGGATGGGGGTTTGGCATAGGATCTGAATCTGTGACACATAGATCATTCCCTACCTCCTACTTAATCAACCATCACTAGACATGTAAGCCACTGCGTTGATCATCATAAGACACAATTTTTAAGTGGAGAAGTAAGCATTAAATGCCTAGGACAATGGGAAAATAGGGCAAGCCCTTGGGTCATGGCAGCAGGAGCATACAAATAGAAGTCGTAGCTGGAGAGCTCAACCTGGAGACACTTGGACTAGTTTAGGTGAAGCTAAGTCTTCCTCAAGGAATAAGTTCAAGCTCCACCTTGAACTGTGGGTGGGATGTGCATTATCATTGAGCAAATGGATGTATTTCAAGTGAAGATTAAAATGACCAGACAGGTTATTCAACCTTCCTGCAGGTCTTTGCAGGTCCTTAGAAGGTGCAAGGGATAAAATCTGGAGGTCTGACTTGAAGGATGGGTCAAGACTGATCAAAAAGTTAGCTTTGTCAAAAGCTTCAGGCCCATTCTTACCTACAGACAACCCGTGGCGATCTGAAGTGATTAATCCACCTGAAGACCTGTCCTGACCTGACTTCCCTTGCTTTGAAGTGTGCTGTGATCAGCGGCATGGGGAAATAATTTGCTGCCTGCTTCAATGAAGCATCAGGAGAGCCAGCAGACCTAATGACATGTGAGAATATTAACCTCCTACCACGAAGAGCTGTGAATCTTGAGCAGCAGTCTATAATTCACCCTGAACTCCTGAGCCGGGCTTTCTCACTCTCTCAGTTAAATCCAGAGAGAGCAAGAGAGGCTTGCTCATAAAACTTTATATTCTCCAACAGTACAAACCTTGCTGAGCTGTTTAGTACGGAATGACTTTCCTATTGCAATGGGAAAGAAAAGTTGTCTTTGCAAAAGCAGGAAGTGGGGAGAAGAAGCGTTTTTGGTGTTGATTGGCGTACATGCCTTGTTCTTACAGTGGGGACAAGCATGGTATCATGGAAGGTGGTTACCATCATACTTGGGTAACTAAACTTCTTTTTAATTCTATAGCTTTCTTCAACATCAGAGAAGACAGACATTAGGACACAAGTCTGAAGGTATCTGGATTTTAGAAGGGACTCTGAAGACCTTTTGAAAGCCATTCGAACATAGAAGCAGAACTTTTGTTTCTTAGTTGTGGTGATTGCATGTTTATACCACAGTTTTATGAGACTATGAGATCCTAGGAGACAAAGTACTGTCTTAACCACCTGTGTTGGTTTGAATAGGAATGGCACCATAGACTTGTATGTTTAGATGTTTGGCCACAGTGAGTGACACTATTAGGAGGCATGGCCTTGTTGAAGTAAGTGTGGCCTTGTTGGAGGAAATATATTAGTCACTGTGGGGGTGGGATTTAAAATCTCTTATGCTCAAGCTAGCCCCAGTATGACACACCGTTTCCTTCTGTTCCTTGTGGATCCTGATATAGTTCTTAGCTCCTTCCCCAGTGCAATATCTGCCTGCATGCTGCCACATTTCCTGCCATGATAATAATGGACTAAAACCCCTGAACCTGGAAGCCAACCCCAGTTAAATGTTTTCTTTTATAAGAGTTGTCTTGGCCATCATGTCTCTTCAAAGCAATAAAGCCCTAAGTAAGACACTATCTTTGTACTTAGAAGTGTCTGATACACAGAGGGCTTCAAATGGCAATTGTTAAAAGATACAAGTCACACACTGTGGCTCAAGATTTTACTTATGGAGAAAGCAAGGGTCCATAGGGTAATTTAAGCACTTCCTCAGCTCGAGTTTGTCCTCAGGTTAAACTAAAGCTCTTCTCTCTTGTCTTTCTGTCCATCTGGTTGTTGCTCTTGGCATTGCCATGATTTTCCTGCACTGTGTGATATAGGTGGAACATGTCTTGTCATCTATTAAGTAAAGCCCAACGTACATATTCCAGGGGACCAAACACAGGGCATAAACAAGAAAATAGATAGTGAAGTGCTATGGTGCCCACTGTGCAAGGTCATATGGGCAGAGTTGCCTGGCAGAGAGATTCTGGCATGGGGGAAGCCCTGAGACCAGAAGGACCTTTCACAGTTTGCTAGAGAAGCCAACTCAGGAGACTTCACTATTCTTCAGCCTCCATGAGCTGGTGAAAAACTCTTTTCATTCACCCTGGACCTGGAGAGGTGATGTTCAGTAAACACAAAAAGTAAGAGACTCATAAAAGATCCATTTATTGTTTATTGGGATGCCTTCCTATGAAGTCAGGCCATTTCATCTCAAGATCCCAAATGTCTCTATTGAATGCAGGGCACATACAGGAATTTTAATTAGTTAAAGATGTAATGAAATCCAACTTTGTCCTTCCACTTTTTTGACCGACTTAACAAATGGAAAACCAGCAGTTAATATCTGTTCCGTGCCCAGGTCACCCTCTGCCTTTCTGATCAGTCCCTATCACCATCCACTTCCTTCTTCCAGCTTCTCTTCCTGAAGAATTAATTTTATTAAAATCAGTCAAATTAAAGATCCCTCTGTGCAGAGCATCTGAAGGACCATTCATTATGCTTTCTTATCTTGGCAGCAATCAGCATGAAAAGTCAGCTTGGCCATTATGCATACACAATGCCCATCAGTTCTCCACCAACGGTCAATTCATCAAACATTTGTCTTTTGCCTTGTGAGAAGTGTGTCGCTTTACCTGTCATGCCCTAGTTTGGGTTGCTAGGAAGGATGAGACAAAGTGGGAGGGGGATGAGCTTCATATCTTCCAACTTCCCATTTTCCCAAGATCGTTTTATAGGTAGATTTCATACTCGAAGGCTTAATGCACACAGTGACCTCCCACTCCTACATTTGGAGCTGCATAGAAGTTGAACTTGGTACTTAATGGTGGAACAATTGAACCAGCAGTGAAACTTAGGGCTGTGATGTTTCCTCCTGTTTTTCACTGGAAAGTAGGATGCCTCCTATTGAAGGGACCTCCAAAGTAAAGTTGCTGTCCCTATTGACAGATGTGAAAAGTGAGGCCTGGAGCCAGAAGGGTACAGGGTGTAACAGGATTTGACTGAAGCACCATGGTAAGGAGATGAGCAAGGCAGGATACAAATCACATTACAGATGGTTCTTTAAGCAGGGTTTCTTATTGGGTACCATCTCTGAAGCATATGTTTAATAGCACATATCTGTATTCTTTGATTAGCTATTTGTTTTTTTACATAACTCATTTTCCCTTTTACAATAAAATATGCTGGCTTAGTTTTTAAAGTAATATTTCTATGAACAGACTGCACTTATCTAGGCTTGATCCATTTTCCCCCTATCTTCTGGGAGCTCCCAGGGAAGATCTGCAAGCTGTCCAACTTGTGGACATTCTTGCTACTGTGATAGATTAAATCTTAAACTTGACACATTATATTCCCAAGACCTCATGCCACTTGAGGACTTGAAAACAGGGTCCCTGCCCACAGATTTCATGGTCTTCATATATATATGTATGTCTTACATTCAGTTAGCTTTACGGAGTTGACAGGGACACTGTACCAGCTTTGTTGCTGTGAAAACCACCTTGGTATCCTGCTGCCTCTAGTTACACAGGAGGCAAAATGGGTAAGAACCTCAGTAGCCCTAGGCAAAGCCCTAGTCTATCATGTGCTGATCTCCAAGGTGCTGTTAAGGATCAATTAGACACATATGAAATGGGAAGCTTGCCTTACTAACTTGTTCTTGGGTAGGTTGTGAGAGACACAGAGCTGGAGGTGTTTTGGAGAGAGAATGTGGCTTCAATGCAAGCCCTTTGGGAGGCCTCAAGGGAGGCCTCGAGGGTACCAGAGCCTTCTCCTCTTCCCTCCATAGAAAGCTATCTTGTACTCTGGGACTGAAAAACATGTTTTCACATCTTTTTTTCAACCTCTAAAAACCTCAGAATCAACATCTGGACCTCAGAATCAACATCTGGCACGTTTTTGCTGGCTTTCCTGGCTTGATTCCATTCCAGGGTACCTGACCTGTAGGGAGCTGATCTTTGTACAAAATATTTGGTTAGGACCCCTCTTGGATTCTAGGTAGGACCTTGAGGCCCAACCATGGCAACATCTTCTTTTCTGGTTGGTTTGCAATGAGTAGACACCATCTGTTGATTTTTTTAAAATCTCTTTCTGTAGGGTGGTGAAAGGCTTGTGTGGAAGAGACACTGTTATCTTTCAAGCAAACAGTTCATGAGGTTGAAGCACTGTGTTCTTGGCCCAGATTATGTTTGCCCAATGGCCATGGGAGCCTCCCAACCAGCAGTGCCTTCCGCCCCACGGAGACGTGCAAGCATACCGTGGCTGCAGCTCACCGTGTCCACTCCCTCACATCTCCCCAGCAAAGAAAACCTCCATTTATAGGACCCACCACACAAACTCACTCTTTGGACTCTTAAAAACAAACAAGATCCTGAGGCCACAGGCTTCATGCGGGCTCTGTGGTTTTGTAAAATCTCAAACCGTGAATCAAAATAAATTTTAGAGACATAGTCAAAGCTCAGGCCCAGATGCAGTCATAGGTGGGAGAGATGGAGGGTAGGTTCTCCTAGTCAAGGGAGGACAGTTGAGATGGGCAGGACAGGAACAGAACATAGAGAGCATTGTTCATCTTGGGAAGATGTTTGACACCTCTTCTCTATCTTGAAGTCCTGACTCTATGTGATAACTTCAGGGATAGCAGAGCAGGGGTGGGAACTCCTCAATAAAGGGAACTCCTCAGAGCCTTCTTGTGCTGGCCTCTCATCATCCAGCTATGGTCTTGTCTACATTGCTGAGCAGTCTGCTTTCCTGCCTGCTCTCTCTTTACTTCCAGTCCATTTTGTTCACTCTTCCACAGGTGAAACTCAACTAGAGCAGACTCTGTGACTTGGGTATCTTGTGTGCCTTCACATGTTGAATGTGTTTCTGCCGTGGTGGGAGTGGTTACCGCATCACTTTTGGTATTAGACAAGATTTCAGGCTAAGGATTTCCTGAGTGTCAGGATACAGTTATCTTTTTTTCTATGTCCTCTCAACCATGTGTTAATGAAAGTATAAGTAGAAACTTGAGTTCAGTAGGATTAAGATGCCGCTGAAGACCATTTCAAGCCATGCTTAGCCTTACCCTCTTAGTTACTTCACATGTTGTTGAAACAAACCAACAAACGAACAAAATGCTTGACCAAAGCAACTTAAGGGAGAAAGGGTTCTTTTGTAGTATAGCTCTTTACATACAGTATTTCTTTACATACAGGTCATCATGGTGGGGAAAGCACAGTGTCAGCAGTATAAGGAACAGTGGTCACATTGTATCTGTATTCGGGAAACAGAATGTGAACAGTAAGTGGACCAAGCTATACAAGTTCAGTGCCTACTCCCAATGACATACTTCCTCTATCAAGTCTCTAACTCCTAATCCTTTCACAGCTTTCCAAAATAGTGCTACCAGCTGGAGTGTTCAAACACACGAGTCTCATTAGAGCAGCAGCGCCATTTCAGCTGAATTCATGACCCTGTGTTATCTAGTAACTACTTCTCAGTATGCAATTACCACTTAGAGGGCTGTGCCACAGTCACCTTTGTATCCCAGAAACTTGCAAAAAAACTGAACAAAGAAGTGACCAAATACACTTCCTTTTGCAAGTCAATGAACACTTAAGCTATGAGGGATATGGTTTCAACCCAGCTTCTAGAAGGTCACCTGGAGCTTCAAGAGCTGCTTATTCTAGGCATTGTGGGAAAATCAGGGGGCAAATTGAAAAGCAGAAGAAATGAAAATAAACCTAAGTCGGCCATTATAATAACTGGATTACAACTCAGTATTCAAAAATGTTAACTGTTAGGTTGTGGCAAGGGCTGGCTTCTTATATCTGAGCCACAACTAGACGTTGTTCATACTTATAAGTTGTCATGCCTAGTTGAGGCTGCACTAAAACAGACACTCAAAGGTTAAGATGTGATTTGATCATTGTATGTTTTCAGGCAAACTGTTTAAGCTCCCTGGATATTATTTTTCTTCTGTAATATGTAGGTAGAGGGTCAGGAGATAAAAGAGTCTAAAGTTTTCCTGGGACTCGAACTCTAAGTCTGTGAGAACATGATATTGTCTTCCATAAATACAGCTGTAGCTCTGATATTCTGTTACGCTTCATCAGAAGCCAGTGTGTTGAGATGTGCTTTTGTTTTTGAGAATGCCGTAGTCTAGAAATATTAAAAACTTCTCTGGATTCCCAGTTGGAAGACAAGGACAACATCAGAGTTTAGTGTCATGAGGAATGGTGCAAATCGAATTCAGCTTCCCCCTCTTGCCATGTGGACTTCTTGGGACTTCCTGGTAAGGTGGAACTGGTTCTCAGCAGTCCCTTCAAACTGTGGCTATAGAGGACAAAGCTCCAGCTGGCTAACCACAGTACCTGGATAGAGTAATAGAGGTCACCAAACTTTTTCCCTGTAAAAAAATGTACCTCGGCCATTTTTCATGTCTTGTCTCTGATTACATATGTATAGAGACGGAGGAGTTGGATCCAGGCTTTGGTGAACAATTCCTCCATTTTTATCAATAAAAAAAAACATTGATTTGGGGTATCTCCCCGTATGTATGATTTTACTCTTGGTCCTCCTTCCTTGAACCCCAGAGACTTAGTACTTTGATACACTAAGCTCTGCTTGTGCATATGAAGTTTTGACCGTCTCAGTCACTGCTTGGTGCTTCCTATGCTTCCTCAGTGCCCTCGGGTTGGCAGGGGTTGGGGGACCTTGAATGTTGATGCTCCCTTTGAGTCTGGCACACAGAATGGAAAAATAATTCCTCGCAGAGTTACTTAGGGGCCAGTAGGTCATATTGAGCCCTAGTCATAGACACTGTCCTTTAGAATTAGTGCTCAGTATGGTGGCATTTGGTTATAATCTCAGCTATGTTGGAGTCTGAGGGAGGAGGACTGAAGTTATAGGCAGACTGTGCTAAGTAGTTCACAGGCCTCCGAGGTAACTTAATAAAGCCCTGTCTAAAAATAAGAATTTTAAAGAGCTAGGAAGCTTGCTTGCCTAGTATACACAAAGTTTCAAGTTTGTCTCTAGCACAAAAACAAACAAACAAACAAACAAGTAATGAAAATCAAAGTAATGTTTAGTGAAGATTTTCCTCATTATGAAGTACTTACTCAAAAGAGAAAATGTAGTAATTGGAGAAGACTGTGAAATGAAAATTACCAGAAGGCTTAAAATGTGTATTTGAGGGATATAGTCACACATGCGTGCGCGCGCGCACACACACACACACACACACACACACACACACACACACAGACACGTACATATATATGTGAACATACACAAAAATGCGTTTAATTGAGTATATATACTCTATATATGTATATATATGTATATATGTATATAATGAATTATCAAGTCTCTCTGTGTTAAATTGTATATTAACATCAATAAGAAATAAGAAACAGTTAACAAACACTACTTGGATGACTTTTAACAATCAACATGGAAGAAAATGCCCATAGAGCCTTGTGTGGGGAATGGCGGAGAGCTTATGACTAGCTTTTAATTTCCATGCATGAGCTATTGGTGTGTGTACCACAGTTCTTGTAATTTAATTTTAGGTACATAAATATATAGCATGGAATTCTACTGGCTCATTAGATATCTGTCTGTATATTTTTAATTGCCATGTAGTATTTAATTATTCAGATATAGTAGGCTGCATTAATGGAGTTCATCATTCCATTCTGTTGTTGAATGGTTCTGTGTGCTTAAATTGTTGTTATAAACAATTCTGTAAAGCTAGGCTTGGTGGCACACACCTGTATTCCCAGGCAGAGGCAGGAGGATGCTGAGTTCCAAACCAGCCTGGATTACATGGCAATATCTTATAACAATAAACAAACACCAACAAAACCCAACAACAACAACAACCACAACAACAACCGTAACATAAGAGGAAAAAAGGCAGCCAGCAGATGAAGGGGTGAGAGAGTTCAGTCAGGAAAGTGTTTGCTGAGGACCCAAGTTCAGGCCCCATCCATGTACTTTTGGCTGGGCGGGGTGACTAGCACTGTGATTCCCAAGCTCAGGTACCACACAATCCGCTTGATGGAATCAGGACATGAGAGGCTCTGTCAAACAAACAAGATGCACAGAATGACACCTGAGGGCGACCTCTGGTCTCCACAAATACCTTTACATTCTCACATACAGACATGAACACACACATGTGCACAGATGCATGTATATATAGCCCCTACCCCCACATGTGCTCGCGCGCATACACACATACACACACACACACACACACACACACACACACACACACACACACACCAGTAATAACAATGTTCTTGAGATGAAGTTGGAGTGAACTTCTTTGAAAGTATGCCATGCATACATCTTTGATATTTATTGTATTCAGTAATAGGGCTGGAACAATCATCTGTAAGACTTTAAACACAAATTAATGTCTAGAAACACTGTTTCCCTCAGGTATTGTGTTGGTTTTGTTAACCAGAACATTTCACAAAATCACGTGTAGGCTGAAGAGAACATATGAATGTCTGGTTTGGTGTGAATAATTAATCAGTGAAGGTAAACCTTTCTCTTGTGTTCCGATAACTTATCAATTTTTCACCCAAGTCTATTTTTAATTATCTTTTAACTAGGAATTTGACTTTTTTGCATTGAGTCATTAATGCTCTTTCTGTATTAATGATCTTAATCCTAGGCTTATTAGAGGGGCCATGGGAATGGTCCAATTTTCATTTGCCTTTTGAGTTTTAAAGGTATTGTTTTTGGGGAGGGAGGAGCCGGAGAGATGGCTCAGTGCTTAAGAACATGGGCTGCTCTTCCAAAGGACCAGGTTTCTGTTCTCAGCACCCGCATAGCAGCTCATAACTGTCTGTAACTCCAGTTCCAGGGGTTCAGACACCTTCTCACAGACATACATGTAGATAAAACAGTCAAGCATATAAGATAAAAATAAATAAATTACTTTTAAAGGTATAGGTTCTGGCTGTTGATCTTTAAATCTGTATCTGAATGAACTTGACAGGCATAGCTGCTTGAATTGATACAATGGTTAACTCTAACACAGTCATCTTGGAACTTAAAACATCTTTCTTTTTTTTTTATTAATTTGAGTATTTCTTATATACATTTCGAGTGTTATTCCCTTTCCCAGTTTCCGGGCAAACATCCCCCTCCCCCCTCCCCTTTCTTATCGGTGTTCCCCTCCCCCCTCCCCCCATTGTCCCCCTCCCCCCAACAGTCTAGTTCACTGGGGGTTCAGTCTTAGCAGGACCCAGGGCTTCCCCTTCCACTGGTGCTCTTACTAGGATATTCATTGCTACCTATGAGGTCAGAGTCCAGGGTCAGTCCATGTATAGTCTTTAGGTAGTGGCTTAGTCCCTGGAAGCTCTGGTTGCTTGGCATTGTTGTACATATGGGGTTCGAGCCCCTTCAAGCTCTTCCAGTTCTTTCTCTGATTCCTTCAACGGGGGTCCTATTCTCAGTTCAGTGGATTGCTGCTGGTATTCGCCTCTGTATTTGCTGTATTCTGGCTGTGTCTCTCCGGAGCGATCTACATCCGGCTCCTGTCGGTCTGCACTTCTTTGCTTCATCCATCTTGTCTAATGGGGTGGCTGTATATGTATGGGCCACCTGTGGGGCAGACTCTGAATGGGTGTTCCTTCAGTCTCTGTTTTAATCTTTGCCTCTCTCTTCCCTGCCAAGGGTATTCTTGTTCCCCTTTTAAAGAAGGAGTGAACCATTCACATTTTAATATACGGAAAACCATCAACGTGATCCATTATATAAACAAACTGAAAGAACAAAACCACATGATCATTTCATTAGATGCTGAGAAAGCATTTGACAAAATTCAACACCCCTTCATGATAAAAGTCCTGGAAAGAATAGGAATTCAAGGCCCATACCTGAACATGGTAAAAGCCATATACAGCAAACCAGTTGCTAACATTAAACTAAATGGAGAGAAACTTGAAGCAATCCCACTAAAATCAGGGACTAGACAAGGCTGCCCACTCTCTCCCTACTTATTCAATATAGTTCTTGAAGTTCTAGCCAGAGCAATCAGACAACAAAAGGATGTCAAGGGGATACAGATCAGAAAAGAAGAAGTCAAAATATCACTATTTGCAGATGATATGATAGTATATTTAAGTGATCCCAAAAGTTCCACCAGAGAACTACTAAAGCTGATAAACAACTTCAGCAAAGTGGCTGGGTATAAAATTAACTCAAATAAATCAGTTGCCTTCCTCTATGCAAAAGAGAAACAAGCCGAGAAGGAAATTAGGGAAACGACACCCTTCATAATAGACCCAAATAATATAAAGTACCTCGGAGTGACTTTAACAAAGCAAGTAAAAGATCTGTACAATAAGAACTTCAAGACACTGAAGAAGGAAATTGAAGAAGACCTCAGAAGATGGAAAGATCTCCCGTGCTCATGGATTGGCAGGATTAATATAGTAAAAATGGCCATTTTACCAAAAGCAATCTACAGATTCAATGCAATCCCCATCAAAATACCAATCCAATTCTTCAAAGAGTTAGACAGAACAATTTGCAAATTCATCTGGAATAACAAAAAACCCAGGATAGCTAAAGCTATCCTCAACAATGAAAGGACTTCAGGGGGAATCACTATCCCTGAACTCAAGCAGTATTACAGAGCAATAGTGATAAAAACTGCATGGTATTGGTACAGAGACAGACAGATAGACCAATGGAATAGAATTGAAGACCCAGAAATGAACCCACACACCTATGGTCACTTGATTTTTGACAAAGGAGCCAAAACCATCCAATGGAAAAAAGATAGCATTTTCAGCAAATGGTGCTGGTTCAACTGGAGGGCAACATGTAGAAGAATGCAGATCGATCCATGCTTATCACCCTGTACAAAGCTTAAGTCCAAGTGGATCAAGGACCTCCACATCAAAGCAGACACACTCAAACTAATAGAAGAAAAACTAGGGAAGCATCTGGAACACATGGGCACTGGAAAAAATTTCCTGAACAAAACACCAATGGCTTACGCTCTAAGATCAAGAATTGACAAATGGGATCTCATAAAACTGCAAAGCTTCTGTAAGGCAAAGGACACTGTGGTTAGGACAAAACAGCAACCAACAGATTGGGAAAAGATCTTTACCAATCCTACAACAGATAGAGGCCTTATATCCAAAATATACAAAGAACTCAAGAAGTTAGACCACAGGGAAACAAATAACCCTATTAAAAAATGGGGCTCAGAGCTAAACAAAGAATTCACAGCTGAGGAATGCCGAATGGCGGAGAAACACCTAAAGAAATGTTCAACATCTTTAGTCATAAGGGAAATGCAAATCAAAACAACCCTGAGATTTCACCTCACACCAGTGAGAATGGCTAAGATCAAAAACTCAGGGGACAACAGATGCTGGCGAGGATGTGGAGAAAGAGGAACACTCCTCCATTGTTGGTGGGATTGCAAACTGGTACAACCATTCTGGAAATCAGTCTGGAGGATCCTCAGAAAATTGGACATTGAACATCTTTCTTTTTTTAAAGGCTAATTTTACTTTATGTGTCTGGGCATTTTGCCTGCACATATGTCTGTGCAGTACCCACGGATGCCAAAAGAGGGCATCCGATCCCCTAGAATTAGAGTTACATTGAGCCACATGTGAGCTGTCATATGAGTGCTGGGAACTGAACCTGGGTCCTCTAAAAGATCATCCCATGTTCTTAACCACTGAACCATCCCTCCAGCTCAGTGCATCTTTCTTAACATTCCTCCAGGGTCATCACATTCATAAATGTGCTAAATATGTTCTAAGGCAAGTCACTGGCAAAGCAAAGTGAGAGAGGTGAAGGGATGGAGGAAGGAAGGAAGGAAGAGAAGAAGGGAGGGAGGGAGGGAGGGAATGGTGAAAGGGGACCAAAGTCTCTAGATTCTCCTTCTACTGCAATCTGAGCCACTAGTTGCTGTTCTTTCAGAATGTCCTTTGTTTCTGATCTCTTTGAGGGTCCCATGTAGCTCAGGCTTGCTGCAAACTCATGCTACAGCCAAAGAAGTTAAGCTCCTGCTTCTGAACATTTTGCTTTCACCTCCTGAGATCTGGTGTTACAGCTGTGTGCCACCTTGCCTAGTGGTTCAATTTGAACTGTTTGTGACTGTGCCTAAAGGTATTTTCAAGCTGACCCTTTGTCTTCCTGCTACAAGGATATCAGTAAAAGTTTTATCAAAGCCACTTGCCTCTGTATCCTCTCCGTTCCTTGTTGAGTGTCTTCTGAGAAGCTGGTCTCACAGGATTTTCCCTCTGTGAACAGTAACTGTGAGAGTACATGAAGTGCTGTGTTCTTAATGGGGCCCTCTCAAACAGCAAAGGGTTTGAACTAGCTTATTGGAGTTAATCCAGTGTAAGGGGGTTGCATAGTTAAATAAAATGTCAAGGCCCTAAAACTGTAATCCTTACCATGATGTTGGAAAGCAGATAGCAGAGATGACAAATTATTTCCTTTAGTAGGTGGTCCTCAGGATTTAATTCTGTGCTTCCAGACAGCAAAAGCAAAGAGCTCACATGACTGGACATCACATACATTATCCACCATAGCCCAAGGCAAACACCATTTTCTCAGAGGGAGACGACCAGAATTCCAGATTCTCCTTTCGAGTACCAGAAAGTGGAAGCTCTACTTCTGGCTTGTATTCATTCTCCATCATTTTTAGGTGCCATATTTTAAAGACCCACGACTAGTCCTAGATACAGAGTATAAAGCTTTCCAATCCAGTTAACTGTACTGGTTTCCTTTACTGGTCTTGCCTTCGGGTCAAACTTACTTAGTAATGAATTTTGTTTTATGCATCTCAGGAGTTATCCACCATGAAGGATGTCCCAGAGAACCCTACGCTTGACTTTGACCCCAGAACTGCACCCTGCTGTTAATCTACTCTATGTATTATTTAGCATAGAGTCTCCTCTACCTCCTATTTCTCACAGACATAATATATAGCAAGTGATATCTACTATTACTCTCTATCTTCTCTGTGAGTGTGTGTATGTATGGGTTTATGTATGTGTGTATGTGTGTGTATGTATATGTGTGTATGTGTATGTGTGTGTATGTGTGTATGTGTATATGTGTATGTGTATATGTGTATGTGTGTGCGTGCGTGTGTATGTGTATGTATGTGTATGTGTGTATGTGTGTGTATTTGTATGTATGTGTATGTGTGTGTATTTTTATGTATGTGTATGTGTGTGTATTTTTATGTATGTGTATGTGTATATGTGTATGTGTATATGTATATGTGTGTGCGTGCGTGTGTATGTGTATGAATGTGTATGTGTGTGGTGTATTTGTATGTATGTGTATGTGTGTGTATTTTTATGTATGTGTATGTGTATATGTGTATGTGTGTGTATGTGTATATGTATATGTGTGTATGTATGTGTATGTGCATGTATGTGTATGTGTGTGTATGTGTCTATGTGTATGCCTGTATGTGTGTATGTGTGTATGTGTGTGTATGTGTATATGTGTATGTGTGTGCATGTGTGTGTATGTATATGTGTGTGCGTGTGTGCGTGTGTGCATGTGTGTGTGTGTGTGTGTGTGTGTGTGTGTGTGTGTGTGTGTGTGTGTGTAGCTTTGTGACCTGAGTGGCACAAAGAGTATAGAACCAAGCATATAGGGTAATAAATGATGACATACCCTTTATTAAATATTGTAGTCTATCACCCATCTACCTACCCATCTACTTATCATTATCAGTCATCTCTCTCTACTTATTACCTATCTGCTGATCCATACATCCATGCAAACAATTAAATAGGATTGATGAGAATCGTGTGGCAGTTAGGATACCCCTCTCTCACATAGGTGATATGCTGGTGCCGGGCCCTTTTCCTGAAACTAGACCAGTCACTCATTACTTCCAATCCCCCTTTCTTTCTTCCCTCCCCACAATCGAGAGCTCTGTATCTGTCCTGTCCTTGTAGCTTTGGCCACAGTCTCTGTGGGAAGTTCATTTTCAGACTCCTCTAAGAGTCACTGCATGGTGGGTGTGCGAATAAAACAGGATCAAATTGCTGTTTCTGCACTCAGAGATATCACTGCGACCCTTTAACCACAACACTGACCAATTAGAGCACCACACTGGCCCTCAGTAGCCCCAAGCTGGCCCCATGCTGTGGTTGCTGGGTATCAATGACCTAGTTGCTAAATTATAAACATTATTAAGGTCAGTGGAGGGACAGATCTGAGAGTGGCCGGATAATAGGGGAGTCTCAGAGGTGAATGTGTTTACCAGGTGGTAAGGAACCGTTCAAGTCCCCCCGCCTGACTCCAAGGCTTGGTAATACTAGCACAGGCTCTTCGCTCTCTCTGCTCCTGAGCACCTCGCTCCACTGCTAAAGATGGGGATTCACACAGGGATTGGCCCCTTGTTTCTGGCAGCTCCCTAAACTAGCTCTCTGGCTGGTTCTTGAGCTTCTCTGGATTACACTAATAGACCCATGGCTCTAAGCTGAGCAACCCTAGTATGCCAGGGAGTTGACTCTGAGTCCTCTATGACCCTGACAGCTATCCAGGTAGGTGGAAGTCATACTTAAATTCCACTTTCAGCTCGGGGGTAGAGAGACTGAGTTCTAGACCGACAAGGTCTAGCCCTTCAGGTAAGGGAGTTGACCTGTGTGGTAGGTTTTTGGATGTGTGGGCTGGGCCTTTGTCATGTCATAGCCTTTCCACTCTGCCTTGTGAATGCAGGTTTGAATGTTCTGCTGAGTTTGTTGCAGGAACAGGTCAAGTTGTGAGCGGAGGTATTGCTTCCTTGCTTGATTTGAGAATATCACAATTGTTCCTGTGTAAAACCAAAGGAAAAGGGTCTCCTCACACAGGTCTGCCATGAGCAAGCCCCCTCCATTTGCTACCATTTCCACTACTGGTTTAGACCGGCAACTGAGGGAAGAAAGACCCAACCTTTGGCAGAGGCCATAAGCTGACAAGTCACCAGGAGCTTACGCAAATGATCCCCGCTGACTTTTATGATACTGTATTCTGTTGATTATGTGCTGCCTAAGGGGCAGTGGTCATGGGGGACTGAGTATCACAGGCCTAGATCAGAAACCCCTCTACCCTAAACCTTTCCCTGCCTCTAGCTCATGCTCTGTCTTATTACCAGTTTTCAAGGATGAAAGGCCAAGTTTGCATCCACCCAGTAAATGAAGAGATCAGAAAGGTGCTGCTATGCCCAGAGTCCTGTGTCAGCCTCCCAGCCACTGGCCTAGGCTGGGCAGGGCAGGGCGGGGTGGAGCTGAGTCTTCAGCGCCACTGTTTCTATAAGCTAATGAGGGCAGTGTGTGAGCCACAGGCGATGGTGGTGGGATATTAACTGTGACAGGAAGCTTGATCATAATTATCTTAACGAGGATAGGGTTAATTACAGTGGAAACTTTAAAGTTTCCTCTGTTTGACTCCACTGGAGCCAAATGCATCGTGATGTTCTGTCACTCCGATGTGACTTTGGAAAAGGTACTAGGATTCTACCCAGGGTTGCCGCAAGCTCCGGAGAGAACCCAGTGAACAAGGTTGGCCAAGATGGTACCTATGGGTGCGGTCATGCCAGTTTCCCCACTGGTGCAGAGGGAGGGAGGCAGCTGCAAACTGATGTGGAGATGCTGATGAGGTTTGCAGAGCGGACCCCCTGCCCTAGAGTGGTTCCATGCGCAGTGAGTGGGTGTGTCCACACGCTCTGCTGGAAGAACCCTGTGACCCCTCCAGCTTCCATCCCATCCCACGTTATCATCATCTTCCCTGTAAACTACCGTTGGCATCCCAGGAAAGGGGCATGGCATGCCTGGATTTTTATGCTTTTTTTTTAATTTTTATTTTAAATCTTGTCATTTTATACAACAGTGAATCTCTGCCTGCAGGAATCTGGAATAGAGGGATTGTCACAAGAAACTACTTCTCCCTGATCGTTTCTTTTGGGGAAACAACAGCAATAGCAGTAACTGGAAAAACATTTCAAAGTAAACACGTGAAGCCCTTTCCCATTGCCTGTTCGCTGGCTTCCAACACACCGTTGAAACTCCATAAATTCTTTCCCCTGACGTCTCTCCTTCATGCTGTTCTGAACCTCCTGCCTCCAGTCCCTCAGCTGTGAATTTGGTTAAACACATCCTAGAGTGTACCCACAGCAATCATGAAAACAGGACTTTATTCACCAGCACCCCCCCCCACACACACACACATCGCACAGGTCTCCTTTTACTGACCACTAGCAACATTACATAGGGAAACCAGACAAGAAACGGGAGATTGGGTGTGGGGGGCTCTTCTCAGAGGTCTCACTCCCATATGGAGCTCTGATGTGTGGTCTGTACTGTGGAGAGAAAGCAGCAGCCTTGCTGGGAGCCAGCACTCTTGTGGTGCACTGGCATGGCCCTCTTCATCCTGCATCATTCTGTTATATGCGTGCTCAGGAGCAGTCTGGGAAGGGGCTTTCTTCTGGTAGCCGGTTGCCAGCCCTTTGCTGTGTCTCGTGATAAAAACATACAATATTTACATTACATACCTCCAAGCAGTGTGTCTCTAAATGGTGCCTTTGAGCAGAGTCCCATCTGATGTTGGTGCTCAAAGAACTTATTAGCTTCTCAGAA
The DNA here is from genome assembly GCF_021556685.1 of Rattus norvegicus. Classification (NCBI taxonomy): domain Eukaryota; kingdom Metazoa; phylum Chordata; class Mammalia; order Rodentia; family Muridae; genus Rattus; species Rattus norvegicus. The sequence goes on along the minus strand of NC_141548.1, from coordinate 1,704,486 downwards.
GGCTTCCTGTGTGTGTGTGTGTGTGTGTGTATTGGAGTGGGGTGGGGGAGGGGTGGTCTCTACTCTCCCTGTGGCAAGCAGAGACCTGACCCTGAAACAGTTGTGGCTAATGAGCTTGGTTCACTGACTCCCATGGAGAAAGGGACTCTAGCTCATTGGGTTGAGAACTTGACTTTGTATTCAGTATTCAATCCCCAGAAACCCATCACCTAGGCCTGACGGAACATGCCTATAACTGGCTAAGTTTAAGCAGGAGGGTCAGAAGTTCAAAGGTCATATTTGGCTTCATAATGAGTTTGAGACCAGCCCACAATGTATGGGAGCCAGCTTTAAACAAACAAACAAACAAACAAACAAACAAACAAACCAAAAGGCAGGAGGGACCCCAGAAAGCCCAGAGATTCCCCACACACTGGCTTTGTCCTCCACTCTCATTGATGGCGGGGAGGCAGCCCTGAGTGGGAATACAGTTGTCCTCTAAGGTGGGAGGCACACAGGGCCAGTAGGCACTCAGCACACCCCAGTCCAGGCTACAAGGAAATGGAGGAGCCGAAACAACAGCCGCTGCATAGCCCACTCCTAAGCCCCCTAAAGGGAGGGAGTTGTTTTGCCTTCCAGAAGCCTATGAAACAGGATGGCCCTAAATTAAAGTGCAGGCAGTTTCAGTTTTTCATGTTTGCCTCCACAGCAGGTGGCACTGACCTCAGAGCCCTTATGATCTGGGTTCTCTGAGACCACAGGAAGGTCTCTTAGACTTGACTGAAGGGTGGCAGCAGACAGGAGAAGGACCAGTGGAGGCAGTGAAAGCAGTCCCTGCTCCCTGCCTGAGTTCTCTCCCTCTCACCCCAAACACCTAGCTGGGCCAGAGATCTCCATGGGAAGTCCCCCCTCCCTCCAGCACACAGCTCCACAGATGGGAGCAACCCCTGGCCCAGTAGAAGCCGAAGATTTAATGAGCATGCTCTTACATATCTCAAGGGTAGGGTCCATACCCCCTATCCTTGGTTTTGGGGACCCTCTGTCAGAAAGCTCACCATGGAGCCATGGTGCCTTGGGAAAAGCTTCCCAGCTAAAGCTTACTGCCTGGGGTGCACACAGAACGCACACAAGGTGACAGGGCCTTAGTGCTGGTGCAGTCAGTAAAGGAATAGTGTGGCAGGCCTGCTAATCTGCCGTACTTGCTAGACAAGGCAGGGACTGAACTTGTGTCTTCCCTTCAGGGGCCCTGTGCCTCAGCAGGCTCCAGCCTATGCAAGCTCAGCACCGTATCTCCAGGGCCTGGCAGGTGAGCAAGCTGGGAATAAGTATCTGAGAAGGCCCTGAGACTTTTCACTTGCTTTAATTAACATTTGTGTGTGCCTGGGTGAGCATCTGCTTACAAACGCTCACAAGGGTCCCTCAGTGAAGAGCTAATTTCAGACTACGTGGGTAAAGGAAGCTTCTTTTCCCGTTCTCTTACAGTCTTTTTTTTTTATCTTTGAACCCCATACTTAATCCTTAATGCCTTTTGTATTTACTGCCTCAAAAATCTACATTGCTATACACTAGGCTGAAATAAACACACACACACACACACACACACACACACACACACACACACACACACATACACACACACACTCCATAGACTAACAACACTTCAGACCCGAGATTTGAAGCAGAAATGCTCCCAGCCCTCTGTCCCCACACAAAATGAAAACCAAGTAAAAAGAAATGAAAGAAGAGAAAGCTTTCTTGCGGCCTGCAGTGCTTATGTAATTCCTCCAGGTCAGGCAGGCAGCCATGGAGATGCTAGGCAGGAGCATTAGTTAGGAGTGATTAGTTAAAAAAAAAAGAAGAAGAAGAAGAAGAAAAGAAAGAAAAAAAGAGAGAGGGAGACAGAGAGGGAGGATAAGAGGGAGAGGGAGTCCAAGGATGGGAGGAGGATGTAAGCAAGAGAAAAGCTGCCGGCGTCCTGGCCGGTTCCCCTATGACTGTACATAGTAGAACCACTAAGAAATGATACTTGAAGTTATATTTATTATTGTAAGAGGGGTATGAGATTTCTAGGCAGGAATGATGGATGACAGCTTAAATTTGTGTCCAGGGAATGAAGGTGAACTGTGACAGAGTTATTTATCTTGGGAATGGAGGTTAGGGTCAGCCCAGGCTGGGTGCCTGAAGGCACAAGACATTGACAAATTTATCCTGCAGGCCGTATCTGAAGCCCTTTGTTTTGGATCCTGGCTTCTCAATAAGTGACCCTCATCCTTCATGTTGGCAATTCGTGAAGGATGCGGTGAACGCCAGCGGGGGCCCCTTCCCCCCCTCACCCCCACCCCGGCTCCCTGCTACTAATTCTTGTCATTCACTCTGCTGACAGGCACCAAGCCCAAACTATTCCCAGTTCTGAAAGGGAAGGTTAAAATATTTATTTCGGCTCATAATGGCCTCTCTGATTTACTGCAGGATCTTTTTCCCCCTTGCCTTTGTCATTGCAGGTCACTGGAAGGACTGAGTGCATTCAGGAGCCTGGAGGAGCTCATTTTAGACAACAATCTGCTCGGAGACGACCTCGTGTTGCCAGGGTTACCCCACTTGCACACCTTAACCCTCAACAAGAACCGAATATCCTTTTCTGGCACCCACGACGCTGGGTCCCCACAGTACCCCACTTGCCGCCCAGCTCCATGGGGGTCCCATTCTGCCACCCCAAACCCTTCTCCGCAAAAATACCTGCAAAATGTCAAATGAGTTTTATGTGTCAGCTAAATTAAAGTATGTGAAATACAGTCGGTGGGCAGACAAAGCGTTCTGTCTTCTGGCACTCGGGACACTTCAGAGTAATTTATTATAGGTCATTCATAAATGAAATGCACCGTTATATCTTCCTGTTGCTCCATTTTAGTGTAGAGATCTAAGTTATGGCTGCGAGGAAATCCTTTTAATAGATAAAAATAGAGAAAGAAAATAATGTCACGGGTGCCTGGGAGGAAAAGCTAGCTTCTGTTTGCCTGGGCTTGTGTGGGAGGGCGACCTCTGGTGGCAACCTGTGGGTAATGCCGCTAAGTTGACAGTCCTTGTAGGCTTCTGGAAGGCTTTAGGTGCAGGTCTGAATATCAAATAGAAGGAAGAAGGGAGGGAGAGGGAGGGGAAGGTAGGGAAGGAGCAGGGAGAGAGAGAGAGAGAGAGAGAGAGAGAGAGAGAGAGAGAGAGAGAGAGAGAGAGAGAGAGAGAGAGAGAGAGAGAGAGAGAGAGAGAGAGAGAGCAAGCTGAGGTGTAAGAAGTATGAAGGTCAGGCTCTGCAGTCCTCTTGTATATAGCTCTGGGTCTGATAACAGGCCTAGGAGAATCATGGTGGGTTTTGACCTACTTTGGGTAGGTGAGTATCTACTCAGTCTGGGATGAGAATTAGGAACCAACGGCCCTGGTTTCTATAGCGAGAATAAATCAGAAGACTTCTCTAAGAGCATAGGGTACGTAGCATCTCCATTGTTAGTGCTCTGGGTTACCAGGTGCTAGGATGCCAGCTCCACCAGGCAGGGATTTCTGAATCCTTCCTATGAACAATCCTGCCTGGGTAGAGTTCACATTCTGCAGATATTTGTGGGATGAACAACATATTCATTTTTACTACTTTCTCACTGAACACTCATGGAAGCCATGTACTGTGCTGGGGGACTTACCAAGTCCAATGAAGAATGTGTATAGGCTGTTCCTTTATCTAGTCTTAGAAATTCCAAAGTTATGTGTAAACACCCCCCCAAACAATGAACAGGCTTGAACCTGGGTTCAAGTCAGCCATGGGTTATCCAGAGGAGTTTGTTTTGTTTTGGCTCTTCTTCAGAGCCTTGGACTTGACGTCCAATTGCCTTGACTTATCAATGTTAACCACTTCTTGCCATCCACACAGTATGTTAGAAAGAGAAAGAGAAGCGGCAGCCTCCCTCCTGGTGATAAAGTAAAAACATATTCATCTGTTAAGTTCAGTGTGCGTGCTATGTCAGCACGTAGGATGCTCTCTGCACAATTACTTATCAGCCTCCTTGGTGCCTCAAGCTGTAAATTAGTATTTTCTTTATTCTGTAAAACATTGTCTCACACAGTTCTTGCTATTGTGACAGAATACTGTTGAATAGGAAGCCTCCAGCAAGTGTCTGTTGCTCATAGTCTGGAGGTAGACAGTCTGAGAGCAGGGTCCAGCAGGGATTTTGATGATGTGTCCCTTGCCTGTTCTTGCACTGGGGACAGACCATGAGAAAGGAAGATGAAGGGGAGAAGAGAAATGTTCTCACCTGCTTTTATCAATAGATTAATTCATCCTATCATGTGCTCTACCCTTAGGACTTGATAACTTTTCAGTGGATTTGAATTGTGATTGTGGGGTATAAACCGTGCAAATATGTGCAAATACAAATATGTCCCTATGGTCATCATCAGTGATGCTTTATGAGTAGTAGAGGAAGAGGGCTTAGAGGTAAGTTCAGAGTCAGAGTCATAATGACATTTGATGGAGGTTTCCTTCATGAACCCTTTGCTCAACTAGTTTCCAAGTTAGTGGTCTGTGTATTTTCTCTCTTCCTTGGCTGTCTTAGATCATCAGCTGGGCCATATGAGCAACTGGATCAAGGAACGCAGTATTACTGGACCAAACTTTAGATGATACCATTGCTCCCTTGAGCCTCAGCCCATGTCCTGTGTCTCACATCGCTGCAGGATATTGCGGTTCACAGACTTAGTTTCATATGTTCTCTTGGTCATATGTAGCTATGTGGTCTGGTACAAGTAACCTTCTGGGAGCCTAGTCCTCAACACCACTGAAATTGGCAGGCATCTTTGGGTTCCAGAGTGCTGGGAGATTGACTCTATCTTTTGTTAAGTCCTTTTCCTGCTCTGTGCCTTAACTTCCTTGAGCTGTAATGGTAACTCTAAGAGAGTAAGGGGACTAGCCTGGAAAGTCACTGTGTTGCTGAAAATCCAATTACATAGCTGTGCTTTTATTGGGAATCTTATCAGTGGATACAGACCATAAAGTGTTGTCCCACTCAGGTTGCTATGTCCCACCCAGAGAGTCATGCAATTTCTTTCCTCTTTTCCTCTCTGATCCACTGGTACTTTGACAAAAGTCAGCTTCCCCACGCAATTGATTTGCAAGTCACAGTCTGAAAGGTAGGCAAAGGCCAGCAACAGTGTATGCTATCCTGTTAGTCTAACTGCCTCTTACACTGACCCTGCCTTTTCAGGTTAAAACTCCCTACTTGTGAAAATGTCCCAATTCTGCACAAGTGACAGGGTGGGTATTGCTGGAACTGTCCCATGAGATGTTCCAGTCATGACTGGCTCTTGTCAGCTAGCTCATGTAACATAACAATCTACTCCACAAAACAATAAATGTTCTATGCACTTCAATTCTATGTGAGTCAGGACTCAGCTGGATGGTTCTTCTGATGGTCTTAGTTTGTGTCACTCAGGCAACCATGTTTTTTTTTTCTTGCCAGCACGAGATAGTCTAAAAGAACCTCACTCTTACATATGCAATTAGTGTGGGCTGTTGGCTCAGCTGCTTGCCTCTACCCTGTTGCCTATGCCATCATATGTGAAAGGATTGATACAGGGCAGAAGCCCTGGTGTAGATGTGCTTGTCAAATCCTGCTTGTATTATGAAAGCAACTTAGATACTAATACAAAACAATGTGGGCAATGACACTGGTGTTCATATAAAGAATAGCTCATTTCTATAGCTATCTACTACACCAGTCTTACCATCTTGTCTCTATGAGATCTTACTTAGTTTTCACTATAGAGCATCTTATTGGTTCTCTCAGCTACTTTTATAATACAGCCCAGTCCCAACTGTCCAGGGATTGTATCACTCCCTGTTAGATAAATTAACAGTTGATGAAGTCCGTCTCCCCTGATAATGGCTAGGTTTGTGTCCAGTTGACAAAAGCTAACTATGACATCATCCTAAAAAGATGAAAACTATTCTCATCTGACTAACATCATTATCACCAAGGGCAAAAAGTAGGCTTAATGTCTTTCTTAGACTTTTATACTTTACTGTAGTTCCAATCTCTTTTGTGACTCTGGGAAATACTGATGATAATTCTCTTTCACTTCTTAGAAAACCCAGAAACTGCAAGCTTCTAGAAGCCACATAGATTGCCACAGGTATGGCTTCATCTAGATCCCACTTAGGCTGACTCTGAGCTACAGAGTCTAATACTCAAGGGAAGCAATCGTTTTGCTGGAATGGACTTGCATGTGGGTGGAGCCAGCTATCAGCTGTAGTGAGCCCAGATGGGGCTACAGGAATTCTGTCCACAGAAGAGATTCCAATGTCACCTCTATCACCTCTGAAAATTTCTTGTCAGTTCACCAATTAATGCATTGGTTCCATTTATATAGCTTTCTCCCAATCCTCATCTTTGTTCTATCCCCTCTTTGTTCAAAGTGATTAATCATAGGCTGTAGACTTGAAAACCCACTCCAGCCCTGACAATATTCTCAGTCTCTCTCACCCACCAACCTCTGTCTTTGTCTCTCTGTCTGTCACTCTGTCTCTTCTATCTTTCTGTCTTTCTTGGTCTCTCTGTCTCTGTCTCTGTTTCTTTTTTCTTTCTCTCTCTCTCCTCTCCCTGGCTTGTCCACCAGCAACCCTGAGGTCTTCTGTGTTGATCTCAGTTATGTGACCTCCAAATAGTCAACCCCAAGTAGGGGACTGACTGAAAATTCTAGAAAGTAGAGATGTTTAACCCTTGCAAAATTTAATGGTTGCCCCCCCTCTTTCCTTGTAGGAAAACAAGGCTTTATTTGAGATTACACTTAATTTTCTCAGTATTTACATCAGCATATGTGCTAAAGGTGTGACCAGTTTGAATCATAGTACACACAGGAAGAAAGAATAGTGCTACATGTTACACAGGTGGGCTACAACAAGGAGATGGGTGTGCTGTGTCACAAAACTGGACCTCACCCTTAAAAAATAGTATGTACTTATGTGTGTTTGTGTGTGGGTATGTACACGTAAGGGCAGGTGTCAACAGAGGGCAGAAAACAGCCTCGGGTCTCCTGGAGCTGGAATTAGAGGTGGTTGTGAGCTCCTGTTAGTGTGTGCTGGGAACTGCACTCCTACATTTTATGAGTAGCAAGTAGCAAGCCTTTTCTCCAACCCCCTGGATCTCACTTTCAATGCAGTTTCTTATCATCTTGAATAAGTATACTTTCTTTTTCAGGGTCTTGGTTTCTTTTACAATACACACTTCAGAGTATTGAGTAGAGTAAGGAGAGTGATCTATGCGAAGCTACGTGTTAACACCCAAAGACTCTTGTTACCCCCTGGCACACTTAACTAAAATTTCTTGGTACACTTAGAGAAAAACCGCAGTGCTTTGAAAACATAAGCCTAAACTGAAATATCCAAGACAGACAGCGCAGCTGGATGACAGTGTATTATCTCCCCCCAAAACCTATTAAACACTTCATTTTTCAGTCTTTTAATTTCATCCTTTGTACTAGAAATTGAGTCATTTTCCTCCATAGAAATGATTTAGACTTCTTAGACTTGAAAATAGTCTCTGTCATTTTCTGCCTGTGTGACTTGTAATCTCATTTTTCTTAGCTATTTTTTTTTGCTATTCTAATATTTCTGATATGTATGTGTTTGCAAAGATGCTAATATATCACTATACTTTGTACTTAGCATCCAAATGTCTGCCATTGGGTTAAAATTTCCCAGGAGCAATAAAACTGTTTCTTAGCCTGGAGATGAACCCAAAGCTGGGATGTTCTACTCTCATCTGGGAAACCACCCTGGCTTATGAGCCATAGGACCTGCGTGCCAGGAGGTTCTCCTTCTGTCTTCTCTAAACATGTAAGAAAAACACCACTTTGATCTTGCACTCTTGGTACAGAATGGCTCTGGGCAAGTCTCACCATGACAGCAAGTCTCTACAATGGCATCTTCCTGTAGACACTGGCAAAAAAAAAAAAAAAAAAGTCCCGAGTGCTTAATGCTTTAGAGAAGACTCAATGAAGGAAACCAGGTATGTTCTAAGAATCCAGCTGGGGACAGTCAACACAGTGCCAGGGATCTTGAAGAAAATGTGCCCTTCCATGCATCTCCCAATTCATCTCCACTATCACGGTCTTGGTTAGTTAGAGACGTCAGAGTTGCATCCACTCATTGTCTTGGCTTAATTTTCCACACAACTTAACAAGTTCCATCTCAAATCACAATCAGGCAGGACAGGGCTGTGCTTGTTATTATTGACCCAGGAGACTGAGGAGCCAATTAAAACTACATCTCCTATTTCATGTTTTGGGAGTGGAATCAACGAAGACGAAGGGCTGGTGCAGAACATGCTGTACGGGGTGCCAGGGCTTCCTGTCTGCTGTGGATTGTGGATAACTACTTAGCTCACCCTGATTTGCTATTTAGTAGGTTGTTGGAAAGGCTTAGAACAATGGAGTTTCCTTCATACCAAACATCCCACATGAGACAGACTCCATGACCTCTACTGGTACAGATAGCTAAAGCATCTTGGAGCCTGAGGATGCTTTGCCCAAAGTGTCCATGTCTAGAATATTTAAGGGATCTACCTGTCCTGGCACTCCAGTCAATGAGAGGTCACAGGTTTTATGGAGTGCGGAGCTTAGATAACAATAAGGAGCTCTCTAAGAACAACAAATGTTCCATAGCTAAGGATATAAATTATGTACTGAAAGGCTGTTGATGGACTAAGATGTGTGGATCAGCATCAGAGCACCTGCCTAGCATAGTCCTGAGTTGGATCCCTTACAATGTAAAACTAAGAAGCGCGTAAGGAGAATGCGTATGAGCATAAAACCATGAATGTTCAACTGGAATAAAATATATCAAAGCAAATTTTAAAAATTAAATTGACAAGTACCACAAATGTTAAAATAACTAGAAAGGACACAAATCTTTTTATACTAGATATGCCTATTTCAAAACCTTATTTCTTACAAATCCCCTTACAGCTCCATTGAGTAATCACATTTGTGATGTTTTTCTATAGAGAGCATGGAATGACAATCCCATCTTTTAGCACGATTGACTGAAAATTGGTTTTTCTTTCTAGGAGTTGAGACATAGTTATGCTATGATTTAGATGGGAGTCTTCTAAAAGTCCACACACTGAAGGTGTAGTCCCCAAAGTCATGCTTCCTGAATGTGATGGAACCCCAGACACTGTGAGCTAAAATAACTCCTTTTTAAGTTGCTCTGCCAGGTGTATTGTTCAGGGTGAGGCAGAGCTGACTCCCATAGCCTGGTCTGTTACTGATGGCTCCTATTTCTTGCTAAATCTTTCATTTTCTTGGATGAGGATCTTTAACCTTTGGCACATTACCAACTTGGAGTACCTCCTGGATCACCTGGCAGAAGTGACACCAGCCTTAGAGTACCTCAGCCTGCTGGGAAACGTGGCATGTCCCAATGAGCTGGTCAGCTTGGAGAAGGACGAGGAAGACTATAAGAGATACAGGTGAGTGCTCATGTGTTGGGAAAGGGGGAAAAGAGACTCTGGGGCATAGAATGCTATGGGATGTAAAGTAAGCATTGGTGAGTGTCCATGGACCTCCCCTGACTGTGTTAAACTGTTGTCTTTTAGAAACAGAATCCATTTTCTTCCTCTGTTGGGTTCATAGGAGCCAAGAAAAGATATGAGCTGGTTAAGATCAGGGGCTGAGAATTGTTTTTCCATCATGGGCTACTCATGCTCATTTTATGATTTACACGGATTCTGTCCTTACTGTCGAACCCTGATGTTAAAGGGTGGAAGCAGCCATGGATGGTTTGGTTTATAAATGAATATACCTGACTCTCTTCCAATAAAACTTTATTTATATGAGAAGAAAGGGGATTAGTGATATCTCACCTTGGATCTCTGTTATAAAATAACATTGTCTTTAATACCCCACTCAAATCAACAGAGGAGAAAAGAAGGAAATACTACAGTTGCAGCTGGGGCTCCTGGGACAAAGCTCTGGAAGGGTTGGGAAAAGAGGATAATGGTGAGGGAGTGACTTGTCCTACTGGAGTTTCTATAAAACCCTGGTGATCTACAGAGAAGTGTTAGTGGGAGTAATTATTGTATATCAGGCTAACAGTGTAAGAAATACTGACCATTATTAGAAATTTGTAAGAGGAAAAAAGTCCAGCAAAAGGACATAAATAGCATAAAACAAGGATTCAGTTGTATTTCCATAAAGAGGAATTTTGTGACTTTGGCTTCATTTCTAAGGTTTCATGATTAATTTTGTGGTGTTTCGAGGCTAATCTCATGTTGACACAGAACAAGTTAGATCCCAGATTGAAAAAATAAATTCATCAAGGTCTTTCTCCATTTGCAATACTTTTCAATCATGTTATGATGTTATAGATTTAAGTGTGACTTCTCATGGAGAAATACAGTTGCCAGAGTGAGTTGCTCATTTCTCACATTTAATTTCTGAGTGGTCAAATGACTTCTGGAACATTGTTTTTCAACTTTGAATCCTGAAGTTGTCTGATATAAGGTGTGTGAAGGAATCACTTTAAACCTAGTACCTTCCTGTAGCAACATTTTTGGAATAACACTTTTCATTATAACTACTAGTGCCTATTAATTGTCAGATGAATGAAAATCACTGTGATATTTTGATATCACAATATACATTGCCCTTTGGTAGTGTCAAACTCTCATAACTTTCTCTTTCCCCACCCATCCCCCTGCTTCTTCTGGCCCACTTACCTTTCCTCAGTGGTATCTCTACCACTACTTGGGATTGTATTTCTTTTCTGTTTAATTATAGTTTCTGTGTATAAGATAATACATGTGATACCTAGTCTGATCTATGTAATGAATTTTGGTCTAGGCATTTTCTTGCAGACAACATGACTTTATTCTCCTCTGTGGCTAAATAATACTCCACTATACACAAATATATATTCTCATCCTTTCATCTGTTGGTAGGCACCTAGATATCTTCCCTCTTGACGATTGCCAGCACTAACTTTAAGATGTATTTTGGAAGGTCAAGTCCAAAAATGTTTACCTAATAAATATGTTTCACAAATCAAACATTGTTTTAAAGTTTCCTTTTTACTTTCTGACTTTTTCTTCATATTTTTGTTCCATGTAATTTTTACATATGCATGAGTATATACATATACATATACATATACATATACATATACATATACATATACATATACATATACATATACATATACATATACATATACATATACATATACATATACATATACATATACATATACATATACATATACATATACATATACATATACATATATTCTCACATGTCTATTTATTCATATTCATACAACCAAACAAAATATGTGAATACAAGTGTAGATAAATCATTTTATTTAGGATGAGAACAGGGAGTTGGGGTGGGGAGATAGAGAGAATAGAATGAATTTTCCATTTCTATCTTATTCTGTTTGGTCTCAGATATAGTGCTTAGTGAAAAGGGAAGAGAAAAGCAAATATTTCATTGTTGATTTTGTAACTGGTCAGATTGACAAATCGGACTAAGCTTCACTATATATGCAGGAAGATTTGAAAAACCTAATGCAGAGTTCCATTTTGCTAGGAAGACTTAAGACAGGGATGACTGTCTAGATCAGTGGCCCTTAAATGATGTGGAGTCAACTCAGCCTCTGCGATTCTTTTGGCAGCAAACCATGTTTGGATTTACTATCTCATCCCATGCTATACATCCCATTATCTGTATTCTTCTCACTGCTATAGACATGTCCACATGGAGAGAAGAATTGCCACTGAGTATGAGTGGAGTCCTGGTCTCTTGAAGTCTAATGCAAACTAAGTCATGGGAAAGTACCTAGGTGACTCTGCTGGGGTGTGTGGAATTACTCTTCCTTCGCCAGTAGCAGCTATCATCCAGACTCAATCCAAGTCTAAGTTGTGGGTCAAATGTTTTTGTAGTAAGTGTGTTTCTCTAAGAGCAACCTTCCTCGTGGATTCACCTTGGCGATGCCCCACTCATGTCCTCTCCATCCCAGGTCTGCATTGCTGGCAGGATGTGAGAGATGGGGCTGAGAAGGCTGTTTGTTAGTGTATTTATGACACTGTTGCTGGGAGGGACTGGAATCAAGAGCTTGCTCACAGCCCAAATCACATCTGGCCACAATTGCCTTTGAAAACCCATAAGTTATCCACACAGTGACTGGTAGATGCTCATACTAGGAGAAAAGGCAGCTACCAGGAACAATAGAGGCATTAAATGTGTTCCTACTCCATTACAAATTCACTACATCATTTTGTGAAATGCTGGTTTGGTTCTCTAACGTGTTTAAATCTTTTATTCATTTTTTAAAAAAAATTGTTGATTTAAAAAGCACTCTCCCCTGTATTTGGAAGAGTGAGATTTGAGCATGGTGCAGCTCAAACCTGTGATCTTTTGGTAGCCTTGGTTGTTGATTCATTTACCCCTGAGAAGTTTTAGGGTTTCACAATGTGGCTTTTGAATTCAGAGTTCCTGGGGCATATGCAGTTAAACAAAGCAGTACAACGGCTTACTCCACGTTGGGTAAACTTTTTTTCCTGCCCCTTCATCTACAAAGTGTGAGGTCTACCCTCTCTCTGGCTGTCACTGAAATTGTAGTGGAAGCTCTATGTAAATTTATGTGGCATTTTTGCTTGCAAATGACTTAAGCAATGAATGATACTTCTACAGTTTACTGTTTTCACTTTAAGTGTGTTTTTGAACAATGCTTCATCTATTAATCATTTAAGCTATAGCATTCAGAAGCAGGAACCTGTGGTTCATTTAGTGCTGTTGAAAAAAAATTCCTATTGATTGGCATCCTCTGTGGTCATGTGATGTAATATTTATGTCACCCAGCCATACATCAAAACAAGTGTGTCTGTTGTTTTGTTTCCATGGGAGATGTTGACTTCAAAGATTTCAGCTCAGTGTTAGTTCACGTTGTGGCCAACCACCAGACCTGGAATGGGAAGTGACTAGGTTTCTCTACGTTGTGCTCTCTGTCCCATTTTCCTCCCCTTTTCCCAGTGCCTACCCCTTTGGCTTCCTCATTTACCTTTGTATACATAGTTGGGTTTTCTTGGCATACATCCCCACAGTAAAACAGGTTCAGTTAAATTTCTCTGTGAACACGGACATACTATTGAGTGGCTGAGCAGAGCACTGAGACTGCTGTTATAGGAGTGGAACCATGCCTGGATTGGATTCCCTTTGCCATTTGTCTTGGCTTATGGCTGAGAAGTGGGCATGGCCACCTTATCACAGGGCCTGAGTCCACCTGCATTTCACTGTGTGGATACAGCGCTGCTGTTCTGGGATGAATGTTGAATGAATGTGAACTTGGGCCTCTTGCAGATTTTGATATTATCCAAAATCGATATAGTAAGTCAGGGATGGAAACCTGGGTACTCAAATAGTTTATCCTTTGTTTTAGTTTTAGTTTTAGTTTTTGTTTTGAGGGACTAAGAGATAGATTCTGAGAAAGAGAGAGAGAGAGAGGGAGAGGGAGAGAGAGAGAGAGAGAGAGAGAGAGAGAGAGAGCCATGACTAGATAATAAAGATGGTAAAATTCCAAGATGGCTGATCACACTCCTGACCTGAGAGAAAAGCCTGAAAGCTTAAAAGAAAGAAAGCCTTTTTATCCCACCACCAGGGCACTCTCAGACTATGAACAAGTTCAAGGTCAGGCCAGGACACGTTTACCCCAAAGCTGGAGGCCTATTAGCCTCCCTGCCTTTGTTCAAACTAAGGAGCTTTAAACTTGGGGGAGAAAGACTCCCCTCAAAGACCCTTAAATCTTCAGTCCTCAAGGAGACGTGGACTTCAGCTTTTGAGATACCCCCTCTGCTTTTCAGAGTCTTTTCTTCATGTGCTTGCTATATGTGTGTGTTTCCTAAACCCAATAAAAGTCTTTCTTTGATTTTATCTGCTTCTAGGATTTCGCCACTGCTCCCTGACTCACTCCAGATATTTCTTGCCTTCTCATTCTTTACCTGGCAAAGAACACAAACCATGAAGACCCCGATGTGCTAACACCTTCTTATCTTTTTCCTCAGGAAGAATGATGGCTGAAAGTCAACAGAGAATAAATGCTGCACGTCACCTTTCAAATAAGAAACCTGGGCTCTCAAGCTTGAGGCTGGTCTTTTGTGGCTTAGCTTTGTTGAACATTTTCTTTCAATTTCTGTCCCTTTAGGCTTTGGTTACCCCCCCACCAGTAGGTCTCTCTGTATTCCTTAAAACTTTAAATTATTTAAAGTATGATGCCCTTTCTTTGTTCCCTGGTAGGCAAGCAGCCTGGGGGCCTGCCCAGTGTCTGTAGCACTCCACCAAAGGAAAGGTAGGACGGACCCTCTGGTGGTGTCTGGGGCCACCTTGGGCTGCCACCCAAGGCTGTTTCCCACTAAATAGGAGCTGTAAAACCTGTGGCTTATATAAACCAGCTAGCATTCCCCAGCTAATCTACAATCTGGGCTTTGATGATCACAAGAAAGCAAAGGTCATGACCCAGAGATCAAAGCGACAGAAGCCCACACAGTAATTGCCGGTTACCCTCCATACAGGCCCCTGGACTGTCCTGTGGGTGTATTGTTTGCACAGAGACTTCAAACATGCTGTCAGTGAACTGAGAGCAAAATCAGCTGGCCTTTGCCAGTTGTCAGGCCAATTCATTAATGCTGTAGGTGAGCTCACCTCAGCTCATTAGAGTGAGATCATCATTTTGTCTCTCAGAGCATCTGGAGCTGTCCCACTCAGTCCTTTGTTCATGTTGCCATGGTCCTCATTGGTTTTTTCTGATGGTCTGTCTCTGGAGGTGGGAGGAGGTGGTTATGCAAGGCAATTGGGTGAACCTGGTATATCAAGAAGGGATCGTATGAATGTATTTATTGTCAATCAACTTTGAGCACAGAGTACCCAAGCAAATAAGTGTTTGAAGGAAGCTAAGGCCCATTCTTGTGGCTCAGATAGAGAAACTGAGGCGCAGGAAGTCAAGCTTAAAACCTCATAGCCCCAGCTTTGCACTGAAAGCTACCTCCCCCTACTTTTCATCGTGATGACCTCTCTTCCTTGGCACCCACCCCACCCCCAATCTCTAAGAGCTTTGCTCACTCAAAGGAGCTGTGCCTAAGCCCTTACTGTTTTCTCTCATTAGTCAAACACCTTTAGCAGTTGATCCATGCTCTTGACCAGCATGAGATGGCCAGTATTATTAAACAGAGTTGATATAATCCAGTTGACAGCCAGGAATCACATTGTCTTACTGACATCCTTGCCCTGTTCTGTTAAGCTTTGGGGAGTGGGGAACAATTGAAACCAGTGGAAAGGTCTTCAGGGCACTGGGTAGAGCATCAGAAACTTGTACTTTGTCTCTGCACCCCCATGCATGGGAGTGAGAAGGTGTTGGGAAATAAAGGGAGAAAGCATTGCTTGTCATACAGGGCATGGATAAACCATCCAGCACGCTGTATCATGGCTCTCCTACGAACTCATGACAGTCTTAAACCATTTTCATGAAAGAAATATGACTGTCAGCCCCACCAGCAGATCCAAGAGGTCCATCGCACAATGGACCATCTGTGGTTTATACCATTACTTGGGAGCAGGCAGTCTCTCTGGGTAGGTAGAGACAAGAATGTTTTCTTTTCTCTCTCTTTTTTTTAAATATATCTAGGCAAAAAGTACTAAGGCCATCGATTTTAGAACAAAACAAATAGATTTTTCCATAATAACAAAAGTATTGGAATTGTTCTTTCTTCCTTCCAGCTTTAGCTCTGTCCTTAAAGGGTCCCTTAAGAAAATCTACCATTTTACATGAAGAGGGGGAACCTGATAGTCTCTGGGTGATGGTCTCTCAATTTCAGGAAATCTGTCTCCATACGGAGACAAATGGGTATGTGAGCACCTTTGCAGGGCTCACTGCTCTCCTGATAACCTCCCTTCCCATATCACAGCAAGGAGGGCCTCTAAGTCCCACCACCTCTAGCCCTGGGGACTTCCCTCTAGCCACTTTGAGAAGGTCAGGAAAATTGGAGTTGCCCTCCATAGCTAGGGACATGAGACTTAACTAGACTGATCTCCTTTCATTAAGCAGTGTCCTGGCTTAACAAGCAGTTTTATAAATCTGAAGCTGTCTCCGGGTGTCACAGGATTTATGGACAGGGGGGTTCTGCCGTAAAGTGGTTTATGATGGCTGCCTTCTGTGTTATTAGTAGCTGTCTCTTCCCTTCAACCATTGCAGTTTGATAATAGCCTTAAAACACCCAGAATTACTTACCTGCAAGTCCCATTCCCGATAGCCCCTGTTGACAGTCTGAATAAGTTTACTGGCCTTTTGTTGTTCTTTTCCTTCAAAACAAACTGATTGAACCATCAATAGCTCCTGTGAGCTGACAGAGGGATGTCATCTGGACTAGCCCTTGTGATTGCAGGTTATCTGGGGGAGTTAACCTCTCTGCATTGTTAACTGAAATGTTTTATGTACTATGCAACTTTAGGATATGGCTGTGATAACCCCCGGTAACTAAGTCATACATCACGGTAAAGAGATTTGGGTGCAACAAATAACCCCGGATTAAATTTACAAGCGCTGAATTGATATTGTAAAAGCTTTCATTCTGTGGCTTCAGGAATCTGCTCTCGTGTTTTTATGGCAAACTTGTATTATGCTCAGGATTGAAGCTGCAGTTCCTGACACTCTGACATGACCTAGAACAAAGGGAAATGGATCTCCCAAGACCAGCATGGGACAGGCAGGCAGAACGCCTACTGGCTTATGGCTTGGCAGGCATGTGGAGCCTATTCTAAGTCACCAGGGGACAGGAAGACCTGGTAAACGTGACTGTTAGCTGGGCTCATGGAGCACAGGTGCTGGGGCAGGGCAGACTGTTAGCGGAACTGGGAAAGAGACTCCTGGCTGCCTCATTGCACTCATAATTTCCCAACTATTAGTCCTTGTGGTGTTGTTTTCAGTAGGACATTGGTTCGCAGCAGGATGGCAGCCGTGACAGCATCACCTGGGAACTTATTAGAAACATAAATTCCAGGCCTCTGTCCAGATCACCTCAGTAAGGAGCTCTGGGGATGGGCTGGCGTCTGCCTCTGTGCTTTAACAAGCCCATGGCTCACAAGGATGCCTGCTCAAAGTCAAGAACCACTATGCTAGGATGTAAATGCTATTAGAATGGCGGATGCACTGAGAGCAGAGTTCTTCTGCTGGGTGTCCTTACCTTCTCAGTGCCTTGCATTGCTCATCCCAGGTAGTCGCTCCTCAATGATTATTCTTTGGATGTGTAAATAAATGAAAGAAGGCATTCCTGAGGAAACAGTAGATTGTAGGGGGACAAGTCTGCCTAGTGTAGCCATTCTGATAGGGATGGCGGTATTCATTTTGAAGAGCTTAAATATTAATTTTTGTTTATGTGTCTCAGTATATGTGTGAGCATATGAACACACGTGTGGGTACCCACTGAGGTGAGAAGAGAGTTGCAGATGCTCTGGAGCTACAATTCCAGTTGTTAGGAGACTCCTACCATGGATGCTGGTAACTAAACTCGGGTCTTCTGGAAACCCACAAAGTGTCCTTCACTACAGTTGTCACTCTAGTGCTGTTTAAATTTTATTTATTTTTTATTGGTGTGTGTGTGTGTGTGTGTGTGTGTGTGTGTGTGTGTGTGTGTGTACGATATGAGTTGGAGGTACATGCTTACCACAGAGCACATGTGGAGGTCAGGGGATGACTCTCAGGAGTCATTTATCATTTACTATGGACCAGAGGGATCAAACTCAAACTGAGCAACATCCTGCAGGGCACTTGAGATGAAGATGCTCTAAAGAGTCGTTAGTGCCCTCCCCTTTGGTTATCAGGCTATGGATGCCAGGACATTGGAATTTCCTTAGGAAGCTTATGCTAGAGGAAGAAAAAGCCTAGAAGCCTGGTGCCAACCAGTAGGGAGGTTGTCTCTCTGGAAGAGATTCACAGCTTGTCAGCCCATATTGCAGGAGATACCTGAGCTGAGACAGTGGTGATAGATGGGTTTCATCCTTGGAACAGAACTGCTTAGCTATGCATACCTCTGGCCCTGTTTAAAACTAAACATCCTCTTAGGACCATGAAGATGGACCTGAGGGATCATGGCAGCTTCTTGTTCCATTACCCAGTGTTCCTGTATCCCCCTCCACACTGAATATGGTTCCTTTCGCTGCTTCTCAATGTTAACTTGCCTCCTTAATTGGTCTATTAAGAGTGGGTGTCCTATCTTGGTTTGCTATCCTTCCAGACTCTGCATTCTGGTCCTAACAGGTTGGGTAACCCTGAAGTCCCTCAAACTTCTCTGGGAATTCATGGTGGCCCTTAGGATGGAAGTGTAGTCACCTGAAGTCTAGGGATGATTGGCAGACTCTGTCATAGGCTGTCTCTCTGACTCTAAGAAGAACCGTCTGCAAACAGTAGCTCTTTGTCATCCAAAAAAATTTTAACTAGCTTAAAAGCCAGCACCTCTCTGTCTCGCTCCTTTGATTTCAGAGCTGTGATCCAAAGCTAGGCGAAATGACAATGCACGGTCTGTTGTCACTGTGCTTCCTGGCAGCCCCATGAAGGCATCTTTCACTTCATCATTAAACATTGGCTGATTTTCTAATACTGATGTTGTCCTCACCTGAATATTCATCTTTTCCCACCCTACACTTAGTGGGTGTCTTTACTCCTTTGAGCGTCACTCCTGACATATTGTTTCTGTCTGTACATGTCTTTATTTGAAAGAATCTGTTGTCATCAAGGCTTTGCCTGTATAAGCAGGAGATGGAAGTTTTCTCTGACAGTCTGAGGCCGGTGGGAATTCTGCTAAAGGGTAAGAAAGAACTCTTGAGCCCTTTGCATCATTTTGGATAAGATCAGAGGTATTTGGGGGTGGAGGTTAAGGAGAGACAGGTTTTGGGAGAAAAGAAAAGCAGAGGCCAGGGAAGAAGCAGGAAGGAGGGATGGAGGGTAGGAGAAAAGAAGAAAAAGACTGGGGATATCTCAAGACCTCTGGCCTTCAGACAGACTGTAAAGGAATTTCAGTGACCCACATAAACCTGATGACCTAAGTTCCACCCCTGACACCTTGATAGCACATGTCTGTAATCCTGGACACCCCTATGTGAAGATGCAAGGCAGAGAGAGACATGATCCCAAAAGCTTATGGAGCAGCTAACCTACGGTACAAAGAACTGCAAAAACAAGAAACCCCACCTTAATAAAGTGGGAAGAGAAAATGGGATCTGGGACATTAGCCTTTGACCTGTGTCCAAAGTCCAAACACTTGCTCACTCACATGAAATAATATACTAATTCATAAGAGAATTAATTGAAATTAATTGCAAAATAATTTTACTATGTTTCGAATTTAAAAGTCCGGGGTGGAGAGCAGGGGGCTTTAAATTGGTGTATCTCACTCTTGAGTGATGGGCAGGTCTTTTACCTGAATAAGCTTATAAAGGTCACTTGATGCTATGAAATTACTCTGTAGATGTGAGAGGAGGCCCTGGGAACCCTGGGCTCCAGTGAGGAGGGATGCATAGTGGACGTGCAGGAACATCTACACTGATAAAATCCTAAGTGAGTTGCTTTTGAATTTGGTTTTTGAAGCCTGTTTGAGATAGTATATTTCTTTTTCCCTTTAGTTTTCAGCTGTTCTCTGTTTTCCCGTAACCACTCTGGTGCCTAACTTAATCTCACTGATTTCTAGTTAGTCGTATTCCTCCTTACAATAAGAACTTCTTTGAGAATGGAGAGGTATTACAATCACTTCTGTATCCCTACATGCATGGCACATAGTAGGTACTCAAGAAATATTTGTGTGGCTGAAATGAATGGATAGGCTACTGAACTCATTCTTGCTTTGGTTTCCAAGATGAAATGAAGGTAAACCTTTGAGAAGATTGTATCTTAGATAAGGACATTCATTTTTAACAGCAAGAAAATGTCAGAAACAGCAGTATGTTGGACTGGATGCTGACAATATATTCTAGGAGCATTTAGAATGAAGAAAGTAGTGTGGGCTAGAGGTGAGAAGGAATATTTCCTAAGGTTGGGACTTGGAAGATGAGAGAATTATGAGGTGGCTGCAGGAAGTGATAGGTTTCTTTCGAGGTTGTTCATTGCTATTGGTATTAGGTGTTTATCTCTTCTAAAGCAAAGAGGTTCAGGACAATTGCTCATTTGGTTGATATGGAGTGTGCTCTTGATGGGAAGTAACTAGGATGGTGCCTGTTGCTGGCAAGAAGTATAGGCCAGTGTCTATACACTTATACATTTATGAACATATACCCTGGTCAAGTGTGTCTTCTTGTCAATACCCTTTATACACATCTGTTGGAGGGCAATTTATCACACACATAGCCATTGGCTTCTCTGTGATGATCTATAATGAATACAAATAATCTTTCAAAGGGAATAGAGGAAACTGAGTATTTGGGGATATTAAAGAAAAATAAACTAGAAACACCTCTGCCTCCTATTTATTCTTGTCAAAGATCATCTCCATGCCACATTGTTGAAATTATCCACAAACGATGACAGAAAGTACTTGAGACTCACTTGAGTCCTTAGTGAAACATCTCTCAGCCACATGCATGCCCTACTTCTATGCCAAAGCCAACTAGCTTATGTGAATTCATTTAAGGTCCTACCTGGGAAATTCTGACATACAGCCTCAGCTCAAAATTTCCAGTCTATTGTATCAATGAAGAGAATGCTATAGATGCATCCCAGGAATGGCAGGTACATACCTGAAAAAAAATCTTAAGTGAGTTGTTTTTTAATTTGGTTTAGAATAGTATGATTGAGGACTTTCCATGTTGAAGCAAGGTCCTTTTCCTAGAATGAAAGAAAAGAATACAATGACAGGGTCCTACTGGCTGGCTAAATC
Organism: Rattus norvegicus; assembly: GCF_021556685.1. Classification (NCBI taxonomy): domain Eukaryota; kingdom Metazoa; phylum Chordata; class Mammalia; order Rodentia; family Muridae; genus Rattus; species Rattus norvegicus. Next base: position 1,683,559 of record NC_141548.1, on the reverse strand, counting down.
TAATGAGGTATGTGTCTACCCTTGAGCCAGAAACTCAAATTTGGTTGTATGTTGTATAAAGCATAGCCCTTCACATTTCTCCTGGGGAATGTTTTGAGTGGGGGTGTGGGAGGCAGTGGCTAAAATATAAACCCTGAAAGCCCAAGGTTCAGCCTTATCACCAACATCCCTGAGGCAGTGATTCCAATTTTCTCAAGTTGTGTGTGTCTTTTTGTCCCAGGTGCTTTGTTCTGCACAAGCTGCCTAATTTGAAGTTTCTGGATGCCCAGAAAGTCACCAGACAAGAACGGGAGGAGGCATTGGTCAGAGGGGCCTTCATGAATGTGGTGAAACCCAAGGTGGGTGAGCTGCTACTGTTTGGTTTTCATGTGGAATTTATTTCTTACTTCACTGGTTTCTCTGCAGAGCATGGGTGATATCTTCCTATGTATTTACACAGTAGATGTGATCTCACACCAGGGTTCAATCATAGATATAGGGCTGGCCCAGTCATGAAATTGATTGACTATAATTTAGGTCTTCCTATCACTCAGTCTAAGGAGACTCATTTGTAACACACCTGGCGGTTTAAATAAGAATGACCCTCATAGGCTCACGTGTTTGAATACTGGCATCCAGGTGGTAGAACTGTTTAGGAAGGATTGGGAAATGTGGCTTTGTTGGAAGAATGTGCCACTAAGAGAGTGGGTCTTGAGGTTGCCACTTACTTGCCTCAGCTACTGCTCCAGCACCATGCCTGCCTGCTGTCATACTCCCTGTCGCGGTGGTCATGGATTCACCCTCTGAAACTCTAAGCATTGCAATAAACAACTTTTCGTAGAAAAGTTGTCATTGTCAAGGCATTTTAGCAGAACAATAGAAAAATAACTAAGACACACAAAAACACGAATGAAGCTCAGCGAACTTCAGCAGGTGAATTTTAGGTGCCCTCAATGCTTCCTTCTGTTTTGGAGCCAAAAAAAGGAATGCACTGAGAATTTTGTGTTTCTCATGTGGATACAATTCCTCTCACCCATTTGGAGGGGGCTCTGGTTTCTTGCTACTAGAAGGGGGTCATTTTCTTCTATCAGAGATGAAGGCTCTTCAGTTCCCTGAGGTGATGTTAGCACAGTATGCAGTGTTTCCACACAATCTGAGCTGGGGCTGCTACGTGCTCCCTACATACAGTTCTTGAGAGTAGATTTGGAATCTTGGATTCAGACACAAGGAGGTTTTAAGGATGTTTGCAATAATCTCTCTGGGAGACATTGGGTCCTTCTAAGAAGTCTGAGCCCAGGGAGTAGATTCAGTGACCCTGATGATGACCCCTTTCTAGAAACTTCATTACCCTGAAGCACTGTGGAGCTCCTTAGTTACTGCCTATGAGATTGCAGCTATATGTTGAAAATGCTGGCACAGGAATCCTGAAGGTCTAGTTTGTCCTCACCCAGTGACTTATAGCCCTCTGTACATGTATTGGAAGTGATTAAGCAGCGAAGCAAAGCCAAACAAAGCCAAAACAGAGCAGAACAATGAAACCTCTTCCATCAAGTTACGCTGTTGGCAGCAGACCTCAGGCCACTTTCTTTCCCTGAATCCATGAGGTGCGACTGATTTCCTGTTATGCTGAATGAAATTGCTAACAGTTGTGGAAATATATGATATGGAGGGTATAATTCTGGCAGATAAATGTATTGTTACCTGTTTCAGCATGTGGAGAATTAATTGAGTGATTCATTTCATAGCTATTAAAGTGTTAACAGTTCTCCTTATTGGAGCACAGGCCTGACAGAATGCACATGAGTGCCTTTAGTTATTCCAGCTTTGGCCATTTTGTCCAAATGAAAGAATTTATCTCCTGGCTTCTTTCCTTTCTTTTTTTCCTTCCTTTCTCTCTTTTTCTCCTTCTCTCTTAGGACTTCAGAGACAGCCAACATCACCAATCCCAGCCAAGTACAGCAGACGAAGTCTTTGTGGTACCCTGGGGTCAAATACTGGCCATCCGTCCTTTCCCACATCCGTGCCTACACTGCACAGGGCAGATCTTTCTTTATCTTGCCCTCATTTGCTTTGAGATTGGAAACTGTAAAGTGCTGATAGAAAGCCAAAGAAGGACTAACTGTGCTGCCCATGTCCTAGGATGTTGTATTCTGTCTGTCTGTGCCTGATGTTGAGTCCCGTACACATAGAAGGACAGACCCGTTGACACATTTTACATATGATGGGATTCAGTCCCAGAGCAGTTTGTAGAGCTGATCAAGGTCACTGGGTCATGAATTCCTGAGCTAGAATTGTACCCTTATGTCTGACATGGGGCCAGTCTCCTCTCTCTCTGCTGTTTTAGCCCTGGGGAGAGATAGTTTCCATGGAGAGTCTTGGACAATTGAAACTTCTCAGGGAAGCCTGAGTGAGAAAGACAGGTGGGGATGTAATGTTTTTTCTGCATGGGGAGAGGTGGAATCTCCTCCTGCCTTTGAGCATGATGTGGAAGGGTTCCTTAAAACTCTGCCGTCAGCCGTCGGAGTCATTAGCAACACGAGCAGAAGTACTCCTCGGTGTTCCCAATTAGCTTCCAATCAATTATAGAATTAGCACGTTTGTGTGATTGACTCTAATGCCCTTACTAACTGTATTACACTTAAAAATGCTCATTAATTATTTGAGGAGAGAGACAAAAATGGCCCTGACAAAGAAGCATGGGGATCTTGGCTTCTGTTTCTGTGGCGCCTCCAGATTTCCTAGTAGAAAATCCCTTCTGTTGCCTTGTGCTTGAGGGATATGGGACAGTCAGAAGCCTAAGGTCCTGATGAGGTAGTTAGGACCCAAACCAGGGTCCTTGGGGTTCTGTTTAAGGGTTTTCATGTGATGATCCTTCAAGATCCCAAGAAGATTCCATGGTGTTACTGGTTTATCATACTGCACACCTGCCAAATGGAGGAAGACTCCCTTTTGTCTGTTGTTTTCTGAGATACACAGTGGTATTCATCTTGCAGACAGAAGGGATCCAAATGAGCTCTTTGCTGAATTAATAAACTGGCATTCAGACAGCTGTTTCTTGCCTATTTGCTGTGTGTACAGACACATGTTTGTTCCTATGCAGATATATTTCCCATATCTGCCTGTATATATACATATGTATGTTCTGGGAGGCATGTGCACACCTTGAGTCGGCCTCTAAGTGGAGAGCAATTTCCTCCCTTCAAATTGCTGGAGCTGCACCGCACACACTAGCTGAAGACCTATTTTTCATAACAGAATCAGAATCTCAAGTTGGCGTCTGTCCTTTCTGGGGCAGCAGGGGCCCGTTGTGCTTATTCAGCACAATGTTCTGATGGATGATCAAGGAGGCTGTGATTTGGGGAGCTGTTTTCATTTTATTCCTGACATAAAGTATTTGGGAGAATGGAAAATGCCTCGCCAATCACAGCCCTTGCCTTCTCGGTGGGGAATGGGCAGGCTGGGTGTTCTCGCTGACGCAAATGCAAAATCAGCCAGGAACTAATCAACCCTCTATGTCACCAAGGTTTGATTTGGTACCTGGCAGGCCTGGACACTGGGATCCAAGTTCTCTCTAGTTCTCGCTCCTGATGACACATTTTTGCCTCTGTGACTGCTCTTTGGCTTCTGTTGTTTCAAAGCTGCCAGTCTTTTGAATCTTTATATGGAAGGATGCTCTCATTCATGTGAAACAGGTAATGCTTCAGTGGGTTCTTCCAGGTACACAATACACAAGTGTATACAGGGCGCATACATACTCTCTGTATGAGTCTCTCTCTCTCTCTCTCTCTCTCTCTCTCTCTCTCTCTCTCTCTCTTTCTGTGTGTGTGTGTGTGTGTGTGTGTGTGTGTGTGTGTGTACACTTAATGGACCTGTGACAGCTAGGATTTGCTCATTTTCCAGAATTTTAAAGAAAATCCATAGCCTTGTCAAATATTGGCCATCGAATCATGTCACCATCAACAGAGAGAGCACCAAACTAGATACTGAGAAGTGCAAGGCCCCCAGTGAAAGGCATCTGGAATGACCAGACCATGACCCCCATTGCTGCACTGGGAATATAGATCAAAGGAGCACAGAAGCCTGCCCAGGAGGGTGCGGATGGCGACACACCAGCCCTGCACATCAGAGAAGCAGCTCAACATCCCGACAGTCACAATTGCTTAATTATGTCCTGGCTTTGTAATTAGTCATCCCTGCTCTGGCAAAGAGCACAGTTGTCATTTCTTTGACATAATTATTTAAAGCCGAGCCCTCTTGTTTACAGGCACAAACACACAAAGTTGGCTACTGACTGTTTAATCTTAAGAACCTTAGAGAAACCACAGGGGACATAGCTGCAGGGGGTACTGGAATGAGAATCATGGCCTGTGTTTTTATGATCATTTCCTTATAGAGAAAGTGAGGTTAATATTTATGTTTGAGTCTTGGTGTGAACTAGTATTCTACATTCCGCATGTAGCACGTCTGGATTCCCACCACTTACAATGTATGACTTATATATGTGTAAAGTTTTCTCTAGCTTGAGTTTTAGTGTATATTATGTCTTCAGATATTCAGAAAGGTGAGGAGGGAGAAGAGGAAAGAGGGAAGGGGAGAAAAAGAAAGGGAAGGACAAGTAAATTGGTAGAAGAATAAACTTCAGTGCACCTGCCTGGAAATATGTTCAGTTCTCTTTCTAAACTACACCTTGATAGTTTCTTGTGTCCAAGAATCACCCATTCCCATAACTGCCCCAGTCTTCACATTTGTGGTTTGGTACAAATTTCCCTATGTACAGTCAGTTTTATGCCTCTCATCTTTGTTTAGGTGTTTCTATGAGAAAGGCAATGCAGGGTAAGGACAGGACGTGAACATAAGGGAAGCCTGCTTCTTGTTGGTCTAAGGAAGCTGACCATTTCTGGGATACCAGCTCCTTGAAGCTGTGACCTGGGTATGTTTTCTTCAAACTCTCATCTCAGATGCTAGGCCTATAGCAGGGGCTCAGTTCTTACAAGAAACAAGAACCACAGACAGCAAAGCACACTAAGAAAGTCATCTCTAAAGTCTGCACATCAGTTGGTTGGAGCACAGTTAGCTGAAGAAGGAGAAAAAACTTTTGCAGTAGGTGGTGAGTTAGGCCTGAGAACTGGACAAAGCGACAGATTCTGAGTTGGACATTTGTTCTTGATATTTACCCAGACTTTACTGTGGTGAGAAGACATGGGTCACTGTGCTCTCTGTCTCACAGCTTTCCCATTGGGCAGCACTTCCAGGGGAGGCGAAGGTGTGGTTTACAACTTTAGCAACCAGTTCCTGAGTGTGTTCCCCAACTTTTCCTCCTATCAGAACTCACCTTCTTCCAGCAGTACTTTAAAAATTATGAAGTAGCTTTTCTTAGAAGTATGTTTGGGCCTCTACAAGTCTATAAAACTGAAGAATTTCTCCCCGTTGTAGCAGCTGCCATGTTAGTTATTTGCCCGTTCGTGGAACCCTACTTAGTGGCTTTCTTTGTCATGACATTGGGTTATTTTGATGCCTAATGTTTCCATAAATTCTATGTTATTCTAAAATAATGTGCATATGTCTTTGATCACTTCAGTTATCCTCATTTAACCCAAGTGCAAACGTAAAAAAGCTCTCAAAGGGCTGGGTGATGTCTCAGCAGTTAAGAATACTGAATCCTCTTCCAGAGGACTTGGGTTTGACTCTGCAGCCACATGATGGCTTACAGTGGTCTGTAACTCCAGTTCTGTAGATAGGCATCTATCAGACACCTTGTATTGGCCGCTACAGGCATCAGACACACATATGATACGAATATATCCATGTAGGCAAAACATCCATACACATAAAATAAATCAATCAATAAAAATTAAAATTAAAAGTCAGTTAAAGCCTACCTCAAGATTTATAAAAATTATGAACACATAATCTGCATTTTACATAAATCTGGACCTTCTCATAAACACATTTTGTAATTTGTAGTTAAGTAGATATTTGTATGTAGTTAACTAGATATTTAGCCAATATGTGTTCAAAGTTCTCTGCAGTGCTAAATATCCAGAAGAAAGCCTGTCATTTGATTTTCTGGACATGTCTAACTACCTAACTGATCATGTTTTCTGTGTTCTTTCTATTTCTTGTCTTCAGGCACACTCACGTTCTATTTTTAGCTGCTTTTAAAGAGAAGGAAAAATTTTAATTAATTTCTTTTTTGGAAAATGCTTAGGCAATATGTTTAGAAACAGCTTTGAAAGCCAAACATTTGTGGTTTGTTTATTTTACATTATTGTTTATGACTTTACCATTTATCACATTCATTTGAAGGAGAAATCTCTGATGGATTCTGTATTTTTCTGTTTGTTCACACCATGGCATCCCCAGTCTTGAGGAAATGTCTTCTGAGCCTTGGTCTTTGGAAGCAATTTTCAGGGCCTTGCATTAGTGTAGCAATGACATGAAAGCAAAGAAATGCAATAGAAGAAACATTGCCTTTGGATGGAGATCTGAAGCTCACGATGAAGATGTATGGGTTTACTTGCTGCTGTAACAAAATATCAGACAAAAACAAAGTAAGAAAACAGAGGATTGTTTTAGTTCAGTTTTTGATTGTAGTTCAGCAGAGTGGAGAAGGCATGATGGTCAGAGTTTGAGGTAGCTGGACATAATGCATTCACAGTGAGGGAGAAGAAAGAGATGAATATAGATATTTAGCATCCCCCCTCTCTCTCCCTTCTTTCCTTTTTTTCTTTCTTTTTTCCTTAGTCTAGAACCCCCAACCCATGTAATGGTACTGCTCACATTTATGGTGGGTTCTCCTACCTCAATTCACATAATTTAGAAAGTTTATTACTATCTTATGCAGATATTTGCTTTGTTGGAGATTCTACATCCTGTGAGGACATTGACAAATAGTATTAGTCATTATAAATGAGGAAAATGATACAAATTATAAATGTTTCTAAAAGCCTCTAAGCACGCCATAGAGGCCACTCTGTATGGACTCCAAGCCCAGGAAACAGCATTATGTTGCCAATGGAGCCAATAGTTTTCACAATATCCCCATAGTCTGCTTTTACTTTCCCTGCCATCTGCTTTCTGAAATGATCATTTTGTCCAAAGATATTTGAATAGACCTAAGACACGAGGGTCATAGAAGTAAATAGGACTCTTTAAACATGAGAGATGAGATAAAAAAGTTAGGAAATTGCATTATGTCTGGAACCCAACATTTGGGAGAAGTATGTCAGGGTGTATCTGCCCAAAATCAATGGTGTCCTTATCTTTGTCCTTGCTGTGGAAACTCCTGTATGGGAAGAATGCCTTTCTCTTATTTACTGACCTTCACCTTGGCATTAATGCTTTGTCCAATGATATGTGAACAGAAGTGACAACTTATCAATTCTAGGTCAAGACCTAAAGCAAGTGTTTCTACTCACTGCCTTTGTAAGTTTGCCATCAACTAAGAAAATAACAAGAGGTGCACACTGAGCAAATCTAGATCCAACCCATAAACTGGAAGCAAAACCTTTAGTCTACTGTAGACCTGTGCTAATGGACAGAATGCTTATACAGGACTGAGCTTAGCAGAGTATGGTTGAAGAATCTGAATGATTCATCTTCCCATCCACTCAGTGAGATGACTGCACTCTGTAACTCCTGCAGCCTTCCTGATGCTACTTAAGATAGCAAGGCCTGTCTAAGAGCTGCCCGGCTGCACAGTAGTACATTATGTAAATGGATAGAAAGTTTCTTGGTGTTAGTTCAAAGAGTACATAGCTTTGCTCAGTAGTCACTGTCTACTGGAGTATTTTTATTAACTATTTAAGTTACAAACTAGGCATTTATTTAATACATGTCTCTTTAACATCCCCTCCCCTGTCTCCAATCTATAATTGAGGAAGCTGATAATTGGAAATTACATACATCTACATATTCATGGAACAGAGGGATGATGAAGGTGTTCCTTGTGTTTGTCCATGCCCTGAAACTTGTGAATTTACCCTTGTGTATCTCACTTCAGGACAGTCAACTTCAAACCTTGAGATCTTTCAGTTGTTATATCTTAAGTTTCAGAAACCAGATCTGCATAGGTCTAGAGGTTGGACCAAAAGAGCAGGGAGAACAATAGAACAAAGGCTGCAAGTGAACTGTGTGATTTTTCATCCTGATATTGTGAGTCCATTCTGAGCCCTTTGGTGACAAGTATAGGCTATGCAGAAACTGAGGAATCAGACAATTGAAAGCTCCATATGTTAGGCCAAGTTTGTGACTTCCTCTGAGGGTGAGGATGGCATGGCAGGAATGGTTGAGCAGTGTGGTCTTTGAGATCATGGGTGTGGGAGGAAAGGAAATAGTAGAGCTTTGTGTTGAACAGGGCTTGTCACCTGGTTTGAGGTCACATGAAACTGAGAGTATGCAGCCTAGTGTTGGTGCTTAGGTAGCCAGTGGGGTCGACAAGATGGAATTAAGAGCCTTCTCTGTCTAGGATTATGGAAAAGATTGGTAGTGGTGGTGAGGGTGGTTGTGTGTGTGTGTGTGTGTGTGTGTGTGTGTGTGTGTGTGTGTGTGTGTGTGTGTGAGTATTGGGAGGATGTAGGATCGGGTGATGAGGCCAATATGAAAAGAAGGCCAATGGTATCAGAGATACCATAGTGACTGTCCTGACTATGAGTCCCACTATTCCCAAAAGGCTTTTGGCCTGTTCTTGCTCAAAAGATTCTTTCCCCTAGAGGATCTGAGATCTATGTATCAAGAAGTGGATTTAAGTTTATGAGTCTTGGCTATGACAGGTTCTCCTTTCTGTGATTGCTAGTCATGAGGATGGAAATTAAGAACCATGGACATCTGTCATGTGCATAGTGCCAGCCTGACAACTCTTTGAAATACTTTGAGATCTATTTATTTTTATTTTATGTGTGAGTGTTTTGCCTATATGTATGTATGTATGTATGTATGTATGTATGTATGTATGTATGTGTGCATGCATGCACATATGAGATCTATCTTGCTTGGAAATGGTCCATGGACACATCACATTGTAGGAATTAGACCTGTAGATAACCAAGCCTCTTATGTGACAGGTAAATCTACAGAATGGATAAGACATTCTATGTCCATGACATCATTTTGAAGCTAATAGTTGGGTGTTAGCTTCTGCATATTAGCAACACATTAGCATGGGAGATAAAGAAGGAGGCCCATCTATTCTGGAGTTCTCCTTATTTCCAAATCATATTTTATTACCAGTGGTTGAGAAAAGTTGAAAGGTAAAAAAATAGAGGAGAAAACTCACAAAAGCTGAAGGACACAACAGGGTCTGGGATACTTGGGTCTTAATCCTGAGCAAAGTCGGTGGATAGCATGCAACAGTGCCTGATCTAGGTTGGTCTTGGGGTATCCAACTCAATCAAAAGAAACATCTGCGTAAAGCTGAAAACAAAAAGTTGAGGCTGTCTCAGAGATAGAGGGATTGCCTAGCATGTTCAAGGTACCGGAGCTCTATTTCCAGACCCCCGACCTCCCAAACGTATAAGGAAAAGAAGAAAAAGCAGGCTCAGGCACGAGATGCAGCTCAGTGTCAGAATACTTGCTTGGCATGTGTGAGTCCTTGTGTTGATTTCCCAACATTCCCAGAAACTTGATTCACTTAAATAAGTATGCAAGAAAAGAGTTTAAAATGCGATTTTCAGGGTTCTCTCTGTATCTGTGTCTCTCCTCTCTCTTTTTTTTTCTTTTTCTTTTTTTTTATTTTTTATTTTTTTTTTTATTAACTTGAGTATTTCTTATATACATTTCAAGTGTTATTCCCTTTCCCGGTTTCCGGGCAAACATCCCCCTCCCCCCTCCCCTTCCTTATGGGTGTCCCCCTCCCAACCCTCCCCCCATTGCCGCCCTCCCCCCATAGTCTAGTTCACTGGGGGTTCAGTCTTAGCAGGACCCAGGGCTTCCCCTTCCACTGGTGCTCTTACTAGGATATTCATTGCTACCTATGGGGTCAGAGTCCAGGGTCAGTCCATGTATAGTATTTAGGTAGTGGCTTAGTCCCTGGAAGCTCTGGTTGCTTGACATTGTTGTACTTTTGGGGTCTCGAGCCCCTTCAAGCTCTTCCAGTTCTTTCTCTGATTCCTTCAACGGGGGACCTATTCTCAGTTCAGTGGTTTGCTGCTGGCATTCGCCTCTGTATTTGCTGTATTCTGGCTGTGTCTCTCAGGAGCGATCTACGTCCGGCTCCTGTCGGTCTGCACTTCTTTGCTTCATCCATCTTGTCCAATTGGGTGGCTGTATATGTATGGGCCACCTGTGGGGCAGGCTCTGAATGGGTGTTCCTTCAGTCTCTGTTTTAATCTTTGCCTCTCCCTTCCCAGCCAAGGGTATTCTTTTTCCTCATTTAAAGAAGGAGTGAAGCATTCACATTTTGATCATCCGTCTTGAGTTTCGTTTGTTCTAGGGATCTAGGGTAATTCAAGCATTTGGGCTAATAGCCACTTATCAATGAGTGCATACCATGTATGTCTTTCTGTGATTGGGTTAGCTCACTCAGGATGATGTTTTCCAGTTCCAACCATTTGCCTACGAATTTCATAAACTCGTTGTTTTTGATAGCTGAGTAATATTCCATTGTGTAGATGTACCACATTTTCTGTATCCATTCCTCTGTTGAAGGGCATCTGGGTTCTTTCCATTTTCTGGCTATTATAAATAAGGCTGCGATGAACATAGTGGAGCACGTGTCTCTTTTATATGTTGGGGCATCTTTTGGGTATATGCCCAAGAGAGGTATAGCTGGATCCTCAGGCAGTTCAATGTCCAATTTTCTGAGGAACCTCCAGACTGATTTCCAGAATGGTTTTACCAGTCTGCAATCCCACCAACAATGGAGGAGTGTTCCTCTTTCTCCACATCCTCGCCAGCATCTGCTGTCACCTGAGTTTTTGATCTTAGCCATTCTCACTGGTGTGAGGTGAAATCTCAGGGTTCTTTTGATTTGCATTTCCCTTATGACTAAAGATGTTGAACATTTCTTTAGGTGTTTCTCAGCCATTCGGCATTCCTCAGCTGTGAATTCTTTGTTTAGCTCTGAACCCCATTTTTTAATAGGGTTATTTGTTTCCCTGCGGTCTAACTTCTTGAGTTCTTTGTATATTTTGGATATAAGGCCTCTATCTGTTGTAGGATTGGTAAAGATCTTTTCCCAATCTGTTGGTTGCCGTTTTGTCCTAACCACAGTGTCCTTTGCCTTACAGAAGCTTTGCAGTTTTATGAGATCCCATTTGTCGATTCTTGATCTTAGAGCATAAGCCATTGGTGTTTTGTTCAGGAAATTTTTTCCAGTGCCCATGTGTTCCAGATGCTTCCCTAGTTTTTCTTCTATTAGTTTGAGTGTGTCTGCTTTGATGTGGAGGTCCTTGATCCACTTGGACTTAAGCTTTGTACAGGGTGATAAGCATGGATCGATCTGCATTCTTCTACATGTTGCCCTCCAGTTGAACCAGCACCATTTGCTGAAAATGCTATCTTTTTTCCATTGGATGGTTTTGGCTCCTTTGTCAAAAATCAAGTGACCATAGGTGTGTGGGTTCATTTCTGGGTCTTCAATTCTATTCCATTGGTCTATCTGTCTGTCTCTGTACCAATACCATGCAGTTTTTATCAGTATTGCTCTGTAATACTGCTTGAGTTCAGGGATAGTGATTCCCCCTGAAGTCCTTTTATTGTTGAGGATAGCTTTAGCTATCCTGGGTTTTTTGTTATTCCAGATGAATTTGCAAATTGTTCTGTCTAACTCTTTGAAGAATTGGATTGGTATTTTGATGGGGATTGCATTGAATCTGTAGATTGCTTTTGGTAAAATGGCCATTTTTACTAAATTAATCCTGCCAATCCATGAGCATGGGAGATCTTTCCATCTTCTGAGGTCTTCTTCAATTTCTTTCCTCAGTGTCTTGAAGTTCTTATTGTACAGATCTTTTACTTGCTTGGTTAAAGTCACACCGAGGTACTTTATATTATTTGGGTCTATTATGAAGGGTGTCGTTTCCCTAATTGCTTTCTCGGCTTGTTTCTCTTTTGTATAGAGGAAGGCAACTGATTTATTTGAGTTAATTTTATACCCAGCCACTTTGCTGAAGTTGTTTATCAGCTTTAGTAGTTCTCTGGTGGAACTTTTGGGATCACTTAAATATACTATCATGTCATCTGCAAATAGTGATATTTTGACCTCTTCTTTTCCGATCTGTATCCCCTTGATCTCCTTTTGTTGTCTGATTGCTCTGGCTAGAACTTCAAGAACTATATTGAATAAGTAGGGAGAGAGTGGGCAGCCTTGTCTAGTCCCTGATTTTAGTGGGATTGCTTCAAGTTTCTCTCCATTTAGTTTAATGTTAGCAACTGGTTTGCTGTATATGGCTTTTACTATGTTTAGGTATGGGCCTTGAATTCCTATTCTTTCCAGGACTTTTATCATGAAGGGGTGTTGAATTTTGTCAAATGCTTTCTCAGCATCTAATGAAATAATCATGTGGTTCTGTTCTTTCAGTTTGTTTATATAATGGATCACGTTGATGGTTTTCCGTATATTAAACCATCCCTGCATGCCTGGGATGAAGCCTACTTGATCATGGTGGATGATTGTTTTGATGTGCTCTTGAATTCGGTTTGCCAGAATTTTATTGAGTATTTTTGCATCGATATTCATAAGGGAAATTGGTCTGAAGTTCTCTTTCTTTGTTGTGTCTTTGTGTGGTTTAGGTATAAGAGTAATTGTGGCTTCGTAGAAGGAATTCGGTAGTGCTCCATCTGTTTCAATTTTGTGGAATAGTTTGGATAATATTGGTATGAGGTCTTCTATGAAGGTTTGATAGAATTCTGCACTAAACCCGTCTGGACCTGGGCTCTTTTTGGTTGGCAGACCTTTAATGACTGCTTCTATTTCCTTAGGAGTTATGGGGTTGTTTAACTGGTTTATCTGTTCCTGATTTAACTTCGATACCTGGTATCTGTCTAGGAAATTGTCCATTTCCTGAAGATTTTCAAGTTTTGTTGAATATAGGTTTTTATAGTAAGATCTGATGATTTTTTGAATTTCCTCTGAATCTGTAGTTATGTCTCCCTTTTCATTTCTGATTTTGTTAATTTGGACGCACTCTCTGTGTCCTCTCGTTAGTCTGGCTAAGGGTTTATCTATCTTGTTGATTTTCTCAAAGAACCAACTTTTGGTTCTGTTGATTCTTTCTATGGTCCTTTTTGTTTCTACTTGGTTGATTTCAGCTCTGAGTTTGATTATTTCCTGCCTTCTACTCCTCCTGGGTGTATTTGCTTCTTTTTGTTCTAGAGCTTTTAGGTGTGCTGTCAAGCTGCTGACATATGCTCTTTCCTGTTTCTTTCTGCAGGCACTCAGCGCTATGAGTTTTCCTCTTAGCACAGCTTTCATTGTGTCCCATAAGTTTGGGTATGTTGTATCTTCATTTTCATTAAATTCTAAAAAGTTTTTAATTTCTTTCTTTATTTCTTCCTTGACCAGGTTATCATTGAGTAGAGCATTGTTCAATTTCCACGTATATGTGGGCATTCTTCCCTTATTGTTATTGAAGACCAGTTTTAGGCCGTGGTGGTCCGATAGCACGCATGGGATTATTTCTATCTTTCTGTACCTGTTGAGGCCCGTTTTTTGACCAATTATATGGTCAATTTTGGAGAAAGTACCATGAGGAGCTGAGAAGAAGGTATATCCTTTTGCTTTCGGATAGAATGTTCTATAAATATCCGTTAAAAAAATATGGAACGCTTCACGACTTTGCGTGTCATCCTTGCGCAGGGGCCATGCTAATCTTCTCTGTATCGTTCCAATTTTAGTATATGTGCTGCCGAAGCAAGCACTCTCTTTTTCTGTCTCTGTCTCTGTCTGTCTCTTTCTCTGTCTGTCTCTGTCTCTCTGTCTCTGTCTCTGTCTCTTTTTCTGTCTTTCTCTCTCTCTCACTCTTTGTGTGTGTGTGTGTGTGTGTGTGTGTGTGTGTGTGTGTGTGTAGAGGGAATTTTGCTCAGCAGATAAATTTCAGTTAAGTAGCGGGAAGTTTAAGTGTTTAAATAGTGTTTAAGCCCAACACTTGGGAGGCAGAGGCAGGCACATCTCTGAGCTTAAGATCTGCAGATTGGTCTACAGGGAGGGTTTGAGGACAGCCAGGTCTACACAGAGAAACCATTTGTCAGAGGGAGGGGGGAGGAAAGAAAGTAAGAAACAGAGCAAAGAAAGAGAAAAATGATGGTATTCCTTTCCTTAAACATTTGGTTTATTGAGTGCTAGATATTCAGAAGGAAAAAAAAGTCCAATTTCCAGTCAGATAAAATGAGGTACCTTTACCTTAGAGGCATTCTTTACCCTAAAAGTTGCATTCAGGAGGATTAGAACTTGTTTTTTCCACCTAAAAATTTGAAAAATGTCGACATTTATACACACCTTTAGATCCAGCTTGGAAACTGTTATTAGCCCTGCACCCAGGAAGTATTTTTTGTCTGCCACCATTTTGACTGTCAGTTCAGACTACTCTAAGGGACTCAAGTACACTTTCTTCCATCCATATGTATCTTCTCTGTCACTTGGATTATGACAAATGGCATATCGATAGCATAGTAGGGCAGGCCTTCCCATGTGGCCCCAAACACTGTTGGGACACTTTGCTCTTTCATTCCTCCTCGGTGTCTTACACAGAGCATCTTAGGGGATCAAACAGGCAGGGCGTCATCAGTAATGCACAGTCCTCTGCTCCTTTGATCTTAATTGAGCCAGGCTCAGTGCCATTGTCAGTGCCGGCGATTTCACTCAGCCTTTTCACCAAGGGAGCTTTAGGATAATTTCATTTTTCATGAGCACTTTAAAATATGGCAGTAAATTTTGAGCTACATTACCTGAATTAGAACTCATTATTTCTTTTCAACAGCAAGTTAATGCTCTCTGTCTAGGCTCCATATGTATGCATGCATGTATATGTATGTGCATATGTACATACATATATACAAACATACACACACACATATATATGTGTATATATACATATATATGTATATATATTTATAGTTTCTTGTTGATGTATGGAATTTTTAAGTGAGGCTTGTACTCAAAGAGCCTTTCAACTCATGAGTGAAATGTACATGTGCCACCTCTTGCTTTGTTGTTGTTATTAGGCACTCTGGAGTGTCCTGGAGGATCTCTGGGTGGGTGATCTCTCCTATATTTTATTTGTCACCATTTACTCATTCTTCCGACATACTTAGCTTTTGTTTTTATTCCTGACATGGTTCAAGATGTTGTCTCCAGCTGTTCTTTGGGGAAGGTTTACAATCTAAACATACCATATTTGTTGTACTCCACAAAATACCTACCATTCCTCACATGTCTGTGAACCCCTGTTGGACTTGCTGTTCCCTGTAGAAGGTGCTGATACTCCAAATTTTGGGATTATGCTCAAGAATATAGGCTGGAATATAGGCTGAACCTGTACCTCCTGCTATCTGTCTTTCCACTGTGAAGGCAGGAGTTGCAACGTGTCCTCCAGTCTGTTCTAAGGACAAAGCTATAGAAGCTGTATATAGCACTGGGACTGTTTTGGGTGCATAGAGACTGACAGCTAATGCTCTTAGCTACACCATCTTAAAATACTCTGTGAAATGACATAAAGAAGATAGTTTTGGTTTACAATAGATGTTGGGATATGTATCAGTCAGCTCAGATGCTGTAACAAAATGCCTCAAACTCAAGAGGCCAAATAAACCTGTGCTAGAATTCTCGCAGTGCAAGAATTTTAGGATTAGTATGCTAACATGGTTTGGTTCAGGTGCTGGCTCTCTTATTCCTTGGGTCTAGATGTGGAAAAAACCAAAATGATATCTTTTCTGTTCTTATAAACTACATGATCAAGTCTTTATTTAACCTTAATGATCTCCTGGGGGCTATGTTTCTAAACCCAGTTGTGTTGGATTTTTTAGATTTGATTAAGTGAATATGAATAGGACACATTTCAGCCCCCAATAGAGAGAGCATAATCCCTTCTCCCACCCTGCTTCACTGAGTTTACTAAGGTTTATGTTTTAGGCAATAATTTGCAAGGCTTTAACTGAGCATCTATTTCCTGAATATGAGAGGAGAATTGTGGAGAGAAGGATCCAGGCCCAAGGAAGTATTCAAGGTTTAGTGTAGAACAGACAAAGGAAGAGGCTCCAGGGTCACAGATACACTTGAAATGATACAGTCTTGGTAGTCAGGACAGCTGTAGCGAAGTCTCTTCACAGCCTCAGCTCAGCAGAAGGATGCCTGATGCAGAAGTAAGCCCTTAAGCCCTTTCATTTGGATGACCTTGGTCTCAACTCTCCTAATCCCCCTCCAACTCCCTTGGCAAATCTGGACGTCAAGGCTGAGGTTTAGATCCTGGAATCTGTCACTGGGATTAGGCTCCCTTCAGCCACAAAGCAGAATAGAAAAGGCTGGGGAGTGAAGTTGGGGGGTTATTACCCATGTCCAAAGAATATTATCTCATCTTTAGAAGGACTTTGAAACCCAGGGTGGAGATATCAGAGAGATATCAGATCTTGGGATAATTACAGAACAGCCAAGAGCTGAATTACATAAAACCACATTTAAAAAAAATGTATCTGCTCAGTATAATGTGTAAAAAAAAGCAGATTTCTACATGCATTCTAATTTTTAGTCATGGGCTGTTTGGGAAAAGATTAAGTTACAAAGGATTCGTTTCTTCCTTGTATTGAGATCAACTCCGTGGCCAAATTGCAACTTGTGTGTGGATAAGAGGGGCTGAGCAGGAAGAGCAGGGACTGTGTTTGTACAGAGAAAAATGTTCAGTGGGAAGAAAACTGACCCTGGGAGAAAAACTTCTCCCTCTCCCTCTTCTTCCAAGCACTGTGGGATTAATGTGCAACTTTGTTCATATAACTGCTACAAACAGTTCACTGTGTAGGCCAAACACTCTCTAATGCAGTAAAATTAAGAAATAATACACTTTGAAAGTGATTTATGAGTGTGGTTAAACTGCCAGATTTACAAAGAAATAGTTCAGATCTTGGGAAGCCTCAGGAGTCACGTCAAAAATGAACTTGACCATGATTTAAACTGCTACTTTTCTTACATGACATTTAATATGTGTACTTTAGAGGCCCATATGTCTTTAATAAAATAGCATTAAGTTTTAAATATGATATGAATGCAGCCAGTTTCTAAATTCATAACCTTTTCCACAACTCCAAAATGCTAACCAATAAGGGAGTCATACACGCAATAAAACATAAACCTTAGAAAATAGCTTTTTATTAAAATGGTTAGGCAGTTGGCAGCTGGGTTGCAGTGTAATAAATACTTACAGCGCTGTGGGTTTATCAGACGTTGTTTACCCTGCTAGCAACTGGGACCAGACAACTAATTATAGACCCTGTGCAAAAGCATTCCGTGCTCAGTCCCCAAAGTGTGTCAGAGAGTGAGAGTAGCTGTGCTGAGAGTCACTGGTATTCAGCTCCCTTGCCAGCAGTTAAAGGTGACCTTGGACAAGTCCCCCATTTCTCTGACTTTGAGCTGTGTCATGGTGGCAACAGTCCCATCTGCCAGATAGATATATGTCGATAATAAGAAACATAGCCCATAGTAGTGGGTCAGTTAAAAAACTAAACAACTGTTAGGGGCCGGAGAGGTGACACAGAGATTAAGAACATTGGCTAGGCAATAATATAAAGACTGGAGTTTAGGTCCCAGTACCCATTTATCAAGCCAGATACTCCACAAATACCTGAGGCTTCAGCTCTGAGGGACCAGATAATATCACAGGAGTGTGATACATACACTCATGGTCACATACACCCATATGTACATGCACACACACACATAAACAAATAAAATAAATTTTTAATAAGTTTTTAAAGATCAATTCTTTGAAAGCTCTTTTTGTTGTTAATGAGTTGATTTAGGCCAGATTTTCCTTGACAATCTTTTCAGAGTCCCAGAAGCACTTAGGAAAGTTGAGCCCTTCACTCGGGCTCAATGGCATCTTTATGGGATGCTTTGGAGGATATGACCCTCGGTCACCTCTCAAAGGCATGTTGCAAACCATAGAAGGACACGCTGGTTCTCAGGCTCCATGACTCGAGGCTCAGTTCCTCCTTGTTCTTAGAGATGGATGTGAACTGCTCCGTGTTGTTTGTTCTTGCCTTTGTGTTTGGAAAATTTGAGGTGTTGCTATAAGAGAATTTTCAGTGCTTTGGCTGCTGCTCCTGCATGTGTAGCTTTGTCAGCAGCATCTCTTAGGTAGGACTCCCAGGCTCTGTATCTTTGCACATCTGTGGACAACATGCTATTCCATGTCCCACCTAGAACAGCTAGCTTGCCAGGACATGTTCTGGCAGTGTTTGTCTACACGGCCAAATAATAACCCAATCCACAAACTTGTTTCCAGGACAGATACATAACTTTTTAAAAATGGGGGTTGGGAGTTACATTCCGACCTACCTGTGAATTTTGGATCACAGACATCTGTGTGGTACTCAGATTAAGAGACCAAGGTACCATTTCGTTTTATTTTATTTTTATACATTTTAAAAAACAGTATTATGATCCTATTAAGGGATATTGTGGGTGGTTAGGATGAAAATGGCCCATAGGGAGTGGTATTATTTGAAAGGATTAGGACATGCGGCCTTGTTAGATTAGGTGTGACCTACTCAGAGGAAGTGTGTTACTGGTGTGGGTTTTGAGATTTCAGAAACTCAAGGCAGGCCCAGCGGCAGACTCTCTCTCCCTGCTGCCTGCTGATGAGGGTGTAGAACTGTCAGCTACTTTTCTAGCACTATGTCTCCCTGCGTGACACCATGTTTCCCACCATAATGACAATAGACTTAACCTCTGACGTGTAATCCAGGCCCAGTTACTGTGGTAATGATGTCTTTGCACAGAAATAAACTCTAACCAAGACAGACATTAACAAGGAATCATTTCTATCCACTCCCCACAGACCAACTATACAACCATTCATTTCCCCCCTCTTGCCCCCTCCTGGTTTTTGTATATTAAAAACTGTAAACTTCATTTTCCAACTCACACTTTTCTCACTATCCTTCCATCTATCCCTAGCACAAACTGTGCAGTTCTCTGTCAGATTTGATCTGTGAATGATCAATTACCATCCCACGGTTCTCTTGTTTCTGGATTTTAGTATTATGCACAATGCTGGTAGTTGTATGTCAAGATCCGTGTGTATGTCTGTGTGTATGTTCATGCGTGCTTCTTTGAAGGCATTTACCTAGAGTCACTTAACATCCTCATGCCCGCTGGAATGCAGGATGTAACTCTATGAACCTTAGGTGCTACGTTAAAATCCAAGGTGCTACTTTTCAAATTGATGGTCTGTTTCAGGTGAGACATCTCACCCAACAAGGTTTGAGAGAAGTGAGTCTTGAATTATGCTTAATACTTCAAGACCCTCTTTTCAGCAGGTTTTCTGGAGTCTTATTGGCTGGTAAGGCTCTGCAACCATGGGCTTAGGCTCTGTAGGTGCTCCTACACAGCACACATTGACCTGCTAAGTTGTAGTCCAAGGGAATTATGGGTTCCCCTGAGCATCCTGAAAATTATTAACAGCATGCAGTCCTGATCAGTGTGAATGTGCCTTCAGACTGTTAGCCAAATCTTTGCATAATACCAATCATTCTACCTATAAAAGCACAAATATGTTATTGTTCTCAATAGGCAATTTAATGCAGCTTTGGGGAGGAAAAAAGAGAAAAGAAGATTACAGGCTGGCTGATCTTGCTTTTATTTCTCTTAAATCTCTCCACACTTCTCAGGGGTGATACTTGTTTAAACATTGTTTGCAACTGTGCAGCCTGTGTGATTTGGAAAGCAAATCAAACTAAACGCAACGTCTTCAGCATGTGCTGTTTTTAAAGGATTTCATGCATTCATTCCAAATATATATTTCTCCCCGAGTGGTTCTGAACCTATAATCTTTTCCTTGTTACATTTCTTTTGGCAGGAAGGGGGGCCGAGGAGGTGACTTGGTTGGGAGTGGAAGGCTCCTATTAAGAGCTACCTCCTCCTTGTGCAGTGTTATTCACAGCAGCGCTATTAGGGCTAATTATTTTCAGGTTTCTATCAAAGGGGGATATTTGAGCTGACAAAAATACATTATTTGGAAGAAAAATGGCCTGTTTAAATAAGAAAGGGATCATTATTATCTCCACTTTTCCTTCTCCTCCTGGTTACTAGCCTTTATTGGGAAGAGGGGCTGGAAAGTCAGGGAAGGTTTCTGGAGACTGTGTACTCTAAGATACCTGGTACTCTAAGAAGGAAAGGTACGTCTTCCATCTCTCTCTCTCTCTCTCTCTCCCTCTCTCTCTCGCTCTCGCTCTCTCTCTCTCTCTTCTCTCTCTTCACAGCCTACCTAGATTACTCATTGGTGAACTGGTGTTAGTCTAAAATTTCCTGTTATGATGTGTGATAGAAAGATTATTAGTTGGTAAGTTGAGGGTATTAGTCAGGAAAGACTACTAAAACAAATGTTGCCTGGATCTTGGCAGTATGATTGGCTCCAGGCCACTGAAAATTCCTAGGTGGAGAATGAGGGGTGTGTCTGACTAGTCAGGGAATCTAGGCTCTTTGTGTACAGTGAATCCTCATTTTTCTTTTTCCATGGGGTCCTTCACTGGACTCTTGCTGGAGCAAGATTGAGAGTGTGGAAGATTGTGTGAAATTCACTGATCTTATCTTAAATGACATGCAACACTTCTACCTGTCTCCTGTGGTCCAGAATTTAGGGGACTAAGCATCTTTATCTGAATAAGAGTCTGAAAAATGAGACTTCTGGGGGATTTTAACATGTATATCCCTAACTGCATGCTGAATCTTGCATTCTCAGGACCTCGGAATGGGATGTGGGACTTTGAAGAATGGATGGAGTTCAAACAAGGCTGCAAGGATTATACTAGCCCAGTCTGCCTTGCATCCTGATATGAAGGGAGACTAAGGTACACAGAGTGACACCAGGATCTTCCTGGACACAGAGGGACTACCATTGGAAGAGGAAGCAAAGGAATAACACCTTGATCTTGAGTGTGTAGCTCAAGAGAAAATAGATTTGTGTTAGTGAAGCCATCTAATCTGTGTTATTTGTTGTGTCAGTCCTACAAAGTGAATAATAGCTTCAGTGACTCCCTCCCAGCAGACGTGAACATGCTTGGTGAACTCTGTACCACTGAGCACTCAGGTTATACCCCATTCTGCAGTCACCTTACTGAGAATCATGGGTGAGCTGCACATCTCCTCCCGGCCTCAACTTTACCGTGTATTACATGGGCAAAGTTTCTGAGTTTAATGAATTCTGAGAGTCGATCCATGGCTTTGTGGCCTGGCCCCAGCATAGACCCTCACCCACTCATCCAGGTCAGCCCTGAGACCCCCAGCAGTACCGTAGAAGCTTTCACTGGAAACTGTGCAGGAATGCCAAGGTGATATGCTAAAGGGCACAGGGTTTAGGGTTTTGCAATCTGGTTTCTTGGAAACTTATTTGCTGTGGGACTTCTGTGATAGCAATCCCACTAGTATTCTTCTTTTTGTTCAAGATTGCTTTTACTCTCTGGGGTCCTTTCTGGTTTTCTACGTATCCTAGGATTATTTTTTATTTCCGTGAAGAATGGCAAACCCACAGCCAACATAATTCTAAGTGGAGAAAAGCTCGAGTAAGGGCATTAAGATGAGGATTGAGACAGGGCTGCTCAGGATCGCCCACAAATACTTCTTGATATAGTGTCAGAAGGACTAACTAGAGCAATAAAGCAAAATACATTACAGGGCCACAAATAGGAAAAGTAAAAGTAAAGTTATTCCTATCTGTAGGTGATATAATATTATACATAAAAGATTCTGAATATTCCACCAGAAAACTTCTAGAAACAATTGACAATTTCAGCAAAATGCCAGGGTACAAAACACACATCAACAAAGATCACAGGTACCCTCTGGTTTACAATAGCATCAACGACAATAAAATATCTTGTAATAAATCTAACCAAGGAGATGAAAGGCCTCTACAATGATAACTTCAAATCTCTGCAGACAGACTGAGAAATTTTCTAGAAAACGGGAAAAATATACTGTGTTCATGGATCGGTAGAATTAAAATTAAAAAAAAAATAACCAGGTGATCAAAAGCAATTTGCATATTCAATGCAAATCTAATTAGAACACACACAACATTCTTCACAGAAATATGGAAAAAAATCCTAAAATACATGTGGAACCAAAAAGACCCTGGATAGTTAAAGCAATCATGAGCAAAAAGAATAAGACAAGTGAGATTGCTACTCCATACTTCAAGATATACTATGGAGTTGTAGTAACAAAAGCACTATGGCACCAGCACAAAAGCAGACATAGTGGAATAAAATAGAAGAGTAAACAAGGGTACTCATAACCAGAGCCATCTGATCATTGACAGAAGACAAATACACACACAGGAGAAAAGGCAAACACTAACTTTGGGAGAGCATTTTCAGGACTACTATGGCATCTGACATTCAAGGTTCTGTTAAGAGAATGGAAGCCTCAGAGGTAAAGCTGATGGTGTTTTCCACACAAATAGATATGTCTGCATCAGAATTAAATGCATTGCCTCTTGATGTTTCTGAACCTGCCCAATGGAGACTGACATAGTCCAGGACCCAGCTTACTCTTCTTTATGTTCTGGGTTACCCAGAGTTCTTTTGTACTCACGGGAGGTACTGACATGCCCTTGAGATAAGGATATACCCCTTATGTGTTCAGATTGCCTCAGATCCCATTTTCAAACCGCTGGAGCTTGGTTTTACATAGGACAGAATGGTGTCTCTTTTGCCCCAATCACCCCAAAGCATGGGCTAAGGGTGGAGAGAGAAGTAGAGGCAAGCATTTTCGTGTACTGGTTCTATTGACCATACTTGAATTTCAGACCTGGCTCCATCCCTCTTCCAGGAGCCCAGTGAAGCCAACTGCTTCTCAAAGAGAAGAAAAATAAAGATGATCTATTTTATGTCACTTTTATTCAAAACAAGCTATGTAGCCGGGTGAGCTTTTGAGATGCACCACAGACAGGAGAAGGTCTTCAAGCCATAAAAAGAATGACAGCAAGTTCAGATTTTTGTACTCTCACTCTCCCATAGGGCAGGTTATCTGTCTTTGTCATGGCTAATAGCAATTTATGGTATCCATGACCACTGGGAAGAAAAAAATCATACTCAAAAAATGAACCAAGACAGATTCCTTCTCTATTTGGGGTAAGCTCATACCAGGCAGAAGGAAGTAAGTAGAATATTCAAGGTCATGGTTTCCTGGTCTTTACTGGGAGGTTGCATTTATTTATGATCTGATCATTTAGGTTCCAGACTTAGGGGACAATATTTTGGTCTTTAAAAAGAAAGAGACTTTTTTGTGGCTAAAGGAAGTTTTTTAAGATCGTCCAGTTTCCAGGGGAGTCAGGGGAGGGTACTTTTTAGCTTGTCAAGCTTCAATAACACTGTCACCCAGAGAACAAAGGAGAAATAAATATGAATGGAGCTTCAAGATTGAGAGTGTTTTAGAGACATGTCTGAAAATGAAATAATCCAAACCCAGGATTTATGTACCAAGCTACAAAAAATAAAGGGTTAGGGCTTTCTCACTTTGGAAATCTTGGTTCAGGTGAATGGAACTTGTCTTCTTATTTCTATTATCTGCCTTAGTCCCAAGTTTTGGTGGCTATTTACACACACACACACACACACACACACACACACACACACACACACACACACATTGAACATATATATGAATAGCAACACCAGAAATTATAAGCTCATGAAACTCATAGAAACTGTAATTCACTAGAAGGTTGAAAAGATTCAAGGTATGTGTCAGAATGTGAGAATGTTGCCACACATCACACTCTCTCCTCATTCTCCCAAAATGTCCAAAGGAGTCTTAAGTACAAGTCTTCTTGTTGAGGGAAGGTCTTATTTGTCACTCGGTTTTCATTTTTAAGAATCATAGCCTCAATGTTTCAAGACTTCTAATTCATTCACCCATCCCTCCACTTACCCACTCATCTACCATCTAGCTGATCTCCTATCTCTTTTCCCTATCAATCTATTATATTCCATTCATTCATTCATTCATTCACCCATCCATCCATCTATCCACCTATCTAAACCTTATTAAGTATATCAGTCTGTGTGATTGGATTTGACTAAAAAATGATATAAAATATATTAATGATATAAAAATACTCCTAGGACATTTTCTAATAAAGTAAAATATAATAAAAATAAAATAAAAAGTCTCCCTACTTTGATCTTTTCAAAGTGTTTTTCTGCTATCTTTCTTTCTGTATGTGCCATTTTACTCTTACTCATTTTAGTTTTGTTGTTAAGCATGTTCTATTAGAATCAGATGGACAAAAGCTTTCAAAACAAACATTTTAGAGTGAGTGCTTTCTGATTTTAGATTGGACTCTGCAGCGGTTTCCATAGACCTATAGGGAATGGCACTACAAGGAGGTGTTTGTTGGAGAAGGTAAATCACTGAAGTCTGGGCTCTGAGGTGTTAGATGCTTAAGACATGCCCAATATGGCAGTCTTTTCTTGCTGCTTGTAGATCACAATGCAAAACTCTCAGCTAGTCCTACAGCAACGTGTCTGACTACATGCCACCATGCTCCCTCTGATCCTGCCATGATGATCTCTGAACTAAATCTCTGAACTGTAAGCCATCTCCAATTAAACTTTTCCTTTATTAGAGTTACTGTGGTCACAGTGTCTTTTCACAGCTACAGAAACCCTAAGACAGGCTCTGAAGAAAAAAAAATCATAGAATGCTGGGCTTATTTGGGTCTTTCTGTGACAAGCATTAGAGCTCTCCTGGAAAGGGCCACTCAGCCATTCTGAGTTCCTTGAATGACTTCAAGTGATTCATGATGGCTATCCTTGCTTGTAGACCTGACTGCATCTTGCAATGGTGGGCAGCCATTGTTGGACTAGATGGACCACATTCTAATAAATTCCTTCCTTCCTTCCTTCCTTCCTTCCTTCCTTCCTTCCTTCCTTCCTTCCTTCTTTCCTTCTTTCCTATCTATCTACTATCTATCTATCTATCTATCTATCTATCTATCTATCTATCTATCTATCTATCTATCTATCTATCCTATAAGTGCTGCTCCTCTAGTGAACCCTGAGTAATAATTAACTGGTCAAACTGAAGTATCCATATAGTTAGATGAAAGGTTTATGTTTGATTGTTTGATGGTTGCTGACATCACGTCTCTTGAGGTTTCAATATGGAGTGTCCCCTAAAATGCTCATGTGTTGAAGGCTTGGTGCCAAACTTCTCAGTGATTGGATCATGAAGACTTTGGCTTTAGTCAATGGATTAAACCATTGATAGACATATACTTTAATAGACTATTGGATGGTGATAGAGACTATGGAGGATATGGCCTGATTGGAAGACATGAATCATGGTAGGAGGTGTTATTTGGGTCTACACCTTGTTCTAGGTCCCCTCTTTGTCTCTTTCTATGCTTCCCAGCTACCATGATGGGAGCCATTCTGCTCTGCCACACTTATCCCCATGATGCTCTCTGCACAACTACAGATCCATAGGGATGAGAGCAAACAACCATGAACTGAAGGCTCTGAAACTTTGAGTCAAACAAATCTTTTCTTCCTCTAGCTGTTTTATCTGAGGTATTTTATCACAGCATTAAAAAAAAGACCAACATAGGTTGAGAAAAAGAAAATCTTGATAATAAAATTTCTAAGTCAAAAAGTTGCTCAAGGACTAGGAGAAGGAAAGAAGATAATGAGCAAAGGGGAGGAAATAAAATCTAGCCTATTGGAATACAGGAAGACAAACCAGAACTTAGCTCAATCGTCTCATAACGCTAGAGGATGGAGTTGCTTTTTCAAAATGTCCTTTAAAAGTCACTTCGACCTTATATTACTAAGGGAAAAGACTTTTGTCTTGCAAATATATTTCAGTTGCCTTTGTTCTCACTGGGGAGGAAGAGCATGAATTTCACAACACAGCATCTTCTGCCTGAGGTTCCTGTGGTCATTTGATGCCAACACTGAGTTTTTCCTTGTGTCTCCTGACTTCTCATTCTTTCCACACATTCTCTCTGGTTTATCTAAGTCAATATGTCTTTCAAGTTTTTCCTGCTCTTTCTGTCCCATCATTTGCATAGTCATTGCTACCAGTGTCTTCACCCACACTTTCCATTCCTAGGAAATATACCCAGCACCTTCATACCATCAGCAATCCTTCAAGCTCATTATCAGATCTTGTCTTCTAGAACCCTCTTTCCAAAGTAACTCCCTTCTGTAATTCTCTTGATTTAGCCTATTATAAACTGTACTCTGTTTATATATATATATATATATATATATATATATATATATATATATGAAATTTTTTTCAACTGGAGGGCTGGGAAGGTTTCTAATCTACTACTATGCCTGTCAGGCTTAGAGATGCTTCTACACTAAACATCTATCATCTGTCCTGTCAGTGAGCCACCCTGAGAGGATCACTTTTCTTCTTGTGGCCAGTCACCAGAGAAGACCCCCATTCTCCAGGGCTCAATTCTCCCACAACCAAGCTTCTGATAATATATGTACAAGACAATGGCCAGCCTTGGGCCAGAAGGAGATTCTGCAATTTATTTGGATGCTTGCTAGAGGTCATACCACAAGGCCACTGTCCCCATATCAGCTTTGTCTCAAGAGCTGACTCATGTTTTTCATCTAAATCATAGTGAGTTACCCATTATAAACACCTTGTAAAACTCAAAAGGCTTTATGGCTGTTATTAGCTGCTGCAGTTGTGATTTACTGGCAATTTCAGGCTGATGTGTGAATGAGTGTGCCCAGGGCACCATTTGTCCCATCTACATGAGTCAGAATAGAGAATAGCTGTGGTCTGGGAAGCAAATGCCCCTTTCAGAGAGGCCGTGGCATGTCAGAGTTTGCTCATGTTTTCAACGAGCAGGTAAGTCATTTCCTTCTCCAGGTGGGATGGCTCCTCCCACCTCCACCTGAGAACCTTTAGTGAACAGCATGGTAGAGCAGCCAGTTTTCGTGCTTCTAGTAAGGCCTCCCATATTGGGGAGAGAGAGGAAAATTGAGAGCTGAGAGATAAGTGCCTGGCGTGGCCTGGAGACACCCCTATCTTTTCAGTTTTCAGCACCAGATTTTGCACGAGTCTCTAGCTCACAGTATTCACATTTACCCCCCCCTCTCCCTCCCTTTCTGCTCCATACCCACCAGCTGATTGCCTGCGTAATTGCAAAGGTCAGATAACCATGACTTACGCCAAGACACACACTTTAGTTTTAGTTTTCTCTTTTGCTTTAATCCCAATAATGGTCTAGAGTGGAATCAAGGACAACTCACCTCTACAAGGACTAGTCTGCTGTTTCAGATTTGGGAGTAGGAATATGTACAACTTGAAAATTTGGCTTGTTGTTTATTTGAAAGAGAAACAGTGTCTAGAAACACACCTGTCCATGCAAAATGTAGGTATAAACACATATATCAGTACCAGATAAGCACATTGTGTATGTGTGCATATATGTACACCTGTTATATAATATAATGTAGCATACCTCCTCACTTCTTGTCTTCTACATAGTTTTATAGTCCCCGATCTCAGCCATCAAAGCAAGAAGATAGAGAATTATTCATGCATTATTATTGCCTTGCTCGTGAACTTAGGGTGGGACAGGCAAGAGGGACGTAGCTTGTGTATCACCGTGTCTCAAAGAAAACCTATTCTGGCACTTTCTATTAGGGGTTTATTGCTTACCTAGAATTGATTGGGCAAGCATATGTTAGGAGGTTACAGGGAACAAAAAATAAATGAGATCAAATTTCTTAGAAACTCAGAGAAATGTAAATTGGTGTGAGAATAAATGATCACTTTGTGTTTCCTAGACTGGAGTAATCACAAAAGTGGACCACAGCAAACATTATAGATGTCGTAGAGCCCCCATGCTCAATTGGATGAAGCAGCAATTCAGAGTGCATGCTGGCTTCACTGAGTTGAATTAATACACTCATACCCCCTGACCCAGCAATTCCACTTCACGATATATAGCCCAATGAAATTCTTACATAGGTCCACGAGGAGGTGTATATGAGGGTTTTCATTAAAGTATTATTTGTAGTACCAGAAAGCTGAAGGCCACCTTGAGTAGAGGAAGCACTCGGAGACTGGAGGGTAAAATGATGCCTTGGAGTCAGCACAGCAGTTCACAATGAGGGTCTCGTGGACGCATGGAGTCATGGGCTGGATTGCGTTGACTAGATTTCCTGTGTTTCTGATATTCTGGCATCTGGGAATTTGTTGATCAGGGAAAGGCTGTCCTTCCCAGAGCTAAGGAATTCTAGAATATTGCAAATGACTCACCAAGGAATGTGCCTTTCACATACTGACTAATCAATGCAGAACACATCTAGTTCTGAGAGACCCATTTCTTCATTCTGATCCTCCCAGGGCCACTGGTATATCCCAAAGCTGACAAAAATTACTCAAGCTGCTCAGTCCCAGGCCTATTTACCTTACCTTCCATTTGCCGTACAAAACCAAACAAATCAAAAAACCAAACCAAGACAAAACTACACACAACAGAGGCTCTGCCCTCCTTCTGCCCTCTTGCCTACCTCTGTGATTCCCTGCACAGCAAGGCAAATTCCATCCTCCCAGAGCTGTGAATCATGAACCCCTCACTGGCTGCCACCTCATTCTCCTGATCTGTGGTCTCCACTACACTTCAGCAACAATAAAACCTACAGTTTATAATGTGGATGCAAAAACGATCAGCTAATTTTAAAACTAAGAAATGAAATGCCCAGGACTTTGTTTACCTTAAAACTCTGAGAAACAGGAAAGGGAAGTGGCTCAATGGTTAAGATCATTTATTGGTCTTCCAGAGGACCCTAGCTTTGTTCCCAGCCCCCATGCCCTACAATTCACAATTACTTGTGACTTCAGCTCCAAGGAAGCTGACACCCCCCTTCTAGATGCTTTGGACACTGCCCTTGTGTACAGACACATATACACATAAAGAAAAAAAATAATAAAAATTTGAAATCTCATAGAAACCAAACCACAAACATCCTTTTTAGGGACTCATTTTAACATCAGAGTAGGTCTGTATGTTGGGAAGTGGGAAATGAAAGAGGAAGGAAATTAATGAGTAAAAAAGAAGCTCGGGGGTTAGGGAAGGCAAGTGAATGCCTTTTCTGGATGCCTTGGACTTGTGATCTCAAGGCCATGTACATGGAGAAGTACTTAAGTAAACTGTGCTTGATCCAAAGCTCCCTCTGAATGACCTGTGCCTTGGCAATCCTGTAGTAGGTAAGAGCTCTCAGACAGCCTACCTCTTACCAAATCCACGTCTTCAGCATTTTCCAAAGTCAAGTCAACTGAAGAGTTGTTCTGTTTTGTATTTATTTTGTTGTTTGTTCTTGTGTCTCTGCAGGCACTCATGCATATGGAAGCCAGAGGGTAGCATTTGCTATCTTCCTTAGTCACTTCCAGCCTTACATATTGAGGCAGCTTATCCCACTGAGTCTGAAACTCAACAATTCAGCTAGACTGTCTGCCCAGCAAGCTCCAGGGTCCTCCTATCTCTGCCTTCATAGCATTCAGGTTACAGTTGTGTGCTACCATGCCTGGCTTTTTACATAGGTGCTACACATCCTACATCCAGGTCCTCCTGATGGTACAGCAAGCACTTTGCTGATCCTTCTCCCCTGCCCAGGAGGTCAGATGTGGGATGTTTTGCATTGCCTTTGGGAGGTGTCTAGTGTACACTGGGAAATTAAGGAAAACAAGTTTTGCAAGAAAAGAAGCTGGCTGAGTGGACCTTGGTTTCTACCCTTATCTGAGGACATAGCACCCTTCCTGCCTGCTAGCCTGAACACTCAGAGACAGGAGAAATGCTCTGGTGGACCTTGTGTCACTTAGCTCTAAAGCCTGATAGAGGACTTGGGTGTGCTAGGCTGCCAAATAGTGGGAAGGCCAGATGTTTGAGCAGACAGGGGAAGAAGAGTGGGGGCTCGGTGGGAAGAGAACCTTCCTTAAGACATTGCCTTCTTTCTTTGAATTGAGAAGTCTCGGGGTTGGGGATTTAGCTCAGTGGTAGAGCTCTTACCTAGTAGGCGCAAGGCCCTGGGTTCGGTCCCCAGCTCCGAAAAAAAAAAAAAAAAGAGAAGTCTCAGCTCATTAGAAATCCTATGTTCTGTCAAACCTGCAAAGAATCAGTTCAAAACACTGCTTTAAAATCTTTTATTACATTTTATTAATTATTATTTGTGCCACATGGCTCTTGAGGATTGAATTTAGGTCATCAGGCTTAGAGGCAGGGGCCTTTACTCACTAGGCCATTTGTTGGCCCCTTTTATACATGTGTGTGTGTGTGTGTGTGTGTGTGTGTGTGTGTGTGTCTGTGTCTGTGTGTCTGTGTGTCTGTGTGTTTCTATGTCTGTTTATCTATGTGTCTGTGAGATAGTGTGTGTATATCTATGATGTGTGTCTGTATGAGAATGTATGTCTCTGTGTGCATGTCTGTGTATAAGAGTGTGTATGTCTCCCCCCTCCTGTGTGTGTGTGTTTCTGTGTCTGTGTGATAGTGTGTGTGTGTGTCTGTGTAAGAATGTATGTCTCTGTGTGAGAGTGTGTATGTCCCCCCCGTGTGTGTGTGTGTTTCTGTGTTTGTGTAAGAATGTATATATCTGTGTGTAAGTCTGTGTGTGAACTATGTATGTTCCTTCTCCCCGAGTGTGTGTGTGTGTGTGTGTGTGTGTGTGTGTGTGTGCACGCACATGTGTGTGTATTCATCCCACAGAATGCCTGGGAAGGTTAGGGAATACCTTTCAGAAGTCAGCTCTCTCCTTCAGTTCTGTTGAGATATGCTCTTCCTCCTTGCTTTTGCCATGCTGGGTGCTCTAAGCTTTGAGCTTGGGTGTTCATGAGTTTTTGGGTGGTTCTCATGTCTCCATACCTCCTGTCTCACTGTAGGAGTCTGAGATACAGGTCGCCATGTGTGGCTTTTTCACTTGAGTTCGAGGAACTAAACTCAGATCCTTGGCCATCATGGCAAGTGCTTTTCCCTGCCCAGGCATCTCAGCACTCTGAACAATCACATGACTTTATCCCAAGTCCATTGATTCCTTTAGTTCCGATTAACCTTACAGGTTTAGGGTGAAGGTTAGAAATATATACAGGGTACTGACTGGCATATAATACAGCTTATGAAAAGCTGTCATTGTTACTATATGGATAATCAGTATCTTCCTTACACCTATTCTGAGGACCTACAGTGGCTTCCTTCACTCCCAACTAAACAAATGTTGGAGGGTTTTTGTCAAGGTCACGGGCTTTATTACTGGCAGATCTGGGACTGGAAACTACTTTACATGGGTCTTGGTGCAATGTCGGTTTCATTACACTGGACCAAGGATCCTTTAGCCTATTTCATGATGGAGGGAATTCATCCAACGTCCTTTCAGTGCACTGAATGAACTCCTTCACTGTAGCCTTGCCAAGACATGTGACACAATTCAGAGGCCACAGGGTGCCCCAAGGATTGTTCATCTATTGTGTTCTGCATCCTTGTTAATAACCTGGAAAAGGTTGTAAAGAATATGCTAATTAAAGCTGTATATTGCCCTAAATGGAGAGGTATTATAAACCCTACCAGTGACAGAAATGTGACATAAAGGGACCTGGAGCTGTCAGACATATGGACAGGAAATCACTAGATGAGAGTCAGCTGCAGTAAATGCATCCTAATACATCTGGGGACGAATAATCTGAAACACAGATATTCAATGGGAGGAAGATATTTGGAAAGCAGTAAATGCTGAAGGGGACCTGGGGGACAGTGGACAACAAATTAGATATGGGTTTTCATTGTGTTAGGCCAACAGAAATTGGTAATGCAATCTTGAGCTGTGTTTTCCTCCAGTCCCCTGGAGCAGCTGGGAGGAGAAAGCCTCTTTCTCCAGCCAAGATCAGGTCTGTTCGTCCTACTCCCTCCTGAAGAATGGACTTACTGGGGCTGAAGTGAAAGTGGGGGTCACTTATCTGTTTCATGGTTTCTAGCCCATTAGGGGGCAATGCTTTCTGTTCTTGAAGCCCTCCTGGTACCCCATATTCTTAAAGAGAAATTTGCTGTCCTGCTAACAGCTACCATGCCAGAGCATGGTTGGCTCTCTAAGCTGTCTGGGGATGCCCAAAGAAGTATTATCCTTCAGGAATATTCCCTCGTTCTGTGGGGAAAGCTTAGGTCCTCATATTCATATCCCTTCCACCCAAACATTGGCATCTCTCCCAGCTACCCTGGCTCCCTTCTCCTCATCCCTTTGTTGGTAAGGAAGAGTTCACCTGAAGACACTATTTCTATAGATAAAAGGTACAGGAGGCCACTGACTCTGTCTCAAGGATAAAACAAAATAACTAATAGTCACTGAAAAAGTGCAGATGATCAGTAAAGGGATCACAGGCTTTGAGGCTGTCCTCCCTCCTCTACAATCACAGTTATGCACATGCTCCCGTCAAGATACACACACACACACACACACACACACACACACACACACATGTATTCATGCATACATGTACACACACATGCACAATGCATGCACACACAGACGCCATGCAAAACAGTGCGAATATGTCCGAGTGTATGTGTATCAAGGGTTGGGGCTGGTCCTTAACATTTTTCAAACCATATTTTCTTACCAGGCCCTTTTCTAGTTCATATTGCTCCTCTGCAGGAGGGGTCTGCCAGAAAGGTAGGGTTTAACTAGGCATCCCTCCAAACTTTTGGAAAAAAAGACCTGCTTTGGCTTACCCTTTCTAGGTTTCTACTCAGAGGCTGCCTCAACTTTCCAGAAACCCTTTCTTGGACTTCTTGGGGGTGTCTCTGTTAAGGGGACTGGCAAAAGCCAAAAGCTATTTGCAAGGCAGAGGGATTTCTCAGTCTGTCTTTTCTACAAGTTCTGATATCTGTCAGTTGCAATGGCCCTCACTGGGCTTACTGTCAGGGCCTGCATTTAGAGTTGTTTGGCTTGGGCCATGGTCACCGGACAGTTACAAACAAGTGACTGACTTGAAAGTTGCTCCTTGAATAGTTTTGAGCATTGGAGTTCGTTCTTTGCCTACTGCCTGTACCTATGTATTTGTAGGAGGGTAGCAGGGTGAAAGCAGCCCTGTACACTTCTAACCTCCAGAGGCCTGGATGGAAAAGGCTCTCTGTGGAAGAACTTGTGCTTTCAGTCCTCTTAGGTCATGGATATAAATGGGTGTCAGCTGCCAGCAGAGTGATTTAGGACCGACACTCCCAGCTAAAGGAAGCCTGGCACATTTCTCGACCTACAGACCACTGTGTACAGGGCACCATAGTATATTTAGCAAATGAGATTGCAAGGCACAGGGAAAAAGGCTGAGTGGGAGGAGAGAAAGAACATTCTCTGGCCAGAAACTTGCTGAACTTTGAGGCCAGGGACCGGAGGCTTTGCAGAGGTGGAGAGAGACGTTCCTTGGCTTGTCCTAGACAAATAAATCATGGCTGGGGAGCTCGACCAAAGGCCAATTATGTGGAGTGTTTTCTTGGAAAATCCTGTCCCAGGCTATGTAAATCATCCCTTGTATTGATGGACATTCAGATCTGCCTGGGGGCAGGGTAAGATGGCATGTCAGTGCACCCCAGAGTGAGGTGGGGCAATTACATAGGGGTGATAGTTTGTGCAAAAGTTTGGGCAGGCTTGGGGTCCAGATGTCTCTTCCCTGGAAACTGCATAGAGCAAAGGTATCTTCCCTCATGTTGGACTTGCAGGCCTGAGGCTGCTGATCAGAGTTTACTACTTGCTTTGTGACCTTCATGTCATTTACGGAGGACACTGCCTTATCTCTGAGGTCTCCAGGAATGGTGGTTTTATGTATTATCTTCCTGGCCTCTGGTGGAAAGAGGCTATTGCCTCCCATATGCTAGACTTGTGACTGAGTGTCCAAAGGGCACCAAAAAATTCCCAGACACCCCACAAAGTTCAGTCACACATAATCGTTTAAGAATGATGTTTTCATTCTCATGAGCCCTCATCCTCAAAGTTGCTGCAGAGAGAAATGAAGACTCTGAGCCTACTTGAACAAACAAGCTATGAGGATCACTAGAAGGTTCCGGTTGGCTATTTTAAAGGCTTCATGTGGTAGATGCCATCAAGACATGTTGCCTCACTTTGCAGGTCAGAAACAGAACCCATAGGCTTAAATACGGAAGGAAAGATAGGCCAGCAGTCCTTATGCTATTATTACTCGATCATGCCAACTTTGATTTCCTCCATATTTGAAAGTCTATCAAGAACTCTTTGATCACCAAAACTGATACATAGTGGCTTCTAAACCTGTTAGAGAAAGGAATGATCCATTGTTGATGTGCTGTAGCAGAGCTGGGTGACAGTAAAATCATGACAGAAAGGATGGGATATCTTATTTCCCTCTTTCTCCTCTGTCTTCTGTCTCTGGAATGGGAAGCAGTAGCTGTAGGAACCTGAGCAAGGGACGTTCTCTCCCTAAAGGAGCTTTCTACTCTTTGCAGAGCTTTGTACCTCGAATTCAGCAGGGACTCCATTAGAATTTGTCTGCTCTTTGGAAGAACTGTATCTTGAGATTTGAGGCTAGGAATTTAATAAGCAGTAAAGCCCCGAGGGAAAGTAATTTGAATTAGAAGCCAAAACACAATGTCTGAATGGGAAACCAGGCAGGAAGAGGCCCAGACCCGAAAAATAAGGGGATTGTCTGGTAGGCACCCACTTTAATTCTTTTTTCTTGCTCCATTTTAATTCTTAATTACACATTTTGTAGATGTCCAGTCAATCAGTACCTTGCAGATCTATTGTTGGTGACCTTGAGTAAACCTCTTCTGAATATATTGGTCATTTCAAAGTCAATAAAATAATTCTTCCATCATCTTAAAATATCCTCCTTCACCTGAGCATCAAGAGCCTCTTCTTTCTTCCTATATTCCAGGACTTGATGCTCAGCTATTTCCTCTTGGTGAGTCTGTTGAATCTGGTGGGGTCCATTCTTAATTTTTAGTTCTGTTTCTAGACAACAGCCTGCCTAGTTCTTCTCAGCGAAAACACAGTGCAATAATTTTACTGCCACTAGGATTGGCTTAAAATATTCCAAATGCTTAGTGCTTATTCCTCAGATACCATTGAGCAAGACACAGAGGCAATGTGAAAGACGCTTCCTGTATTATGCTTTATACAGAATTATAGAGTAATCGTAAGAGATACAATGAGTGCTGTGCACTGGAGCTCAGAGAGTGGTGTTTGTTTATACTCTGTTTTGGGTAAAATTACTAAGACTGAGAATTTCAAGAGTCACCCATGTATGTTCCCATACCTGCTGAATGGTAAAGCTGGGATCTGAACCCAGGTCTGTATGACTGCACAGCCTGCATTCTTTCTACAATGTAGGACTTCTACAGTGGTTTAAATAGGGATAACCCTATAGGCTCTTATGTTGAAATGCTTGGTCCATAGGGAGTGTGTCTATTAGGAGATGTGGTCTTATTAGAGTAGGGGTGGCCTTGTTGGAGGAAGTGTGCCACTGTGAAGGCAGGCTTTGAGGTCTCATACGCTCTAGCTACATCCAGTTTGGCTCACAGTCTCCTTCTGCTGCCAATTGATTAAGATGTAGAACTCTCAACTCCTTCTCTAACATGATGTCTGCCTACATGCAACCATGCTTCTCACCAGGATAACAATGAACTACACTTCTGAAACTGTAAGTCAGCCCCAATTAAGTGTTTTTCTTTATAAGAGTTGCTGTGGTTCTGGTCTCTTTACAGCAATAAAACTCTAACTAAGATAATATTTTAATACTGCTTGATCGAACGTGGAAACAGGACAGGGAAACAGAATGTAAGAAAATAGTGGAGAAGAGCTGCTGGGTAGATTGGTCATTTGGTAAATTGCTTGCCTTGCAAACATTAGAATAGGAATATAATCCCTAGAAGTTAAGTGATAGGCATGGTGGTGGGTACTTGTAATCTAAGCTCTGGAGCACGTTGGCTCATCAGCATAGCCTACTTGGTGAGTTCCAGGCTACAAGTGACTCTGTATCAAATAAATAAATTAAATAATAATAAGAACAACAAAGTTAATCACTTGAGATGATCCTATGGCCTCTACATTCACTTGTGAACCCACATAAGATACACACTGAGAAAGAATGAGTTGAAAAACTTAAATACATTCATAAAAATTGAAAGACTTTTAGATTTTATAGTAAAACACATAGGAAGATAAAGTATGGAGTTTCTTAGAATCCTGGACTCCTTCATTTAACAGCCATGTCATTAGGGGCGCAGGAGCCGTGGCACAAATAGTCAGTTGTGGATCTGGTCCCAAACATGCAATGGTGAAGTTAACACAAGGTTCCTGCCCACTCACCCATGTCTGTTATGTTTGGAGGCAAGAGTTCCACTTGAACCCATTAGCTCAGCAATCTCAGCCAGAGCCCTTGCTTTCCCAACCACTGGATGTGGGTTCTCTACTCAGCTTTGAGCCAATCAGCATCGTGTCAGTGAAAACCACCATTGCTTGCCTTCCCATCTTTCATCGCCTCAGTGAGGGCAGTTAATGTTTAAGAGTAGAGAATGGGGAATGTAATGATGGATAAATTATAAGTTTGGGGATAGGAAAAGTCAAACTGTGTAAATATGTATTTTAAACCACAAACAGAATGTTAATGCGTCTTTCCCATTAACTCGCTAACTGAAATTACAGAGTGTAATGTGAACCCACGCCCACGGCTTGGTTATAATGTTTTCAGATTTAGAACAGCAAATGATAAATGTCCTTCCTTCAGACAAAGAAGCAATTGACACAGTTTCTCAATGTAGTCTCTGATGGTGTTGGTAACAAAAAATAAATTGAGTACTCGAGGAAGGGGGAGGTCATGAGTTACTTGGGAGGGGGGCTGAGGTTGTCATAAGCTAGTCTGGATATTGGGGAATATCAGAAGACTTAGGGTGGTCTCTCCAAGCATTGAGAACCCAGGAAAGGTAGGGACCCAAGAATGGTGGCTTGGCCTGACTTCTTGGTTTAGAGAGGGTCCGTTTTCTTAAGCAGTAACACCAAATTTTATGAGCAGTTAAAGAGAAGCAGGTTTGTCTTTGGATAGGTTTGGTGTGGGAAGGAATGGTTTATTTAGCAGCCCATGTCATTGTAATGTGGTTTACACAAGCAAAAAAGATGTGGAGAAATTGGAACCCCCGTACACTGCTGCAGAGATCAAACAAAAGTTTAAAATAGGGTTACTACATGAGACAGAAATTCCACTTCTGGAAACTGCAAATCAGTAAAATAAGAAAAGAAAGGAAATTTTCAGGCATCTATGTTTGCAGCCGCATTTTCACAGTCATCAGAAAGTGGCAGCAATCCAAGTGTCCATGATAGATGAGGAGATGACTGAAGGATGGTGTAGACACACCTTGGAACATCATTCAGTCTTGGAAGGAAAGGACAGTTTGACACAGGCTTCAAAGTGGGTGAGCCCTGAAGACATGTCATGTGCAACCAAATAGTCACAAAATGACAGATGAGTGTGAATCCACTTTCCCGAGGGACCTGGAAGAGTCAAAGTCATGGAAATAAAAAGTGGAATCATGGCTTCAAAGTTGAGGAAGAGAAAGAACTAATGATTTGTTTCAAAGGTACACCAATACAATTTTCAAAGAAGTCTGGGTGGAAAGGGCAGGGATGGCGGCAGTCACTGTACAATAGTGTAAGTACACTTGACACTACTGAATTACAGAGTTACAATGATGGCCAAGATGGCAAATTTTGTCCTTGTTTATTTTTCTATAATTAAAATTCAGGAAAAGGGAGAGGCAGAGAAAAGGGAGGTTAAGAACCATAGCCTGGGGCTTAGGGGATAGAGATATACAATTAAGTTCTGTCATGGACACTAATAAGCTAAGGATAACAGGTAATCAACTTATACTAATCCCTAAGCCTTCAGGGAGTGTTGATCATTGTACCTCTTTCTTAGGGGTGTGCTGCTATGATTAAATGGAACTGTGTGTGTTGAGTATTCATGTCCTTCGTGGTAGAGAACAATGACCTAATGTAAATATTGACTGATATTCTTCCATTCCTCATCCTCTACCCCTCTGAGATTATAACTTGGTTGGTGTAGCCTCCAGAGGACGCAGTCCGTGACAGGAGTCTTTTGATCACCTCCCCTTGTATGTCCCCATCTTTCCTATTCAGCAGTGCCAAACCTTATGCCTCATCCCTGTAAGGAAACCCATGGTCACTCGCAATTTGTGGTTGGTCATTGGATGAATCCAGCATCAGGCCAGCTTCTCTCATTTCTCTCTGTCTTTAGCTGGGCCTTCGATGTGGGACACAGGGAGCAAAGACCTGTTTTCACTCTATTGCTAGCTACCATTTCATTATTTCTTTGAGATATGTCCTTGTAACTGGTAGTCCACCTGTCTATGTATGAAAACCCACCCTTTCCCCACAATAGTGTCAGATCTTTGACATTTGGCACCGCATGTAAGTAGTCTTTAGGTCATTTTACTTCTGTGTGTCAACCCAACAAAAACAAACACATGTGAGTCACATGTGTTTGTTTACTGTAACCACATGTAAGTGTCTACTATAGCATATGGGCAATAACCAAATAATAGAAACACATTGGGCACCACCTGTTGTTATTAAATTATAAAAAATGCTGTCTTTTTTCCCTGCACTAGATCCGGCACCATAGTGCCCCAAGATACCTGATAGGTATCTTCATCTCAGTCAGCAAAGCGTCTCACCTGCTTTGCTCTATCCCAATCACACTGCCGATGGCTACTCTCTGAGCCTGGCAACACTCTCTCTACCCATCTAGTTCCCAAGGCAGGTTGCCACCATGCTAGAAACACACATATCTCTTGAATTCAATTAAATCACCACATGAAAGAACACACAACACAATAACCTCCGATCCAATTGATAAGATATAAATGCCCATGTACAATACAAAGCCCCGTACATGTCCATCCCTTAAGAATTTTCCTAACAACCTGCAAATGTGCAGAGAGGAATATTAACATCTGCCTCCGTGTTCTCTCGGCTGCTCTTCTCTCCCTTGTTCTACTCTCCTCCCCTCTCTAAAACTTTTCTCCCACCCATCCTTCCTTCTCATCTTATGACAGGCCTCGTTCTATCTTGTACCTGCCCTCACCTGTATAATGACATCATCCTACATTATTGTCTGAACATGCCTTCTGAAATATTCATGTCCACTTTGAACCCCAGAATGTGGTCGTCTTTGGAATTAGGGGTTTTGCAAGTGTAACTGAGTTAAGGGATAGAGGAGGAGGCCATCTTGAATTAGAAAGGATTTAAATCCAGCATGTTATATTTTATTAAGAGAAAGGAGAGAGTTGGGTCTAGAAAGGAGAGCTTTGTGAAAATGCAGTCAATGATTAGAGTCATTCTGCTATCAAAAGGAAGAACTGGGGCCACTAGAATTGAGTATACGCAAGTCATGATCCCTTCCTGGTTCATCATGGAGAGTATGACCATACCCACACTGATTCCAAACCTCTCTCTATGTCAACTTTATACTGTTTGAAGAAAGAAGCATGCCCTATGTGTACATTTATATACACAAACTCAATCTTTGCATGTAGAGTACGTTTTGCAGAGACGAATGAGACAGGGTGGAGAACTCAAGCTGGCTGAAGACTTACTACTTAGCAGAGCACGAACTTGAACTTCTAGTCCTGCTGCCTCCAATGCATAACTTCTGGGATTATAAGCATATACCATCAAGTCTAATTATGATATGGTAAAGAGTTTTATGCTTTCTGGGATTAAATAGGTCCTATTGCTCCTTCTTCATGAAGATCCATTCCTTTGACCCAAACTTGGCGTTTTTGGCAAGCTCCCCTGCATACTGTTTGCTGAAGGAATTAGAGAAGATGGTGTGTTTTGGAGCTGAGAACTTTAATATTATCTGAGTGTTGTGGTTGAGGCAGAACTTAAGAGCATGACACAGGGAATCACCCATAAGTGCTCCTTCTTTGCTTTCAACACCAATGATTATATCCCATTGTTCCTTCTTTGCTAAAAACCATTCTTCCCAACTTCCGTTATCCTCAAAGTTTACCTCTCACTGGCTATTGACACATCCTTGGCCTGCCAAGGCCCAGAGCCAAGAAATCTTAGGACTTTTCAGGAGTGTGATGTTGGCATTTCCAGGGTCTGTGGCACAGGTTAACTGAATGCAGGCTGCCAAGGATCATGTTTCCCTGAAGGTGAAAGTGTGACCTTGGTCAATGTTTAGCTAATGTTCACTTCAATAATTTCTTGAGGTTAATGAATCATGGGACAAATCTGTTGAGGACATTCACACCCTACAGGTAAACGGGTGGATAGAACTGGTAATCCCAAAATTGCTATTGACTTTACAAATCTATGCAGCATGCAACCTGCTCGATCTGGCTTCTGGCTCTTAAGAGCAGGATCTCTTAGATCTTAATGGTCAATGTTAATTAGTCAGATAAAGATTCTGACACTCAAAGACACACTTTCTCTCCATCTTAAAGGGCCCCATGTTCAGTCTGTCTTTCCTCCTTTAGCCCTGTCATTCCCAAACAGTGTGTGAGGCTCTCAAGGAAGTTATGGGAGATGCTAAATGTTTGAAAGCCAGCACACACAATTTGACAGATGCAGTCAACACTAGATCATATTATTTCATGCCTTGGCAAAGTAGGGTTTTACTTGATTTTTAGTAGGTTTTAAGACAAACAGCAAGGATGGAACAAAAATGCAGGTTATCACTTGCCTGTCAAGAATGAGGGTAGAGATGGCAATGTTATATAAGTTCCCCAGCAAGTATATGTGCCCCCTAATTAAATAACTGCAAGCCATGAGGAATGGAATACAAAGGGATCTTCCAAGTTAGGCTATTCATTTTGTGTGCAATGGCCATTAAGTTGTTATGATATAATTACTCATTGATTTGTTCCATTGAATGAAAATTTGGGGAATTTTGGCATCTCTTTTCTCCATGAACATTTAGGAGCTCCTTAGGGTATGTACCTTCAGTTGAGAAGGTTGATGAACCTTTGTTACAGTCTAAAGCAGGGCCCTCCTTCCTAACCTGGCCTCTCTTAGACCTCCAGCCAGCAGCATTCTCTTCCAGATAAACTCAGATAAACAGGCCAGTTCCTGTGTGTTGAGTTGGAGACAGACAAACCACACTATACTATTATCTCTTTCTCACCTTGGATGAGGTTTCATTGATTTTTTTTTAAAGTAAGAAAGAAAGAAAGAAAGAAAGAAAGAAAGAAAGAAGAAAGAAAGGGAGGGAGAGAGGGAGGAGGGAGGGGAGAAAGAGAGAGAGAGGAGAGAGAGAGAGAGAGAGAGAGAGAGAGAGAGAGAGAGAGAGGAGTTTTACCAAGGCTATTACCACTCTTACCTTGGCTGCACCTCTCCTTTTACCTCCCTTCCTTTTACCACTCACAACGTAAATCCCTGCTTCTCTTTTTAAATTTCAAGTTTTAGTTCTGACCCCACAGTCAGAGTCATTGATAAACTCTAAAGAGCGCCCCAGGAATGTACTTGAATTGTTACCACATTTCCAGGCACCTCTCATCCCCCACCTGATGCTTTTGCTCCCTCTGGACCTGATGATCTTCCCACATCATCTCCAGAGTGGCATTGATAGGAACTGTTCCTCTTTAGTCTCCTAGTTATACAGCCATATGGGACCCTTTGTTCCCTCCTTGCCTTACACCACGAAATGTTTATAGGTCTTTGAGACCAAAGTATATATCTATGAGCTTAGTTTTGTGCTCTCTGTAGTACCTGCTACCACGTAGGAATGTGGTAGATCTTTGTGAGAGATGAGTAGTCCTGTCTAGGATTTGGTCCACAAGAAACTCTACTGATGTGACAGGAACTATGGATATCTGATTCTAGGCATAGTCTTGGTTTGTAGTCTGTGCTTCGCTGTAATTCACTGCGGGGAAGAGCCTGGAACTCAAGTGAACCAATTGTGTGAGCCTTCATAGAGCTGGTGTTACAGGGCATAAGCCACAACACCTAATAATAGGTGTTTGAGAAGCTTGGCCTCTAGGATGAAAGAAGAACTGGATATTTCTCCCTGTTTATAAAACAGAAACACTTTCCTCAAACTTAGATGACTTAGAAAATCAATACAGAGAGAAGTAAACTTAGATACACTAAACCTACTTAAAATAACTCATATTTTAATATATCAGCTGCTATAATTCCATACATGTGAAAGATATAATTGTGAAATAAAGATAGGATTCTGTTTTACATATTACTTTTTAATGCCCTCTTCTGGCTTAGGAACATTGCTGAGGGAATCAATGAATTGGATAAAAATTCCATGTGTTATATTATATATTATGTTAGTATTCATCACTGCTTACTTTTGATTTTGAAAATAAATATGACATCATCATTCCAGGAGATTGTCTGTGTCAGTGCTCCTCAGAGTTATGCATGTTCTGGAGCCAGTCTGACAATGGAAGTAGGAATCATGAGAAACCATTTGCAAACTTTTCAATGAATGCCACACACCTATACCTACCAGCTCATGTTAGGTGCTCTTCATAATATAAAAATCGTATGCCAGTATTAAAATCATTCTATACTTTACATCCACCAGGCTTCCACCCACTCCCCAAGCCTTACCCACAAGTGGGGGAACAGCTCTACTAGTCTTCCACTGGATTTTTCACCGAGATGATTTCTTTCTAGGACAGTACCAAAGATAAAATTAGACATACTTTATCAAAGTCAATGTAAGGAATGATTTACATATAATGTGAGATGAGAATGGCCCTGTGGGTACATACATTTGAATATTTGGTCCCCAGTTGATGAAAACGTTTGGGGAGGTGTGTACTTGTTGATGAAGGTGTGTCACAGGAACTGGGCTTTGATGTTTCCAGAGACTCACCCCATGCCTGTGTCCCTCCCTTCCCCTCCCTGCCTTCTACTTGTAGAGGAAGATATAAGCTTTCCCTGTTCTTACTGCCCTGCCTTTGTTCTACCAGCATGGACTCTACAAACTCCAAATCAAATGCGTTACTTTATAAGTTGCTTTGCTCAGGGTATTTTGTCACAGCAATAGAAGA
Organism: Rattus norvegicus; assembly: GCF_021556685.1. NCBI lineage: Eukaryota > Metazoa > Chordata > Mammalia > Rodentia > Muridae > Rattus > Rattus norvegicus. The sequence continues at coordinate 1,640,351 of NC_141548.1, read as the reverse complement.
GTAAATAAAACATATGGTAAATACTTCTATATTGGTAAACACTTTGCATCATAATATGATAGTAAGCAATTTACATAATCATTCACCCTTTTTAGCATATGGTCTCCTGGACAAACCTGTAAGATAAGATAATTAGCATAGTAATCAGGAAAAAGGACTACTATTATCCCCACAAATAAGCTGCTGTCTGCTTGTAGTTGGTTGACCTCACCATCCTTGAGACATTCGCAATGTGGATTCCATCTTTGTCTCTCTCAGATACTGTTTAGAATTAGCTTTTTGCTTTTTTATGTTTTTTTTGCGTGTCACCATGCATATGGAGTATGCTGTTGCATGCATGTATCCATAACTCATCCCTACCTCCCTTTTATCCCCCTTTTCTTTCTTTCTTTCTTTTAGCAATAATTTTCCCACTGTTGAAACAAGTGATTTCACTGTATGACTATATCTGCTTATCCATTCATAAGATGAGGGCCCTCTGGATTGTTTAAAGATTTCTGTGTCTTGAATAGATTGCTGTGATGGTTGTGTAGACTCTTTGAGTGAGCATGACACTTTTGTACCCACATGTTTATATCTCTTTGGGGTAATTATCTGGAAGTGGGACTGAGTCTCATGATAAGTGCTTGCTGAATGCCATGGGAATTTGCCAAAGCACTTCCAAGTGGGTGGCTATCCATTCTTCATTGCTTCTAACAAGATATGAGAATGCCAATCATCATCTATTTTCTATAACTTCACCAGTGTGTTATTAGTTTTTATTTTTGTTTGTTTGTTTGTTTTTTGACATACTGATAGGCTTGTTGGTAGTTTCTCTCTGTGGGTTTAATTTGCATTTTCTAAATGCCTGATGATATAAAATATCTTTTCAAGTGTTCATTTGTAATTTACATGTCTCCTTTGGTTTAAAAAAAAGTTCAAATCCTATGACAATTCCAAACATTGGGTTGTTTGATTTCCTTATATTGAGTTTGAGATATCATTATGAAACCTAGATATAAGTCAGTTCTCAAATACTTGCTTCTAAAATATTTCACCTTGGTCTATGACATACCTATTAATGTTTATTAACAATGTCCTTTAACAAACAAAAATTCATATTTTAAAAAAGTCTAATACATAATTCTTTCTTTCTGTACATGGATTTCATAGTTCTGGGCTTTATATTGAAGTCTATATGCCATTTTGAGTTCCTACTTTGAGTTCCTACTTATATTCAGTACATGATATATATATATGGAAGTCAATATATATATATATATCTGGAAGTCAATCTGTAGCTAATATAGAACCTTAATTATTTTTCACTTTGATATCAAATTATTTCAATTTCCCTTGCTTAAAGAGTTATACCTCTCCACTTCCTTTCACACATTTTTGAACTACCAGTTGGCCTTGAGTGTGGTGTCTATCTCTGGACATGCTGTCCTGCTGTGGTGTCTATCTTTGAATATGCTGTCTATCCTGCTGTTTGCACTTGATCCCTCCCTTCATGAGTAGCACATTGCTTAACTGCCATGCCATGTTGTCTTAGTTTAGGGTTTTACTGCTCTGAACAGACACCATGACCAAAGCAGCTCTTATAAGGACAACATTTAATTAGGGCTGGCTTACAGGTTCAGAGGTTTGGTCCATTAACATCAAGGTGAAAACATGACAGCATTCAGGCAGGCATAGTGCAGGACAAGCTGAGCTCTTCATCTTCATCTGAAGGCTGCTAGGAGGCTCCCATGTGGTTAGGAGGAGGGTCTCATTGCTCACCCTGACGTGGCACACTTCATTCAACAAGGCCACACCTACTCTGACAAGGCCACACCTCCAAATAGTGCCCCTCCCTGGGTCAAGCATATTCAAACCACCACACATGTATTTAGATAGGATAAGTCCTCTGATTTTGTACTCTGTTGGCAAAATTGTCTGGGTAGTTCCTTTGCTTTCTCTATAAAGATTCACATTAGCTTATTCATTTCTATACATTTTTGATGCAATTTTAACTAGAATTATATTGAATGTATGGGTTATTAGGGGAGAATTAACATCTATTTGAAGCAAGCATCCTTCTTAAAGCATTTAATCCCTTAAAATTTCACTTATCTGTGTTTTGTGGTTGTCATCACACAAGTGTTGCTCAAACTCTGTTAGCTTTGTTTTTAAGTATTTCATGCGTACTGCAGCATAGTGGATGGTACTGGTTTTTAATATTGGTTTCCGATTGTGCATTATTAGTTTATCTAAATATAATTGTTTCTTTGTCAAAATCACTTATTTCCATGAGGGCTTCTTAATTTTGAGGACTTTTTTTTACAAATAGATAATCATATTAATTGCAGAAATAGTTTTATTCTCTGCACTCTGCATGTATGCCATTTATTTCATTTCAGTGTCTTATTCTATAGCTCAGAACCATGACATTTAAGCACCACTACTTCATAGGACAATGTTGAATTTCAACAAGGGCAATGTACTTCTTTCTTGTTCACAATCTTTAAAAGGAAATGGCATGTCATAACGAAGTGTGAAGTTCGTTGTAGACTTTTGTTCTTACAGACTCTCTTATCTACTTCCCATCCATGTTAATAGCCCTCCTGTGTACAGATACCTTTTCCTATTTTCAAGTTCTTTTTGTTCTATTTCATTAAACTCAGCTACAACTATCTATGTAACTGCGAGTTTGGAGTTGGCTTACCAAATAGTGTGCAACTGAAGATAGTGACTCTCTGTTTCCCAGAATACATCAGTAGGCAATAGTTCAGCAGTGACCCATTGGACTGGGATGCCATTATCTTACCCCAATACATGAATGACAGGGATAGTCTCAAGCAGAACAGTTCAGCTAACTAAAGCTGCTAAGAATTCCTGAGTATAATGGTTGTGTCATATCTAAAACGTGATGTTTCACAGTCTTCCTCCTTAGCTCCTGGCTCGTACATATGTTTAATTCTCTTCCAACCATGTTCCTGAGCCATAGAGAGGGTAGTTTGAGTTTCTAGTTCAGGACTGAGTATCCACCCAGTGTTGTTCTAAGCACACTGAGTAACCATGAGCTCCGAATCCACCACCATGCACTGTGAAGAGAGAGTTTCCTGATCATAACTGAGGGCGCCATTTGTTCATAGTATAAAGGTAGATATTTGGAATGCAATTTGATGCTGTGTCAACTCAGCTAAACAATGTTAGTAAGTTTCCCCTAGAGCCCTTGATTTCCCCAGCCCTGTTAGTTTGGCTGGGCTTAAAGTACCAAGCATAGATTTCTCCCTTAGATCTCATCAGAGAGCTATTGCTTACCCGTAACAGTCATGCCTCTGTTGCACAAGTTGGTTTATCCAGCCAATCCCCTTGCTTTTCTAGGTCTCTGCCAAAATTTTTACCTTCTCAATGGGCCTGATGCACTATGATTCATGCTGCAAACTTTACCAACTATAAATCATACCTGTGGTCAAGGGTCTTGTGCTTAGTTCTATATACTCTTCTTTTTCAGAACTTAACACTTCTTTCCCCAAAGAAATGACATTTAACTAATTTTTATGTTTAGAGAATCTCCTTTGCCATCTGCTACAATTCATTGGAAGACCTGTAAAGGAAAGGTTTGTCTTACATTTCCCCCCACTAATGAATCCCACTCCAGAACAAATCCAAGTTTCTTAGTAAATGACTATAGTTGTTTAAATAGCATCCCCTCCCCAAAATACATTCACCTGGAATCCGTAATGTGATCTATTTCTCAAAAGATATTTATAATAACATTACAGAATTCAAAGTCAAACCCTTCTAGAACCAGGTGGGCTCCAAATTTCATGACAAACCCAAAGAAGGGGAAAAAAGAAGCAAAGAAGGGGATCCCCAAGACAGGCACGTCGAAGCTGTATGAGTCAAAGCCAAAGCATGCCAGATCCCCCAGAATCTAGAGGAGGTAAAGAGAGGTTGCCTACCAGAGCCTCTTGACCTGCTATATTCTCTATTTCAGATACTTGGTCTCCTGAACTGCAGGAGAATAATACATCTTTGTTATCTGAAGCAGCCAAGTTTATGGAAACTAAATCAGTGTCTAACAGTCATCTATAGGATGGGGACACACAGTCCATCTCATGTTGGTACAGCCTCCATTTGGCATCATCCAGCTTCCACCAGCACCTGTGTGTGAATGTGAGCAAACTTGCCCCATGTAACATGCGTCTGATTGTAAGGTGGTACTCTCTGGCCGACTGATTTGAGCATCCCAGGTGTTTTCATTTATAGCCTAGATGCTTTCATTTATATCACTTAAAAACCCAAGGTCTTGCTTATCTTACCAAGAATCACCTTTACTACTGCCTGTCATAAGCAGCCAGAGCGAATTTCTTCAGGATTTCATTCTCAGGCAGTGGATGCAACCCTTTTTGGTCTCTAACCATACAATATGCCAACGACATGTCCCCATTTCTAGCTGCATCCCTCCTGCTGAACTTAAGCTAATTCTCAGTTACTGTATCTTTGGAGGAGCCAGTTACAAGTTTCCATGTGCCTGCCCTTCCTATGCTTGACAACGGTTATTTAGTCTCCCCAAGGTTCACTATTGGTGCGTGCTGGGCTCCTGATGCAGTGCGGTGCTAACTATCCTCTCCTTGTAGGAGGTAAAGGTAAATCAAATTGAAAACACCCTTCCTGGGCAGTGCATCTTCCAAATGTCCTCAGGTTTCTCTTACATCTTCTGGAGACTGCCAGATTCTCTGCGGGACAAGAGGAAGCTGGAGCCGCTTCTCGCTAGCGACAGAAGGTGCCATTAGTAGAAATACATCATCTCCCAGCGGTGTTAGCAATCTCGGAGTCTTGATCATGTCCATTCTTCTGCCAGAGTGAGGAGAGAGTCCTCAGAGGCAGGGGCTGCTGGTAACAGAGTGTCCATCATTCTAAAATATCCCCCTGGAGTCCCAGAGCAGCCATTTCTGCCCGGACGCAGAGAGGGCTTCAGAGGGTTTATTTCAGGCATTGATCTTTTGAAAATGTTTCTCAGCTTCCTGGCTTCCAGGCCTCTGGCAGGGGGAGACTGGGGCCAGCACTTGGAGAATCAGATGCCTCTGCTATGCTGGCTTACCCCTTCCAGGTATGGCTAAATCACTGGGCTTATAACAGTGGTTATCAAACTGAGGCTTGCAGGGATTGGTCAAAGAGGTCTCCAATCCCCATCCAGCTGATTGACCAGGCTGTGGGTGAGCTTGAGAATTTGCATTTCTTTCGATTGTGGCAAGGTGGTGTGCTGCAGGTCTATGGATCATAGTTAGGCCCCTGGCTGTGATGCTGAGCTTTGTTATTTGATAGCGTGTATCCCACTTGCCATGATATATGTGGTTCCATTCATGGCAGCCTGCTCCTTTGAGAGTTGGCCCAACACTTGTCTTACTGTTTCTGGAATGCATTAGAATTACTCCGTGGATCTGTGCTGACCCAGTGTCCCTCTGGGAGAAGATCAATTTGGGTCTTCCTCCAGTGTCATTTTCTTTGTCTCTGTTAACAGCATTTCCCTGTTCCTTCAGTACTGGGGGGTGTGAGTGCCTTATCACGCCTGCTGGATACCCTGCTCCTGCCTTTTACATACTTCTTTTCTTTTCCTTTCTTTTCTTTTCTTTTCTTTTCTCTTCTTTTCTCTTCTTTTCTTTTCCTTTCTTTCCTTTCTTCTGTCTCTCTCTGTGTCTTTCTGTGTCTCTCTGTGTCTCTGTCTCTCCCTGTGTCTCTCTCTTTCCCTCCCTCCCTTCTTCTTCTTCTTCTTCTTCTTCTTCTTCTTCTTCTTCTTCTTCTTCTTCTTCTTCTTCTTCTTCTTCTCTCTCTCTCTCTTTCTCTCTCTCTCTCTCTCTCTCTCTCTGTGTGTGCATGTGTGTGTGCCTGTTGTGTGTGTGTGTGCGTGCGAGAGAGAGAGAGAGAGAGAGAGAGAGAGATGTTTTGTTTTTATTTGTTTGCTTTTGAGATGGCATCTCCCTAGGTAGCATTGGCTATCCTCAAATTCATGATAATCTTCCTGCCTCACCTTCTTAAACAATGAAACTACAGCCGGATGCCACCAAACTAAGCTTCTGCAATTTTCTTTCAACGTTCAGCTTAAGTCTGACCTATCCAAGGCATGGCTCCTACCTCCATCCTTGGTTTTCAGACAGTACTGACTTTTGATGCTCCAGACCTCTCCCTATAATTAGAGGAATGCTTTCTTTTTGAAACCTAAGATTGTTACAAGTGCATCTGCTGGGATTATGGGAGACTTGTACCAGCACACCTGGTTTGCTAATTCCTTAGCTACCATAACTTTGGGGAAGCAAACTTCCTATAACATATCACAAATGATTTTTGTTTGTTTGTTTGTTTGTTTGTTTGTATTTCTCATTTTGGAATGCTCATTCTCTGTAGGCCAGGTTGACCTGATATTCATTATGTAGCCTAGGATAGCTTCAAACTCACGGCAGACTTTGTGTTTTGGTGTCCCTGGTGCTGGGATTATAGGTGTGTACTATCACTGCAGGTTAGAGCTTTGGTTTTTTGCTTTTAAGTTTCCTTATAATAAAATTTTCTGTTACCCATGGTTATTGCTGGCATCTTAGGATTAGATATTTCTCTCCTCAGGAGAAATATTCTTTCCTAGAGGTAAGACAAAATTATGAAGTCTTTATTTCAAGAGTAGTGCCAGTACTCAGCATGAGAAGGCAAATTACTATGGTGTTTAAAGCAATTGTAGAGGAAAGTTTTAGTCAAAGCTTATCTTGGTGGTCAAGAAGCACTTACCTCTGACTCTCAGGATCAGATGAGGGCTTGCTGGAGCCTAGAAAGGCATTCTGTGGTAATAAGCCTCAGATCCTAGCCTTCCCTCAACATATCTGTCATGAGAAAGTCACTGGGCCTACCCGTGTCCTGACTAGATGTAGCTGTCTCTGATGGTGGAGTTGTGCAGGGATTTTATTCCTAATTATGTCTGAATATATAAATTACTTCTGATATTCAAAGAAATATTCACAAGAAAACCCCAGCTTAGTAGATATAATCTCAAGTCGCATCTGGATGCATGCACCAAAGAGTGTGGGGGCGGGGCATGCCTGTGTTTTCAAAGATTACTATGAGGGGACATGCTGACCAAGGCAACTTACAGAAGAAAATGTTTAATTTGGAGCCTACAGTTTCAGAGGATTAGAGTCCATGATGATTGTGCTGGGAAACAAGGCAGCAGGCAGACATGGCATGGCATTGGGGCAACAGCTAAGAGCTGACATTCTTTTCTACAACTAGTAGGAAGAGAGAGCTAGTTGGGAATAAATATGGGCTTTTGAAATCTCAAGTCCACCCCAGTGACACACTTCCTCCAAGAAGGCCATGCCTCCTAATCTCCCCAAATAGTTCTATCAATTATGGACAAAGTATGAGCCCATGGGGGCCATTTTCATGCAAATCACCACAGAGACATTGCAGGTGAATAGTATTTTCTTCATGTTCTACTTGAGTTTTCATATCTTTCTTCAGTGAAATATGGCTGGCAAAAAATTATGTGGTGTGGGTTGGAAGTAGGATATAGTGGCTTCTCCTTTCCTGAGCGCTTGTCCAAATCTTATTTAACTTGTCACCCAACTCAGGTTCTGCCTCTTCCCAGAAGTCCACCCTGACTGGCCCCTTACCTCTAAGCCAGGCTGTGTGGTTCTTCTGTGTAAATTACATTTATTTTAATCTCTTCAAATGCCTATGAGTCACACTCACACATAACAGTCATATACTTTTACCTTATTTCCCACAAGACCAAGCATAGATGAATACATTTCAGCTTCTTCTTGAACAGCGGAAGCCTAGTCTTGAAAGGACAGAAAGGTTAGAAAAATGTTGAGAGCAGAACATTGCTCTCTTTTTGTTCTTATTCCTAGGAGTCACTTGGCCTTCCCTCGATGAATAGCTATAAGCTCTAAGAACGTGGCAGTGCTGTGGTAGTCCTCACAGTTTTCTCCTAGGGATGGCTGTGGCCTGTCTATTTCTCCCCCTCCTCACATGCAAGGGGAGATAGTCATGTGTCCCCCCCTTAGAAGAATTCACAAAAGCCTCTCCCTTCAACTCCCCTATCTCATTTTGTTTTCTCAAGACAGGGTTTCTTTGTGTAGCCTTGGCTGTCCTGGAACTCACTATGTAGACCAGACACCCCCATTTTTGTTGGCATCTTTTAGTGCTGATAAATGTTCGGTGCACCCCCAGGAGAAATCTTCCTTTTTGTAAAACACACAGTCAGCCTTCCTCCTGTCTAAGATGAGGCCCTCCACCCATCTGACGGATGACATCAGTTTTCTGCTTTAGAAGGCAGAGCCTGCTTCTCCCTCACAATTCAGTCTTTAGTATCACACTCAGCCTTGCCTTTAAGCTGAGTCCCCTCCAGCTTCTTTTATCCCCTTTAGCTCAGGACTTTTCAAAAGCTCTGTCTATTCCCATGATGTCCCTCTCTTTTCCTTGTGTTCAATTGGTAGCTTACTCCAGTCTATATTCCTGTAGATTTGCCCCCACCCTCTATCCCCCTGAGGTTACCATAATTCCCAGGGACCTCCCTATTGCTATATCTAATGGGCCTTTTGGTGCCTCTCTTAGCTAGTTAGCATCATTGGGAGCCATTGTTCACTGTCACTTCTTTCTGGCGGATGGGAGCAATATCACTGGTTATGAAGCATCAAGCTTCATGTTTTCTAGAAAACACTAAGCCAATTATTTGCAGCCCAGTCCTCTTTAGATTGGTTGTTGTTGTTCGTTTTTGTTTTGGGGGGATTTCTTTTTAAAGACAGAGTCTCACTAAGTTGCATATGTTGTCCTTGAACTCACTCTGCAGCCCATTCAAGCCATAGGCTTAGGACTTCCTTTTCTCAGCCTTTCCAATAGTTGGAATGTGAAGCCTGGCCACACCCTTCCTTGGGAATTTGGACACATGTACTTTCCTAATCACCCAAAGGGCCCATGCCAGCTTCCACAGCCAGTGAATGTGGAGTCTCTCAATGATAAGTCAAGTGCCTGTTTCCCTCAGTCTGTGCTGTCCCTGTTGGAGGTCTCCTTCATATCCAGGGTTTCAGTCAGAGCCATGTCAAAGTCAAGGAGGGGTTCCTCTGAGCTGGTCTCCACAGGGGATTAGTCTATACTTCTTGATGTCTCAGTGTCCCTACGTCACTCACGTTCTTAATGCTCACAGCTGGCCTGCCTTCATAAATCCTAGACTCTCAGAAGCCAACCCTGCCACCGGTTCATCTGTGTAAGTTGGAAGTTTGGGCTAAGCCAACATCACACCAGCTTCTTCCTTCACCTTTTCCCTGTCTGTTCTTTACCATCCCCCTCAGTGTTAAAACCACTTTATGGAGTGGCTTTGGCTAAGTCCTGGATCATTACGAAGCCTTTGACAAGGACCACTTCCATCATCCTTGTCCCTGTCATGGCCTTCTCTGCCTCTTTCAATAGTTCCTTGACAAACACAAAAGAACCAAGGCATCCTTCTGCTTCAACTCTTGCATAGTCTTAGTCTTGCCTTTTGGATAAGTACCACACTCCCCAATATATTATGTACCACCCTCTGGACTGCTCCTGCCACCTACCCTAGCTACAGGCCATTCATTTGTATCTATTTCTATCCTTAGCACACACTCACCTTTGGATCCCCTGGATGCTACTCTCTAACCCACCCGGGGCCTTTACTCATGCTTTTTTTCTGCCCCAAACTCTTGAAATACTCTCTCATAGAGCCCAGCTCATTGGTGTTTCTCCTGTTCCAGGTCATTATTCCTTCTTCAGGGCAGCCTGCTCCAAGATCAGATCTCAGCTCTACTATGGATACTCAAGGCAGCAAATATTGTTTTTCCTTAGCCCCATTGCCTTTGTAATGTAAAGTGTGCTTCCTGGGTGATTTTACTCATGTGTTTTCTTAAATAATCTTTTAAGTGACTTAAGACAGGGACTGCATATCCCTGCCCCACGTTCCAATCATGCCCCCCATTGCCCACTGTAGTGCTTAGACCACACTAGAGACTCAGTACTGATCTCCTGGATGACTAAAACATTTGGGGAGAGAAGAACGTAACTCATGACTTGACTGTAAAACTTGAGCTGCCACATAGACCACCACACCTAAGCATGAAGCTCCAATCCACCAAGTTAGAACCAAGAAAGTACAGATTGGATGAACATTAAGACTGGGCTCTCTGTGCACATTCTATGCCCTTTTGCAAATGTGTCAGAGTTTAGTAAATCAAATTTGTTTCATGTAAACATCTTCTGACCAAAATAATAACACAGCTTTAGAAAAAGACATTAGGTACTCACTTTTGAAGAATTTGTATAATTTAACCCACAAGAAAGCCTTCAGTGTAATTATATATAGACATATACAAAAGATCAGTGCTATTTACTTGGGCCACTACCACCGTTAAGAAGGGGAGGAAGGGGAGGAGGAGGAGGAGGAGGAGGAGGAGGAGGAGGAGGAGGAGGAGGAGGAGGAGCCTGTATCCATGTTTCTGCTTGCTGCATTAATTCTAATTTAGAAAATCTCCCCCACCAACATGGGCAAGGGTCCCCATGGGGGCTCATCTTTTCCTCGTGTCAAAATTAGTCATTTAAATTAGAACCACGTTGGGTAGCTTGGGTGCAGCCAATGTTGTAGCTCCAGTCCAGGGAGCAGTTAAATGTAGCCACCTGAAGTTGATTAAAACCTCACCTGTCAAAGCCAGTATCCCCACATTTGAAAATCTTTAATGTAATTAAGAGAAGCACATTATGTGGAGGTCAAGTGACTTTCCTTTTGAATTCTACTTCTAATCTGTCGTCAGATGGGTGGAAATTGCCAGCTGAGGGAATTAATGGAAGCTGCACAGGCTGGGGTGGGGAGTGTGTGGAGGAGTGGGGGGTGGGGGCTGGGGGTAGGGAGTCTGGGAGTGTGGGGGAGTAGGGGTTGTGGGGTGTGGGGGTGTGGGGGTGTGGGGGTGTGGGGGTGTGGGGGTGGGAGTGTGTGTTTGTGGGAGTTGGCAAAGAAGCCAGTGGGCAGGAAAGTCAGATGGGGGTTCTTCTTGCAGAGGTGAGTAAGAAGTCTGGGCAACTCCTGACTTCTGCCAGAAGGCCTGGGGTGGAGGGCCCATGTGTTCCCACTGCATGTACACCAGGGACTGTATGGTAAGGACCTAAAGGTGGCTGCACGACTCTCTTGTTTATCACTGAGGGAGATCTGTGGCCAGAACAGCCTGGGCAGGCAGAGTGGAGCCGGAGCCGGCCTTCATCACCCTTCACTCAGTACGCCCTGATTAACATCAGGGTTTAGCTTGCTTCTTGCAATGATCCCCACAAAAAGCCTGGGAAGGAGGGCAGACACAAAGAGCCTCCCACTGTCCAGCCTGTGACCCCAGGCCGTTTCTGGGGAAGCACTTCTCCCAGGTTGGCAGCCATCATCACCTTAGGGGTGGGGAAGACCCACAAGGCCTGGGTGTGACCCTTTATTTCCTTCTGGGGCTTCGGTTTCCTGGCCTGCTAAAGCCATCTCTCACTGTATGGGGTGTGGCCCAGCTCTAGAGATCCTGGTGCAATTTCAATGCCAGAGTGTTGCCTTTGGAGATTAAATTACTCAGGGCTCTGCAGTGTGTTCTAGCCTGAAGGTGTTAGGGTGCTGTTGACAGAAGGCAGAGCGTTCCCCCCAACCCCCCACCCCACTTTTTTTGCTTTGATTTGTGTACATTAGTGGAGGTATGTGTTTGAAAAGGGGTTACATCTGTCAGAATGTTGCCACTTAAGATTTGCCCCCTTCCTTCGAAAATGACATAAGAACAAGCCACACATGACATTTTGGCCAGGCTCCCGAATGAAGTTTCCAAACTGGAGGACTTAGGTCTCTCCTCTTTTACTTCTTCCTGAAAACTCAACCAGGGGCAGAAGGCATTGGAAGAGAGAGGGGCATCACAGGGGGAGTGGTGGTGGTGGTAGCATTTGAATTTTCTAGTCAGCAGTGTCTCTGATGTTGTCTGGGAAGTGTGAACCATTCCACAGTAGGGAGGATGCACACAGTCTTTGGGACAGAGTGAACAGTTAGGGCAAGCTGAAATACACATAGGCATCTTGGGACTGTGTTAGGCAACTCAATGTGTATGTGCCTCAGAGGGTCTTTCCAGTTCCTAGATTTACAAACAGAGTAAGTGGTTCTTAAAAGGGCCTCTGGAAGGCTCTTCTCATTCTTCTCTCTGCTTAACTATTCTTGAGCTTTGAGATCTTCTAGTCCTTGTCTCCTAAGAAAAGGAGACACCAACATTGGGATGGGAGAAAAAATGGTAAGGGGAGGGAGTGGGAATCCAATCTGAAACTGCCCTAAAGTTCAGTGAGGAAATGTGACAAGAGGCATAGTCAGGAATCTGCCCTGTTCACCATGCTGCTCTTATTGGCCAATGAGAAGATACCTTCCCATCTCTCCCTGCTTCCTGCCTCTCCACCCCCTACCCCACCCCAAAAAAAACCAGAGCACTGTTTCTGGACACAGCTTCTTGTCTCCAGGTAAAAGCCAGCACAAGGTGGTGAAAGAGGTGGGGAGGAGCTGGCTACCCTCTCAGCTTCATACCCCGCCCCTCCATGCCCTGCTTCCTCAGCCACAAGTTCACAGGTAAAAAGAGTTATTGCCAGCTTCTCTCTCGGAGAAAGCTGTCTGCTCGCCATGGTAACCTTTTCCCAGATCTGGGACTGTCAGGGTGAGGTGCAAAGTTCACAGAGCTCCTCATTGTGTCCTCCTCTCATCGTGCCCCCACATCCTACCCCATCCCAAAGCCACAGAGGTTGGTTTGCAGCGGTATTTAAAGTCAAGATGCCAAATGAAAAGTCCCTCGTTTAGGTTGGTGCTCACACAAAGCTGCATTGTGGTTTCTCTCGGCCTGTCAGACTTGTCAGGCCTAGTAAGAAAAAGTATATTGTTTCCAGCACTTGGATTCCTTTCTCCCTGACATCTGCCACTCTGTAAAGATGATAAATTCCTGCCTCATTAGCCAAGGGTGTGGGATTACAGGCTGACAACACATTAATCACCAGCCTCGGTGGCAGGCTGACTAGCAATAGGCATTGTTAACAAAACTTTTCTAATATGTCACTCTTCTCTATGACAGCGTGTAATCAATCATTGTGATTGACGGCGCTGATAGATTACACTATTTATACTTTGTGTAATGAAAGATAGTGTTTCCACCTACTGTCATTTCTGGGCTAGTGGCAGGGAATCGGTGAATGGAAACAAACACAACAACAGGGCGAGCCCTCATTGCCCCCCAAAATATCCACAGAAATCCCCCACCTTCCCAAGCCTGGAATCTAGCTCGTATTTCTGGAAGTGAACAAGGCCTCAGGAGAGGATCTCGGGGGTGATTTGTGGGATGGTGGGCAGTGCCTGAAATGTTACAGGCATTTGGGATCTTCAGGGAGAGCCGGTTGCAGTGGGCACAGTCCCAGGTTCTGTTAGGTCAAGTTGATACAGGTAGATCCCCTAGGCAGCTCTGTGTCAGCTTATGCATGAACCACTGAGCCCGGTGCTCCTCCTCTCCTGCCAGATGAGAGATGATTTAGATGTTGATAAAATATTTGTTCTCTCATGGCTCTGAGGGCAAATATTATCCTTGTTGCCCATAATTGTACAGCACTTCATAAGTCAACAGCACCCAGAGTGAGCAAAAAGCCAATAGTGGGAGAGGGGGGCTGCTGCTGCTGCAGGCTGTGGCTGAGACCTGTTTCTCCAACCCTTTGAAGCCCAGACAGTTACCGTTACAAACCGGGAGGCTGGGGATGGGGACGAATCAGCAATGTGTTCTGCTCTCTTGTACTGGTTATTTCTAGAGTGCCTTTCCCATCATTTTTGTTTTGGTCTAAAACAAATTTGTTAAGGATGCAGGCTATTTTTGACCAGCTGTAAGCTCTCCTTTCAGCAGAGAGGCAAGTGTGGGTGATGTGGGGCCGCCGTCGCCCTCTGAGTGGGGAGGGCTTTTGCTGCCAGGGAACCATTACTCAGCGGACTATGCCACAACCGCCCATTTGAAGAAACCGTTGACAAATATTTTGCTTAACTTTCCTTGCTGTTGACAAAACACGAACACCCTTTTCCTTAGTTCTTTGAGGTGATTCAAGAGATCATACAGGATTCTATTTGACTTCCCAGATCTGATCTGACTTGGAAGTCCCCAAACTTACCATTACATGTGATGTTGAACTTTGTGTCCCAAAATTGTGGGACAGTTAGAAAGGGATGAAGTAGAGAGGGGTGTGTGTGTGTGTGTGTGTGTGTGTGTGTGTGTGTAGCTTTGTGCAGTTGGTAGGCATCAGACCCTTGCCGTCACCCTGACAGTTGGCAGAGCAGGAGGAACCTGAGACCTCCCCCTGGTAAAACTTTTAGAGGAGCATGCGGTGGGAGGAGGCACGGGGAGCCAGTGAGACTAAACTTTAATCTCTCTGTGAAGTTTGAGTGAGCCTGGGATGATTAATGAGAGGGCAGGCCGTCTGATTAAGCCCTTCCGAGTCATGAGACATGATTAGTAGGTGACAGGGACGGTAACAGTATCCAGCCAAACCCTTGTTTCTTTCACGGCTCCGGCTGTTATATGATTAATGTCCCCAAGGGCTATCTTGAGGTCAGGAAGGGGAACCTGTCAGAACAGGTGGAAGTGACAAAATGGGCAGAAAGTCCTTAGGGGCGATGAGAGCGATGAGGGAGTGAGCAGAGGGGGCAGGGTAGCCAGATGGAGCCTGCGACCTTTCTGTGATCTGAGCAGGCACGGGAAGCATTGTGGGAATGAAAACAGGGAAGAGTCACAAAACTGCAGATGTTTCTAGGTCCTTGGTGCATCAAGGACTGCCAGTTTGGACTTGAGGAGAGTACCTCCTGACACGCTAGTCATTGCACATGGTTTGTATTTGAAGCTGGGTTGGGCTGGGACCACTTTGGACCCTGCAGGATTAATGTGGGGCACTGACACCTGTGCCTGTGAGTGCTGGAACAAGTGTCTTGCTCAGGGGATTAAGTGCACATCAACTGGACAGAGTTGATATTTCAATCCACTGCTCTCTGGGGCCAACACAGCCTCACAGTTTTGAATGTACTCCTTGAGAAAGGTGATACCAAGCTGGAGAAGCCTCTCTGAGGCAAACTATTTGCCGAGCCTGCATGATTCAATCCTTAGTGCCTCAAAAATACAGGAATAAATCACTAGGAGAAATAAAACAGGTTCTCTGGAAGGCTCGCTTGGCTTAACAGACTTACAAGCTTTTATACATATATAACAACAACAACAGCAACAACAACAAAAATACTGGAAAAGTCACACTGTAGGTGAGGTAGTTAGTGCCCAGTACCTGATGGGAGACTAGAACCTCAGCCTTCCTCCTTCCATTTTTGTTAACTGGAAACCATTAAGACCATGATCATAAGTATCCAATCATTCTATTAGATATGGACTAACCCACATGACCTCCATCTCTGTCTTGGTCTTTTATCTTTTGAGACAAGGTCACATTCTGTAGCCCAGGCTAGCCTTGAATGTCTGTCTCCTTGCTCAGCCTCAGTGCTAAGATTTCCAGTCTTTGCCAGTTGGCCAGACTATGACTTTTCTCTTCATTCTCCTTAGCCAAGTTATTTTCCTTCCAGAAAGGACTTTTGCTTGTTTGGACCCCATTAGAAGCCTCCATGAACTCCCCTGGAAAAGTAGTCTTCATCAATGTGATTAGATGATAGTGACCTTGATTGACAGAGTTCAGGAGGGTAGCCATTTTGGCATTCAAGTGAAACAGATTGCATTTGGTTTCATCTGGCAATCCTGACTTTGCTCCTTCTCCCTTTGATGTCCTGTGTGTAGAGTAGTCATGTTGAGCAGCTGCACTAGGCCTGTGATTGATCAAGTAAAGCTCTATCTTCAACTACTTCTAGGAAGCTGTTGCACTTCTGGTTCCTTCTGCTAGACACATCTAAGTTTTTCTTTTAATTAAACTTACTTATGTGTACAAATGTTTTGCTTTCATGTGTGTCTATGCACCTCATGGATACCTGGAGCCCTTGGAGGCTGAGAGGGCTTCAGTTCCCTGGGGAATGGTGTTCACAAATCACATTGAGCTGCCATGCACTCCCCAAAAATCAAACCTAGGTTTCTGAAAGGAGTGGACAGTGCTCTTAATCGCCATCCTGTCTTTCCAGCAGGGTTTTAGTTGTTCTTAAGAAGTTTTTCTTGGTGTGGCTAGAGTCTTATAAGGGCACAGGTGACGATAAAGTATAAAGGATACTGAAAACTTACCAGAGTGATTAGTGCCGCCAGGCAACGTTACAAACTAGGTGATTGATAAGACAAAGTCCTTTCCCAGTTTGTACTCTCACAGCCCCAGCCTTAAGGGATAAATTATGAATATATCGGAGAGTTCTCAGTTTTAGAGTTCTGGTATTTGGTTTGTGCTGTAGGTTGTACCATAAAATTATCCAACCTTACTAGGCCAAGCTGAGGGTGGCTCTGCCCTCACTGACCCTCTGGGAAATGATGACAAAAGAAACCTAAATGAGACTGAGTCCATTCCGCTGTACTGGAGTCACCCAGGGACAGAGTCTTCTGAGAACTGACAGAAAAATTCTGTGGAACCTTGGCAGATGGACACAAAAGATACTTCATCCCATTGTCATATGTAGGATATCACCAGAAAGACTGCCAGTGTGGGCAGTAGAGTGGTTATATGCTTCAGTATTGAATTAATGGGAGCCCTTAATGGTTAATATTGTCCACCCTGCCAGGCTCTAGATTCACCTAGGCAAGCCTCCAGGTATATTGGCAAGGGATTGTCTAGGTAAATTGAAGTGAGAAGACACACCATGGTGGGTGGGATTGGGATCCGAGACGGAATAAAACAGAGAAAGTGTACTGTGCAGTATCATTCATTTCTTTGTTTCCTATCCATGGATACAATGTGACGAATGTCTCAGGCTCCTTCCACTAAAATATCCCCACGGTGATAGCATTTACCCTTCAACTGCGAGCCAAAACAAAAACTGTTAAATTGCTTTTGTCAAGGTATTTGACCACAGTGATAGGAACAAGTTATGTGGTGGCCTTGGTGACTTCCTCTTGTGGCTGTAGACATTAAGGAACTGAGAATTTGACATTTCATGCCATATCAACTGTTTGCCTTTCCCAAGCTATTGACCCCTTTCTTCTATGTGGATGGTTCTGTGGCACATGGCTCTAGGTTAGGCAAAACGTGCTTGTATAGATATCTCTGGATTTTGTTACCAACCCCAAAATGTATTTTGGGGTCTTTAGAAGCTGCGTCATGCTGCCTACCTTCTTTTAAAACTTTTCAAGGAACTACCAGAGCGGAGTAAGGAGCATAGAATCAAACCTCACCTATAGGGAACCCTTGGGAAGGCTGTGCCCTGTTACACTATTCTCCACCAGGTTCACAGAAAGACGTGTGAGAAACAGCATCTTTTTCTGTTTGGATGTGATATGACAGTATTCTACCTTGACAAGAATGTGAGAAAGATAGGATAAGGAGAGAATGGGAAAGCCTTCTCAGAAGCAAAGAGAGGCTGTATTTAAATCCAGTAAATATAAACCCTGTTCATCTGAGCTGACACACGCACAGGACTGCTTCCTCTCACAGAAGAAAGCTAAAGGCAAACCTTTAACGAGACATTTTTCTCACCTTGCGGGAGGTGACCATTCCCTGGCCTCTTGCATGTGAAAGACAAACCCTCTTATTTTCTTCAGATTGAAAACATTGTATCATTTCCATCCTGTTATTTTATATTTTTGGAGGCTCTCTGGAAATGGACTTGTTCCCTCTGTGTGGCTGTTTAAAGAAACCATTGCAGGGGGAGAAAAAAAATCTAGACTATGTAAGTACACATTCCTTTTTAAAAAGCAGTGATTTTTCTTTTCTTTTTAGTTTGGAACTTGAGGGGACTGAAGGTCCCTGGGGTACTTTGGTCGCCCCAGCCCTTTTTAGCATTTTTCAAAGGGCATAGGCCAATCTGCCTATAATGAGCCTGGAAAGTGAGGATGAAGTTCCTGATAATATGACACAAATTTCTTTACTTTTTGCTCCTTATTTCATCTTAATTAGTCCCCATAGAAAGGATTGATTTTTGAGAGGCTTGTAGTGAACATCTGTTGGCATTCCTAGGGTCATTCTTAGCCTGTCCTGTGTTTGACATTTCTTGTAAAAGAGAAGGCATTTGTTCATATTGACATTAGCTGCCTCTGTATCTCTTGGTGGTACAGATGGTCTCTGAATAAAGACATCAAACTAATAGGCAAGATGACAAGCTTCAATAGCACCGGGACTCCTGGCGCTCAAATGGCAGGGCAGCATAGATTGTTTCTGCTGCTGAGGCCAGGGTCTTTGGGTAGGCAGGAGTATGGAGTAAGTTACAAATGAGGAAGCATCCTGGAAAAGGTCTAGAAATCCTCCTTGCAACTAGAATGGCTTTTATGTATTATTATTGTTAACATTATTGTTGCAATTATTATTTATCAGTCCATCTGGTATGCCAAGCTCCAAAGACAAGCAGGCTATTGGAAGGAAGGCAGAAACTGAATTTTTACCTCACACCCTGCTTTTCCTCACCCCTTGTGGCCCACAAGAACATCAGGAAAGAGCTATTGTTTTAGCTGATGGCCGCTCTCAAGTGCAAAGGCTGTTCCTTTCCTGAATGGAAGTCTTTCCCCAGAGGGTCTATAGCAAAGTGGCAATTTAGAGCTTTCTTCATTCCTATCTCCAGAAGGGAGATACCTCCCAAGGGCACACCCCCATTTGTCATGATACTTGATCAAGGATTTGGCCTATGTATATCAACCTCAATTTAAGTCTGTTTTTATATTAATTGTGGTTCACCCATGAGTACAGGGGTATTGATTGGTTCTTTTTGATGTGGACTGTCATATGTGTGTTGTTCAGGTATAAGGGTTTTTTTGTTGCTGTTTGTTTTGTTTTTATCATTTTGAGCATCAGATGAGTAAGAGTGTCCATTTATTCATATTTCTCTCTCTCTCTCTCTCTCTCTCTCTCTCTCTCTCTCTCTCTCTCTCTCTTTTTTTCTCTCTCTCAGTTAGATCCCTTCCTAGATGCTGAAAGTCTATTGTTTTCTACTCAGCCTCATAATAGCAGCCCCTCTCCACTTGACTCAGTTATATTGTAGCTCTTCTGGTCTCCCCTGGGCCACCTTTGTCTCTACTCACCCGTCTTTTCCATGAGTATACTAGTGGTATGTCTGCATGGAGGGCTTGTTTTTTATTTTTTGCATGAATCATTTGAGGTAGCTTATAACAATGCAAACTGTAAAGAAACCACAAATAATGAGTTCTACCTCACAGGATGGGAAGCATTGTAAAAGGGGGATACCATGGGAAATTCTTTTCTGTGACAACAAGACCACAATAATACATAATATTCATCTTTTTCACTTGGAATAGACTGGTATTATATTCTGGTCACACATACCAAGGGTTTGACTAGACATCAATACCCTTACATGAAGGGGTAGGTTTAATAATACAACTATTAGGTTAATACAAGCACAACCATTTGTTAGGCTTGCTTTATCACTTTTTGTCTTCAACATTAGGTATTGCAGAGATTCTAGTGTATGCCTACTACTTCATTCTGGTATGGAATTTCCAATTGCCAGGTAAAGCAAATGAGACATGTCTATAGGAGACAGGCAAGAGGAGGAAATGCAGGAGAGACAGCCACAGGGCAAGAATGGGTCTTCGTGGGAAGGACCAAACTGGAGAGAAAGGAACCCTCCAACTAGCAGGTACAGTTAAGGTACAGTAGCTGCTTTAGTTAACAGTGCAATTGTCTGGTTCTGGTACTCCTTCAGCATTTCTAGTTTACATTCTGAGGATCCTGAGTCCCTTCAGAAATATTTCCAGAGACCCAGTACACACCAGGTACCACCCTAAGCCATGGTAGCACATCTGTGAGGAGAGGCTGAACCTATTTACAAGGCACTTACCTTCTGGGATAGGGGGGATATAAGAACATCTTAGAATGAGATCAGTGAATGTGTGCTAAGGGGGGCTTCACAGCCTGGGACATAGAAGGCCATGTTGGTTCATGCATGGGAATAGAAGTGGTCTTTCTGAGAAAGTCACTTCTGATCCCAAGAATTAGGATGCTAAATAATTTGAGTAGGAGTACTTCTGGACAAATGCACCTCTTCTAGGCTCTGGTGTCATCAAATGAGTGTGTGAGCTAGGAAGAGCATCTGAAAAACCAAGGGACACCTTATCACCATATTCATTCAAATCAGATGCTACAGCATGGCCTATGTCCAAGCTACAGGGTGCCAACAGTCTCTCCCAACCATCAGCACCTCCATGTGCTTTTTTTTTCCTGCCTGCCTATGTGGTCACTTCATATCCTGGAACCAGGCAGCCTGAGTTCAAATCTTGTCATTGCTTCTTGACACTTATGCATCACCAAGCAAGTTCCTTAACCTCTGGGTTTGTCTGTGTATCAGGATCAGTAAGATAGACAATAATTGTCCCTAGCTCCAAGATCAAATGAGTCATACCTGGAAAGGCTTGGCCAACACTTGCACAAAGTGGGAGCCCTCTGGACTGTTGCCAATTGTATGAGCTTGTTTGAATAGATGAGATTTTCCTGTACTGTGAGTCCAGCTTTCTCTATGAATCTGTTCATCCTTTACAAGTTGAGGGGTGGGACCAAACTTGAATAAGAGCACTAAGATTTCATTAGGCTTGCCTTTGTCCATTCTGCCTGGACTGAGGCAAATTAAATGTACCTTAGCCCAAAGGTTGCCATTTAGGCTATGTTTCTCTTTATGGTTCAGAGAAACAAATTGTTTTCAACACCAGGCTCCTTCATGGAAGAGGCACAAGAGCCACCTTCACCCCCACCCTCCTCTCCTGAATCATGTAAGATAATCTGAAGGATCCCCAAATTTGGATGTGTTGCTCTGCAATTAAATTGGAGTTTCGAGAAAATTAGAATCTATTCTCATTGTGCTTTTGTTTTGGTCTAGTCCTTCTCGATGCCATCCTGCACTCTCCATGCTGTTGTCTGTAAAATGAAACAAGACCCCACAGTTGACTTTATTGTCTTGAATTGGATCTGCCTCAAGACCTTGGGGACAGTAGTGATCCCTTTCTGAGATGGGTTAATGAGTCCATGCTTAGAAAGCACTTAGAAAGGAGACTGTTTGCTCTATAGTGTGGGTTGGCCTCCAAACTCTTACTGTTGATAATGTTCCTGCCTACTGTTCTATATCTAAAACTTTACAAGCCAGACAGACAGTATAACCTAAAGGTAACCCTTTCCATGAGAAGGAAACTGTGTTGCAGCTCTCTGGAGTGCTCATGGTTGTTGCCTATTAAGGTGCAGAATCTTGGCTCAGGCAGTGGCAGTGCCCTGAGTTTTCATGTTCCAATTAATTATTCAGACTTTCCATCACCTGCATGGATTGTAAATTTCTTGAAAGCATGCCATCTTCCTATAAACCTCATACTTGGTGCAGTAGTAGATGTAATCCTGTAGGTATTCACAGAATTAATTGCCAACTGGTTGATCCGATGGGTAGAGGAGATGAGATAACTTTTATTAAAACTCCCAAAGAGATGAGTTGTTCCTTCCCCTCCCCTCCCCTCCCTTCCCCTCCCCTCCCTTCTTCCCCCCTCCCTTCTCTTCCCCTCTCCTTCCTTCCCCTCTCTTCTTCTCCCCTCCCTTTCCTTTTCCCCTCTCTTTCCTGCCTCTTCTCTCTTCCTTTCCTGTCCACACCCCCAGCTCCTTTCCCTTCATTAATGATTGCACTTAGAGCTTCACACATGCTAGTCAGGGGCTCTTCCATTGAACCAGATCCCCAGCACTTATCTTTTACACCTTCTCATGATTCTTGTTTGCTTCTACTCTTCACCTCTTCCTATTCCTCTTCCTATGCTACCTCTCCCCTCTACTCTGGATCTAGTCATGCACTACCACAGCTACTACTGTCTCTCTTGATTTGAGGTCAAGTTGTAGCGCCCATGAATTCCCCATAAGGGCCCATGTTGAGAACATCAACAATGCAGTGGCCCAGTTGAAGGCCCTTTTCCTTGGTATCCATTTCTCAGGGTGATGGGGAAGCATGTGATGGGACTGCAGGATGATGGTGCCTCCCTCCCTTGCTTTAACATCCTCATGGCACTGTTTCCAAGCAATTTTGCCAAGTGTAGCATGGCTGAAGCAGGTGCTCCCAGGACACATGAAACCCACACTTCTCTTCAGCTGCCTCTCTTTGTTCCATACTTGCTGCCATTTAAATGCCACTGCTATTGAACAAACAATGGAGTAATGTGTCAGGGAGGTAACTAATGCTGTTATTTTGGTAAGTTCTTATAAAAAAATGCCTCTGGCAAACTAGTTGCTCATAATGAAAAGACTCCCTCCTGGACTTGCTGGCAAAACCCAGTAATTGTACCAGGATAAATCCTGGGAAATTAGGCCCTTATGGGAGGCCTGCACCCAATGTTAGCTCGGACTGAAGGTTGGGCTAATATCCTCAGCAATGTTGAGGCAATGTAGAGGTATTTTAGACGTATCTTTGAAATCAGTGACTTTAGGCAACAAACTCAAGAGGAATTCACAATCTGGATACTTTTTCTAGTTTATGCTTCTTTGTTTTTCTTGGCTTTGAAGAGGCAAAAAAAAATGATGTTTATTCCACTTCTTGCTCCCTCTCCAAATACTTAATTGATTTTATTCATCTCAGTTATCTGTAACAGAAATAGCAGCAGTGTTTTGGTGTGTTAATACTTCTTTTTTTTCCCTAGAGTGTAGGGCTACAGGGAAGCCTAGATAGGTGCAAGCCTTCCTATGTTTGGCTGAGCTGTGCTTGAAAATGAAAGCATTTTCTGGATTTTTTTTCCAGTCTCCAGAAGCTCCTTTCTGTCTTCTCAGGGCAGGCTGCCATGAGGTGACTGCCCATTTGGATAAGTGCTAATAGTCTAGAGGGGAGATTAGTAGGTTAAAGAATGTAAATCTGGGTTAGATGTGTCGATTAGATTTTGAGTATATTCGTTCCTATTTGTGTCATATCTGACATGACAAAAGATTCCTTATTAAAAAATATGATACTGTTGATGGTCAATGAGAGGCCAGAGTAAAATTACTAATACCTGTCATGGCAAAAATCAAAGCAAAGTCAAGTTTAGGGGTGGAGTACCAACAGTTATATGTCTCTTACCTGGGGTACAAGGACTGTCCAATGCTGTCTCATTGTGTATTCAAAGACTATGACAACTTCCTCATTTCCATGAAAGTGTTCATTTGTGTGAAACCATGAACTAAGGCTGGAATGGTCTGTTTGGTTTACCACAATGGGTTGTTTTTTTCCCTTGGTGTGGTCAAATCAGCCAACACAAAACCATGACTAGTTCTTTCTTGGAGAACTTAAGGAAGGGACAAATAAGGCTATGCCAAAAGAACCTATGCTCTTTCCTTTCTTGTGTGTTCTCAAAGCTGTGGAGTTTGAGTTTGTGATGGTTTGGCGCAGGGAGTATCACTGTTGGGAGGTATGGTCTTGTTGGAGTAGGTGTGGCCTTGTGGGCGTGGGCTTTAATACACTTGTCCTAGCTGCCTGGGTGTCAGTATCCTGCTAGCAGTCTTCAGATGAAGATGTAGAACTCTCAACTCCTCCTGCACCATGCATGCCTGGATGCCACCATCTACCAGCCTTGATGATAATGGACTGAATGTCTGAACCTGTAAGCCAGCCCCAGTTAAATATCCATATAAGAGTTGCCTTGGTCATGGTATCTGCTCACAGTAGATAAATCCTAAGACAGAGCTATTGCAACAAAGTACTGTAGAACTTGTTACAAAAGTTAGCAGAGAGAAGGCACATCCCTGTGCATAGATGGCTGATAGCTACAGAGGCATGAGAGGAGCCAGCTCTGTGATTTATTTGTCTTTAGAATGCCTGAGAGTATTTATGAGAAAGCTGGCTTTCCCAGGGTTTATGAACCAATGGGATCGTTTCCCCTTTCTCTCTTTTTAGATGGAAGACCATTCTCATGTAACAGTTGTGGATTTCCCCTCACAATTATAGATAACCTACAGACATTCTGAACAACAATGTCGTGTGCGTGTGTGTGTGTGTGTGTGTGTGTGTGTGTGTGTGTGTATGGTGTGTAGTGTTGGGGTGAGGGCAGAGTGTTGCATATACATGTGTATGCTTGTAGAAACTAGAAATCCACCTTGAGTGAACTTTATCAGAAGCTCCCTACCTGGTGGTAGTGTTGTTGTTGTTGTTGTTGTTGTTGTTGTTGTTGTTTGAGACAGGGTCTCTTCACTGACCTAAGGTTCCAATTCTTTAAATAGGCTGTCTGGCCAGGCCTGATGATTGAAGTAAGATCTTTGTGCTTTTGTGGAAAGAACTTTTACCTACTGAGTCATTTCCTTGGTCCAAGGTCCAAGGTTGTTTTTCCATTGAAATATTTCTTTGTTCAGTGCTATATAATCTGTGACTGATAGAACTGTAGACACAGCAGCAGGACTCTGTTAGCCATTGCTACAAGATATCGAGAAGCAAAGAGTCCACTTTTGATATGGGTCCTTTTTCCTTCCCTCAACCTGCTAGTCTTGTCACCTCTGGCCATTCACCCTATCCTAGACATCCTATCTTCTGTGGTTCTCCATTTGTGACCTATACAATACTCTTTTCATCTTGTCATAGATTTTGTTCTTTTCTGTTGGTCACTTTCAGGTGAACTCTTTATATTTCTGCCATCCTGCTGAAAGGATTGCTTAACTGAGAGTTTCTTCTAGGCCAAAAGCAGTTTACAGGATGAGAGAGTTGTATGTTACAAGCCACCAGAGAGCTGTAGTGCTGACAGCTTCTTCCCAATACAATTGCCAAGCAAAATAAGCACCCTCAGCAGATTGTGCTATATCCTCCATAGATCAGATACCTGATGAGGATGCCCATAAAGTCAAGTCTCTGGTCAGGCTCATGGTACTCACATAATGTTTGTTGACAAGGACCTTGAGATGCTGTTCTCTCACCCAAATCCTGTTAGTTGAATACAGAGCAACAAGGCATTCCTTCTTATTGATGCTGTCAGATATATTAAAAAATATTACCTGACTATGTAAAATTCAATACCATCTTGAAAAATATGTATGGAGATTGCTAATCCCTTGTCCAGTGTTCTTTGGACCATGAGTGTTTTATATTTGGGAACATCTACATATCCATAATAAGATATCTTGGAGATAAGACCAAGATCTATATCCAAAGTTCAACCATGTTTATACATAGCATATGCATATACACTAAATCTTTGTACAGTATCTTCCCTCTTTTCCTGAGACAAGCTCTCATGTATCTCAGACTGGTTTTGAACTTAATGATCTTGTTCACCTGATCCTTCCTCCTCTGCCTCATAAGATTTCTGGGGTTACACACATGCACTAGCGTTTCTGGTTTATATGGTGGTTCCAGGGCTTGAATCTATATTTCAATGCATGATAGGCAAGCAGTTTAGCAACTGAACAACTCCCCCCACAGCTGTAATCTTACATATTTCTAAAAATTTGGTGCAGAAAATTGTCATGATACAGTTTTCCAAGTGTGTGTCATATGGCCACATCAAGTGTTTTGGAATTTGGAGCATTTCAGATTTTGAGCTTTGGAGACAATTTATGCTCAACCAGCTATGCATATGAACCCACATGGAAATGTGTGCATGAACAACGTCTATCCAATTTGAGGTATTCACCCATAGCATCATTCTGTGATACAGGCTTGCTTCCCTGTGCATGTATAGCACAGTTCTGCTGCTCTTACAGGTGAACTCTTTAGGTAACAAGAGTTAAATTTGCTCCTAACCCTGGCCATATTGGTTATGTTTATATTGAAATATTGCAGTTTAATTTGATATTGTAAAGCCAATGAAAATGTGAGATTACGGTGATTTCCCCATCCACACAAACACTAACTGTTTGGAGACAAGTTATTGAGGTTTAGTTAAAAAAAATAAAACAGCAATTCAAATGTGGACAACTGTAGAAACTTAGAAAAAATATTGAAATTCTGTATCCAGAATACCTTGCAAGGGATTTTAAATTGTTTCCTATTTAGAGAGAACAAAATATGACACTGTAGAAGCTGTGCAATGTGGGTGGTCTGTAGGACACAGTCCATACTAAGGTCCAAGTGTAAATGAGACCAAGGCTCCAGAACATAAGCAAAGCCACTTGTTTACCAGGACTTAAATGAAGCGTTGAAGGAGAGTAGGACATTCTGATGAACTGTAAGCAGTCACACAAACACAGGACCTGGGGAGATGGCTCTGCAGGTAAAGTGCTTTCTGTGAAAATATGAGGTCCTAAGTTTGGATCCGCAGCACTCATGTAAAAAACTGAGTACAGCGGTTCTCTCCTATAATTCCAGAATTAGGGAGAGAGAGAAAAACAAAGAATCCTTGGGGCTCACTGGCCAGGCCAGCTAGCTGAGTCTGTGAGATCCAGGGAGAATTTCTGTCTCATAACTAACTAACTAAATGAATGAATGAATAAATGAACGAAAAAATAATCAATAATAAGTATATAAAGAAATCAATAAATAAATGGAAAGTAATAGAGGAAGATACTTGACATGACATTGAGCTCTGGCCTTTATGAGCACCTACAGCCTAGACACACACACACACACACACACACACACACACACAGGCACATGCACACATATGTGTGCACACATGCATATGTTATATGCATATAGCTTTTCTGTGTTTGCTGATAATATCCAAGTTTGGTATTTATATTGGAAGGGGGGAAGAATTGGCCAAGAAATAAATTAAATCTCCAACAATTTGTCAGCATTTCTTTCTTCTTTCACCCCAAAATTATCATTCTGGAATGTAACAGGCCAAGCAGACATTTGCTCAGAGGTGTCTTTGGAGGAGCGTGCCACCCTCCACCTCCCAGGGTCTCTGGGTCTGCATGTGTTCCTATTGCTTTGCATTTGGTTGGCCTCTGGGCTGCACAGATGGGATACACTGCATAGCTGGTGTGGATGGGGACAAGGAGGAGGAGGAGGAGGAGGAGGAGGAGGAGGAGGAGGAGGAGGAGGAGGAGGAGGAGGAGGAGGAGGAGGAGAAAGAGGGAGAAACACCAGAAATTTGGTAGTAGCTATGAAGCAGCTTGGGAACCTGGTCTCTGACATCAATCCATACTACTCTCTTGTCAACCAAGAGCTTCCCAGGTGCACAAATCTAAAGTTGAGTGTTTACTCCATGGGAGAGGCCATGCATGACTTGGCATCACAGTAAAAGTGTTGGCTCTGCTTTGGTGGTGAAGATGGCTGAAGTTTGCCCTCACCAGAGTAGATGAAAACGTGCAGTGTATGATGATGTCCAAAGACTGTAGATAGTCCAGAGGCTGTTCCTGTTCATACAGGACCAAGGGTTATGTGCTGTTTGTATGACCCATCCTTTGTCTCATCCTGAGGCCACCAGAAAGGTACTTGTTAACAGCTTGTAGGTATTGAGCAGAAAATGGTCCACATAACGAAAAATCTTCTGTGAACCTCTTGCCTGGGTTCCCAGAAAGATGTGTTATATTCTGACATCTGTAGGTCAGTAGGATCTGGTAGGAGGTTAAATTGTTGGAAGTAAGCAAACCCCCTGTTGCATACATGAAACCAATCGATCATTCAAGCAGTACACTTCTCTTCATTCATTTCCTCCAGTTTCCACACCTTAGGAATCAGGTGGTGTGCTTGCCTGAGAACTTTCAGACTTTTTTCTAGTTCTATGGAAATATCATTGAAATTTTGATAGCATTTGCATTATAAAATTTTTTGGGCAACATGTAGGCTCCACCTCTTAAAGGCACTACCACTTGACCACCATTGTATTGGAGGCCAAGCTTCTAACATATAATCCTTTTGGAAAGAAGCTGTGTCTAACCCATTTATGCCAACCAGCATCGATGGACCAGTGCTACCCAGTTCACAGACAAGTCCTGGTATGGGCTGTCATGCTTTCTGCTGTCACTCCTCTCTGAACCGACCTACTTCCATACTGTTGAACCTCTTAACTTTGGAAGTTTTGCTCCTGTCCTCCATTTAGGATGCTAGGACAGCTGCCTTAGGAATCTGATCACCAGCATTCATTCTTCCCTTGCCCAAGGCTCCAGCTTCAACAAGTAGATCCTATCTCTGTCATTGCAAATGAGTCCCAAGAGGATGGTCTCCTAAGACAGACCCCAGGTTGGAGGGATCTCATGGCAGGCAGGGCTGGTGGGTCATGTGATCCTTAGCTCTGCCCTTCTGTCCCTAGATGGAGGGAATTGTCACAGCCCAGCAGTTTGTGTGTGTGAAAGAATGCCACTGTTTCTGGCCCCATCACTTTGCCACATTCTTCCTATCATAGATGATGATGGCTCATCACAGATTCTCTGAATGTGCAATGGCAACAGATTAATTCAAAATCACTCCAATGTGAATCCAATGTGTTTCTGGCAGTGTGTGCTCACCTGTGTTGCATTGAGGAAATTCACTGCAGCTTGAATTCCGAATGCCTGCTCATTTTACACTGTGCATGCTATCTTACTGTGCAGTACCAACATATGCTGTTAGAAATAAGAGTCAAGACTGTTAAGTGTGTTTTCTCTCTTCATTCCACATGCTTTGCTCCCATAGAACCATACAAACTGCTTCTACAATATTTTAATACTTTCTTACAGTCATTCCTCATCATGTGAATATCAGATACATCTATTTTGGGGTTGCTTTTTTTTATTAGAACCCTTGGTGTTAAAAATTGTGATTTAAATTGTCACCTGAATTTCCTCAAAAATAGTTAAATGAATTTTGGTGAATGTGAGTGAGTGGGAACTTCTGAAAGGACCTAAAAATATTTTTCCATTTTATCCTCCACATGAGTATAAAGCAGCATTTTTTAGCATTTACAGACAAAATCTGAATATGGATCAGCTCTGAAAAATGTTGAAGATGTCCTACATCATGCAGAATATACATCAAATGTTCAACCAATATCTCTTCCTCATGTAAAAATAAAAGACACTGATTTCATTGGTATGCTGATTTCCTTTAGTCTTTAAAAAATCAAAATTTATATATATTTCAAACAATTAATTTTAAATAAATGTAAATTATGAATGCAAATTCTGAATGTAAAACTTGAAATTTATATAAATTTTTTTATGTTTTGTTATCAGCAAATATTTGATTTATATGCCTATTTTTTATATATTGAGGGTCACAAAAAAGTTTCTTAGGGTTCCTAGTATTAAAAAGAAATTAAGCTTTGGTCTGAAGTAGCAGTTACTACTAATATCTCTTGAATTAGACAATATGGGTTTGTTTCTTTGCTGTTCCACTTTTCTGGCTACCCTGAATAAATGACTTACCCATTCTGAGTTAGTTTATCTGTAAAATGGACTCATGAAAGTATTGGCTTTATTAGTTTATAAGTTAATTCATATCCTTACTTTATTGCAGGTAGGATGCACTTAGTAAGTGTGCAATACTGACATCATCTTCCTCCTCTTCATTATTATCATCTCTGAGCACCAGCCACCAAGGCTTTTTTAAAAGTTATTATACGACTCTTCTTAGAACAACTCTAAACCAATAGGTGGAGAACTAACTGAGTTTGAGACAGTTAACAGCATCACATGTCTCTGCTGACATCCATCCTTTCATCTTTTCATAGAAATGATCTTTACTTAGAAATACGCCTTCATTCGTTCATAAATATTCATGAACTACTCCGTGTTTCCTGTCCATCAGGTTATTAAGAACCGCATTTGGGCTAGCTGCTAGTAGAACATCTCCGTTACTGTCTTCTCTCTGCGCTCTCTCAGAGACCCTTGTACCTTGAAAATTTAATTAGCCATTGATAGCAGGTTCTGATGACTTGTAAACGGAGACTGATCATTTATTAGCCCATGTTTTGATAGGCAGTCTCTTACAAAAACAATCCTTGGGTCAGACACTGCTGTTGTGTGAAGCAGAGCATGCCTTGGATTTCCCTTTCGTGCTCTGGGGAAGCATAGTGTTTCTTGGTGAACAGCCCATAAACTGTTGTCAATATCCACCCAGTTCCTTTGCTCTCTGTCTCCACTCAGCCTACCCAATCTTACGCAATACAGATAACATAATCTAAAGTCACAGTTTTGCTTGTATATATTTTATGCAGAGGAGCAGCATGGATTACTTCCTTGTTCGCGAAATAGACCTGCCCCTAGTCCAGCCCACCCCGGCAGCATAGTGGCTGAGGGAGCTGCATTTTCCATGGCCCCATCATGACTGTGGGGCTTCCACCACGTTAGACATCCCTGTTTGTTAGACATGCTCACTCACAGGTACTCAGTGTGTTCCTCATCAGCACGCTGAGGCCCTTTTCCTTCTCCACAACTCTATACAGATCTGTATCTCCCCAGAATCTGCACTGTGTCCCTCTCAGTCACCTGAGTCCCCTTAAGATGTTCCTACTCCGAGTCTTCCATGCCCATGGCATATACTGCAATGCCAGGCACCGAGATATTTCAACTGACTGTTCTATTCAGTCACATACCTCTGTCTAATGAGCACTTTATGATTTTTAGAAATAGTTAAGGTCTTTGATGTGTATTGCCAGATTGGACTTTAGGCACTATTCATCTGTTGTCTCTCTGGTCTTTGTGTCAGGGTCCAGTGCCCCACGTTCCCTATAATCCTGCATATTATTTTTCTCCCACTGTGGCTACTTTGACAGGCTTTTAAAAACAGAAAGGAGTCTTTCATCTTAATTCTGTTGTATTGCTCTAATTTGTAGCCAGGCTGACCATCTTACAGCTGTGTTTATTAGTCTCTCGCGCTCTCTCTGAGTAGTCTGTTGACAGGGTACTTGACATTCAATAGCACAGCATACCTGAGAACTGGCCAGCCACCCAGCATCACATGATAGATAGCTGTATTTCCCTTCCAGCACTTGAAGGGAGCACACTAAACATTTTTGTGACGATTACATGAACGACTGTTTGTGGCTGGTGGTAGTTAATGTTCCTTAAACATTTAATAGTGTCTAAGACTGAGGCTGTGTTTCACTGGCTCAAAAGTTACCCAGCACACACAAACGGTCCAGTTTCAATCCTTATCACTGGAGTAAATAATAAATATCAAGATTCTAATATATCTCCTATCTAGGCCAATATATGAATCATGTGCGTGTATGTGCATGCTGGCATGTGTGTGTGTGTGCATGTGTGTGTGCTTATATGTGCTGTATGTATGTGTATCTACAATTGTCTGCAGAGCTATGGGCCAGAGGATGAGGGTGGGTATCCCATCAGTCTCTGTTTTATTCCCTTGAGATAGAGTCTCTCTTTGAACCTGAATTTGCTATTTTTTCCCAGCTAGGCTGGCAACTAACAAGGCTCAGAGATCCATGTGTATAGAGCCACTCCGAACTTTTCTAATAGGGACTGCTGGGAATCTAACTTAAGTTCTAATGCCTGCACAGCAAGTGCTCTGACTGAACTATTTCTTCAGCCCAAATCGCATTGACTGTTACCTCCACAGAGTGTCTACATTCATTGGTCCCCTCCTTGTGAAGGCGGTTAGGAGGGTATCAGGTTAGATTACAGGCTGCAGAGGAATGGGAGTAAGATCCTTGTGGACAGGGGCTTTGACTGCCCTCAACTGCTACGCATGTTGCTAGACTCACACAAGCAGATACAGTGGCTTTGGAGCCCAGGCAGCAGGAAACCAGGGCAGCCTCTGCTTTGAAAGATGTCTGCTTTTGAGCTGAGATGGCATCTTGACAACCTCGGGGACTGATGCCTGGCTATTAGGATTGCGTCTTCTTGGATGTCAGCTCATTTCCTTGTAGAAAATGAAATCCGATAAAAGCTGGTTTATCTGGCCTTCTATCAAGTGGAACATTTTGTATTATATCATATCCCTACGAATGACCCCAAGGCACAGTGAGATGGTGTTCAGGGTCACTTTGGAGTTAAGGGTCTTCTGAATTACATTATCATTCTTTTGAAAGTTGGTGGTTGTGGCAGATGTGGTCATTTTCTATTTGCCACAATGCCTGAGTCATCACCAAAGCAAAGATTTCTTCAGTCTTGAAGAAGCGAGTGTGTGTGTGTGTGTGTGTGTGTGTGTGTACCTGACTGTAAGAATTCAGGACCAGCAGAGAATAGTAAGTCAGAGTCTACTGGAAGAGTGACACTTCCCATGTATCTTAACTGTTTTGAAAGGGATCTGGGGAGAGAGCTCAGGCAATACAAGGTATGTGCTGCAAGCATGAGGCCCTGAGCTCAGATCCCCAGCACCCACATAAAAGCCAAGCACAGGGAGTGGAGGGAAACAGGAAGATACCTGAAGTTGAGCTCATTAACCAGTTACTGAGCTCCAGAGTCAGCTAAAGACCTTGTCTCAAAAAACAAAGGGGGCAAGCAATTAGTGACAGCAACCCACACTGTGCACACACTTACTGCCATGCCATCTCTGTGAACATGTAGGTACATCACACATGCACACACACAATCCCAGTTCACTAGTGTCTTGGAGGGTTGGCTTCTCTGTGGAGTCGTTTGCTGGAGGTACAGGAAGCCAGGGAACCCAAAGCTCTTAGACTCCATGATAAAAGGGGTTACTCAGTCTCATCCCTTTAAGGAATGTGTGGCTGGATTGTTTGCATTGCACACGTGGGCTCTTCTCTGAGGAATGCAGTAAGTGGTTTCTTCCTTGTGTGCAGGTAGCATTTGCCAAGCTAACCTGTTGATGGATAATTGCCTGACAGTGGAGCCTTTGATGCTAGGCTTCTCATAAGTAGAAGGAAAGTTTCCTGCACCTCCTCAACAGTCCTGGGTGGTCCTGTCTGCCTTCCATCCCCACCCCAGCGAACCAGCCCATGAGTGGGGCATGTGGGTAGGGACAGTAAACCCACTTCTTTTCCCAATGTGGAGCATGAGGAGGAACCCACCAGCAAACTCTGCTGAAAACAAACAAGTGCTAAATTAAAAAGAATGTTAACTACAGATCAGCTGCCTTGGCTCCTGACAGCAGATTTAATTCTTCCCTCCTCTCACCTGATGGAGCTTCGCCTGCAGGGTTGGCATCAATTATCTGTCGACATGTGGAAAATGATTGATGAGCTGCCTGCGGCGCTGGAGTACACTTTGTCAACCACTCATCATTTATACATCTTATCTCTGCCAGAACAAAAGATAGGACAGCCCCACACTGACGATGGGATGGAAGGCGTGTGTGTGTGTGTGTGTGTGTGTGTGTGTGTGTGTGTGTGTGTGTGTGTGTGTGTGTGTGTTGGGGGGAACGGGGATGAAGGCAGAACTGTTGGGGACCCACAGAGACCATCTTGGGTGAAGAGGTGCAAAGCTGTTGACTCCAAGTTCTCTGGTCAGGCAGCTCTACCCTTGCCACCAGCCCTGCAAAGCTACTTGGCTGTCCACTCCAGAGGGGCTGGAGATGCAGCACCACCTAGGACGAGCTTTGGAAGCACTGTAAGCCATTTCCACAGGTCACTTGTGCTAGAAGGCTGAGAGGGATTAGTCAGCCTGTTGGATTTGATTTGTGAGGAGAGAGAGAGAGAGAGAGAGAGAGAGTGTATGTATGTGAGAGAGAGAGAGAGAGAGAGAGAGAGAGAGAGAGAGAGAGAGAGAGAAAGCTTTGGGGAAACTGGTCTTACTTTCCTATTCTGTAATGGCAGGCTGAGCAGTAAAAATTATGGTGATTTTTTTTTCCCTTAGAGCTGAAGTGAAGCCCAAATGTTTTCTCTTGGAATGAAAATAAAGGGTACTGACAATGCAGGTTTCTCGTCCATTCCTACCTGCACAGACCTTTTTCTTAGTCCTAACAGCCATGCTGAGAGTTGAATAGGAAATACTGGATCCCATAGGTCTTTGGGCCATGCCAGTCTTCTCTGACACAGTAACAAACCAAGGTGATGGCAGTTACTCTCAGTAACACCTACAGACAAGGAGTGCCATTGTGGGCCCATCTCTATGACTTTTACTCTCTTAGAGGCATCACACACATTGATTTTTCTTGCTCTGAAAGAGAGGGCACTAACAAATATAAAGAGATGTGACTTAGTTTTATACTTTGAAAAGTATATTTCTTGAAAAGTAGATTTCTTGGTAATTGGTAGGGGGGAATTAAGGAAGGGTACCATGAACCACCCATGTATGAGGAAGTCTCTTCCATTAGAATTTGATATACTACTTAAAATTATTAAATAATAATAATGAATCGTGAGCATAATTATTAAGTTAATTTTAAAATGAGAGATGATAGGGCTATGATCATGGTACAAAGAAGAGAGTGCACATAAAAGCATTATGGACTGCAAAAATCCCAGCATCACCAATAAGTTCAGCACCGTCATGATAAGAATTCACTGGCCTTTAAGGGTCTTAAAACAGCATCTTGAACTTGGTGATAGGCTTTGTTGCTATGACTACATTAAGCTTTAGTTGTACTCAAGTGTTGAATGAAAGGACAGGTGACTAGTCATTGTGACATCAAGTGTTCTCATTTCATGGAGCCTGCTTCAGCATGTAGTGGGGTCCTTTGCGACTAGTGGAGAAAGGTGACAGAGAGTCCACAAGTCCCACATTGCTTGGTGTTGGTAGACATCCCACAGATGTCTGGTTGAAAGAGGCCTCTAGTTGAGGAAAAAAAACCCATGTAGGCCTCTCTTAACCCAAGAATTAGTAACTGATGGGTGGTTTTCATTAAATTTTAGAATTGGGCATAGATGGTTTCTATACGACATGGACAGATAAGCTATAAAGTGACACCACTAAAGTGGAGACATGTGATTGTTTTGAGGTGAGTTATATTCTAGATTAGTGTTCCCCACTTGTGGATCAAGAGCCCATGGATGACTGAATGACCCTTTCATAGGGCCCACACAAGGCCATTGGAAAACACAGATATTTACATTATAATTCATAACAGTAGCAAAATTACAGTTATGAAGGGCAATAAATATAATTCTATAACTGGGGGGTCACCACTGCATGAAGAACTGCAGTAAAGGGTTGCAGCATTAGGAAGGCTGAGAACCACTGCTCTAGACTGAGGTGGTAGCCTCATGTGGCTAGGACTATGATTTTTGTTGTTGTTGTTTTGATAACACTCAAACCTTCCATCTGGTAGACAGTCACTTATTTGACATTTATCTTGAAAGCTTTGGAAAGTGTTGGTGCTATTTCATAGGCTACTACACCACAGTGTCACTAACCAGATGGCTTAAGCAACACAAATGTGATGTCTCAGAAAACTGGAATGAAGGTGTCTTCAGGGTTGGCATGTTATGCAGGCAGTGAGGAGCATTTATCTATCCCTCCTACCCACTCCTCCTCCCCCTCCTCTCATTCCTCCCCCTCCTCCTTCTCCTCCTCTCCCCTACACCTTGCACTTTGCGTTGCAAAGGTTGGGTTCCCTTTATATCCTCATGCTATCTTTCTGCTCTGTGTATCTATCTGCCTCTTTGAACAAGTTTTCCTTTTCATAAGGAACCCTAGGTGTTTGAACCCACCTTCAGGACCCTACTGAGCTTGATCATCTGTGAGGACTTTATTTCCACGTAAGATCACATTCACAGGGCATGTCTTTTCAGGAGGACACAGCCTCTGAGTTAGCTCCTCAGGAGTCCTCTTTTGTTTGGTTACGTCTCTGAGGTCAGATTTTTGTTCGCCCCTTGCCAGCCTGAAACTTGGGGTCTTCCTCCCTCGGCCTCCTCAGTGCTGGGATTATAGTATCACCACCACATTCAGCATCTAGGGATGTTCATGCAAGAAATTTTCCTCTTAACTGTTTCTTGTGATTTACAGCTGGGTTTGTCTCGAAGAGAAAACCATATTGTAGACATATGATAGCTGCTTGTGAACATTTGTTAAATTAAGAAATAAAAGAGACTTAAGGCTCTATTTTCTTAAGAGAAAATAAAAGGGCTTGGTTCTGTTTTGTTTTTCTTTCCACTGCTGGGGTGTTCTACTGAAACCCAGGTCCATTTCTGGCTTGCTTGAAATAGGCTCTTGCTAGGTAGTTTAAGCTGGCTGTGTCCCAAGTGCCAGGCTTAAAGGGATGTGCCACCGTAACTGGTCAGCAGAGCATTTTTAAAATGCAGTTTACATTTGTATTGGGTTCACACATGTACAAGCCATGAAATCAGTAAATTAATGCCTGAGGCTACAAAATTTTAAAAGGGGGTTTCCTGTAAAATATGGTATCACTCTTGACTATTCATAGTGACATTTCCTATCTTCTTTTTTATGGATGGTACACAGGGTAGAAGAAACCTATACTAGTTTTGTTTTGACAGAAGTCAGTTCTTTGGTCTGGATGTTTATTTTCTTGAGAAAAACATTGTCACTTAAGGGAGAAAATGTCCCCATAGAAACCTTTCATTGAAAATTTGTTAAAACAAAGCAAAGCAAAGCAAAGCAAAACCAACCAGCAACAACCAATCATATCATATCACTTGGACTCTGGGAGTGAAAAGCTGTCTTCTATGAAGTTGGCAAGGAGTGGGCATCTGCCTTTTATCTTCCAGAAACATCTTTTATTTATGAACAAATACGTTTTAATAGGAAAATAAGAAATAAATGACTATGATTTAAAAAAATCTCCAAAAATAAAAATTAGACACTAAAATTTAGAGATTAAAAAATATATTTGTATCAGGCATGGTGGTGCACACCTTTAAATCCAGCATTCAGGAGGGAGAGGCAAAGCAGGTGGATCTCTGTGAAGTCAAGGCTAGCCTGGTCTATATATTGGGTTCTGGATAAATCAGGGTCACATAGTTTGGCTTTGACTTTGAAAAGTATTTATGTAAAATATAGACTATGCACAACATCTTTTCTATTAAAAACCATGTAGAGAGCAAATCTGATCTTAGACATGGGGAAAGGATGCATAGACATTCAGCCAGAGGTCGGTCTCTCTCTCTCTCTCTCTCTCTCTCTCTCTCTCTCTCTCTCTCTCTCTCTCGTGTGTGTGTGTGTGTGTGTGTGTGTGTGTGTGTGTGTGTGTAGGGAGCAGTTCCTTTAAGACATTTGATTAGAAAAGGTGGCTGGGAAGATAGCTTATTCTGCAAAGTATTTGCCATGCAAGCACCTGTGTTTCATCCTAGAATCTTTAGAAAACAATAAAAAGGAGAAGAAAAAAAAGAAAGCTAGGTATGGTAGCTTGTGTGGTACATATAATCCTAGCACTGGAGAACCACAGGAAGGTAGATGTTTTGAGCTCCCTAGCCAGTAAGGCTAAGTCTACTTGGTTCAGTGAGAGATCCTGTCTTAAAAAACAAAGAAAACAAAGTGGATGATGGGTAAGAAGCAACTAGTCAAGGCTGTTTCCTGCAGTGTGATACTTGGGGGTAAAAAAAAAAAAGAACAAACTGTTCAGCCTTCCTGGGATTGTGGTTCCAAAGCAAGGAACAAGAAGATGATTTAGGGAATGGTAAGAACCAGGACAATGCTTGGAAAAGACATCGTTTCAAGAATAATAGCTTATAGCAGCTGTATATTACCCTCTTCCAACTGCGGACATTTTTTACTGTATAATTCCCTGTTTAAACCTATACAAGTTTAATTTGGGATTTAAGAATGATGGGTAAAACACCGAGGCATGTTGTCATGATGAAAGGCTAGGATTTAGAGACCAATTAGAATGGTATTTGTTTTCATTTTACAGTTACCCCCACCACTCACCCACCCCACTTCCCACTCCTACCCCCCCATGCCCCTCAACACTAAGAAAATAAGGTTTCTCCATTTAAGGCCTATTTCCCAGAGCTGACAGCTGCCATACGCCATGGGCTAGGAGGGAGGGGGGAGGTGTGTCACAGACTCCCTGGCAGCCACTCCTTCAACTGAGCCTCTTCTCTAGAGCAGCTCTCCTTGCAAAAACAATGCCGTTTAACTCCAAGCTCTGACATCTATCCCCTTTCTGTTTCCCATAAATAAGCAGACCCCCCTTTCACTCACCTCCCCCAGGTCAGGCATTTCTCAATTATAACCTGACCAAGTGAGAACAAATTGTGACCTTAAGTTATATCCCACAGTCCTAGCTCATGTGGGGACTCAGAGAGGTTTTGTGGTATTCTTGTTGACGGGCCGCTTGTAGATAGAACAGTTTTCCATAAGGAATTGAAATCATACATCAAATGTATTGTTTTATATGTAAGCCACTGGAGACCAATGAAAGCAGTTGGTAGGGCCCAAATACCATTACAAACAGATTTATTGTAGTATGTTTTCTCCCACCTTTTTCTAGAAGTTATTACTTTAATCTTAAGAATTTATGTAAGTGTGCCTGTGGCTTTTATATGGTTTAGGCATTCACTTTGAGACTTTTAGCTCTTTAGTGGCGGGGTGTTTAAAACAAGTGTTATCAAGGAAATAATTTTGCCTTTACATCATCTTTTTTATATTTGCCTCTGAATGCTACATATAGAATAGCCAGTTGGCAATAGAAAAGAGTTATTGCCAATGCCTTGGAAACTTATCTTTCTAGTGTCCTTTACTTTGGTGAATCCATCCACACTTCTAAAACACCAGCAGAGATAAACACACCGTGCTCCTGTTGGCTGCCAAATCAAGAAAAAAAATAATAATAAAAAGTAAAAATAAAAAACAACCTCTGTGCCTGCCTTCCTGAATCATTTCAAAGACAGGGAGCATTAGACTTTGGAGCAATTAAACTCACTCTGTTGTGCATTTGCTAAAAGAGCTGGAAAACCTTCTTTCCCCTTTGCCAGCCCCATAGTAACAAAGTCGCTTAAACTTTCAAACAGAAAGACCCTGAATGATGTCTCGGAAAATGAATCAGATGACCTTGCCAGACTCAGCTCATTGACCACATCAATCTTTTAACTAAGTCATATATCATAATAATTTTTGCAAACTGTTCTACTTTTTAGCCTTCTGGATGCACAAACTTTTGTCTTGCCCATTGTCCATATACATTCTGCACACACAGGCTTTAATTCAGATGTATTGATAGAAACCAGCTTGTCAATTCCAATATAGTATGTTCCAGGATACCCGAGTTGATATGACTAAGACTGTAGTTTATTTCAGTGTTAGAAAGAACTTTATGGACTAAGGATGGCTTGGTGGGTAAAGTGGTTATTGTGCAAGCATAAGGATCTGAGTTCAATTCCAGCTCCAAGGAAGAAAACGCCAGATGTGTTGACTCACACTTGTAAACCCAGTGCTGAGGGAATGGTGATAGGCGTATCCCTCAAGCTTACTGGATGGAAGTTTAGCCTAATAGATGATTTCCTGCCAGAAGAGCATCTAATCTCAAAAAAAGTGGAAGGAAGGATCCTGGAGAATGATATTCAGAGATGTCTTCTAGTCTCCATGTTCATGCCTCCATTTCTGCCTACACACAAGAGAAAGAACTTCACGTCCCCTTTTGCCTTTCCTATCTGAATTTAAACAAATGAACTTTGACATGTGGCTACGTTTGTACAGCCACATCTCCAACATTGGACGGTGGCTGGGAAGCTGACACTGCAGTCTCCTTTGCTTCTTTTAGAGTGCTGACAGAAATAGACACACACCTGGGACCTAGCAAAACCAACAGGCTAAGTGTGAGCCTTCTCACAGTTACTGAGATGTGAGAACAAGCTCATGGTTTTGGTTTTCTTAGCCTACTTTGGGTCATGGAGAAAGAAGATGTGTGTGTGTGTGTGTGTGTGTGTGTGTGTGTGTGTGTGTGTGTGTGTAAGCCAAATATCAATATTTAATTGCTACACTTCATTGTTTTGGAGACAGAGTCTCTCACTAATGCAGACACCCACTGATTCAGCTAGACTGAGTAATCACAGAGCCCCAGTGATACTCCTGTCTCCAGCTCTAGTATTAACGGCGTGTGCCTCTATGCCTGGATTTTTTTTAATATGGCTTCTAACGGATCAAACTGAGTTTCTTAGGCTCATTCAGAAAGCATTTTATGGGCTGAGACATCTTCCTAGTCCTATGTTGTTAATCTTTTGTTTCAAAGAGCCATCCCTACCAAGAGGTAAGAAGGATGTAGGCAAAATCGTGTTTTCTTCCCTGTAACACTTTAAGCAACAATGGACTACAAAAATGACGTGGTTTG
This sequence comes from Rattus norvegicus, assembly GCF_021556685.1. Classification (NCBI taxonomy): domain Eukaryota; kingdom Metazoa; phylum Chordata; class Mammalia; order Rodentia; family Muridae; genus Rattus; species Rattus norvegicus. Next base: position 1,600,246 of record NC_141548.1, on the reverse strand, counting down.
TCATTGTTATTATTATTATTTTGTGTTTACAACACAGTTTCTCTACTTTGAGCTAGCCTGGCAGTATAAACTGCCTGATATCCTGGCTCTGGATTACTGATCTTTTGTAATGACTAAAGATCATCTGTAATTAGCATGCAGATTGTTATAGAGTAAATGAATGCAGATATGCATGCCGTGTTCCTGCTCCTAAACAGGTTAAGTATTCCCCACCTGATGTGTCTCCTGCCATTAATTTGCTGAGTAAACACTCTTTTTATAGTTGAAAGACCAGTTTCATTTCAGCCTGATTATTCCAGCCACTCCAAATTAGGTTTGTTCAAATTAATGAGACTTTATTAAATTAGAAAGGTGACCTGGATTGGAGATTATAGTCTTGTCACAAATCTCTCTGACACTGGACCTGTGTCTGGCTTGGGAGCCCCTTTACTGTTTAGCCACAGTGCATAATTCTTTCCTTCCGAGATGTGCAAACCAGAGTCCTTTAGCTTTGACCATTCACCATGGACACAAAACATCTGCCATCAAAGCCCTTCCTGTCTCTGGTATCTTCATCCTTATGTCCACTGACTCTCCTGTGTGAGCACTTGAGTCCACCTGCAAATTGTGTGCAATGGATACGCCCCCTTGTCCAGATTCTCCTCTTGATTGACAGCAGTTCCCCAGGTGGGCAAGTTTGGGGGAAAGTCTTCACATCTCTTCTCCTTCTCTCCATTCATGGCTTCTCCTAGGCTCACAAGTATTTCTCACTTTGCAGAGGCTCATAAGCTTTTAGACCTTGGCTTATTCCTCCTGGGGACAGTTCTTTTGCCTTTAGTAGATCAGGGTACATGTAATTGATGTAGTCTTAGTTCTTGGGGAATGTCATGTCACCATCACTGGATCTGCGTGCAGCACTGCAGTCTTTACTCATCTAACCACACAGTTCTGACGGTATAGTAATAAGTGAACCACAGCTAGAAGATAGACGTTATTGTTTCTTCTATCTAGGCTTGTTTTGTATAATCATGGTATTGAATTGTGTATTTAATATGCTAATCCAGCTAGGTGTGATGTGGTTCATACCTGTAATCCCAGCACTCAGGAGGAAGGGGCAGGAGGATGACAGCAAGGTCAAAGTCAATTTGTTCTACATAGTGAATTCTGCTTGGACCAGTGTTCTATTAAAAATCTCGTCTAAATAAAATAAAAAAAAGTAAAGAAAGAGTCAGACAAAAGCCAATGTTAATAATAGCATATATTAATTTTTAAAATATAATAAGTATGTAAAATATCTTAAAATAGAAATAAATTATTTTTAAAAACAAACACAATTATGTAACTATAATATCTTGCTTGGTCTTTAAATTATTATAAAATTATACAGGGGTAGCGGTTGGATCTCAAGGCCTTACATGTGCAAACCAGGTGCCATAACCCTATCCACATCTGTATGTAGTCCCAGGGTTCTCTTTTAACAATGAAATAGGTATAAAACGGTGCCCTCCTTTGTCTCTAATTATGTAGGTGGGTGGCATTTCCAAAATCCAAATTGCATATTCCTTTTGCAAGAACAAAGTAATAACTCATTGACAAGCTGTAAGAACAAACAAATAAATACACAAATACCCTACAAGTTAAGAAATAGGACCTTAGCAGACCAGAAATTGTTAGGCTATGCTTCCAAGGCAGAAGGACATCTACTATTGCTATTCAAAGAGGAGAAGCAGGGGCAGCCTTCATTGCCTATCCTTGATACCATCTGAGAGTCCTTTTGTGATTCCCATTCAAGCATCATTTTTTCAGCACTTCTGCTCCTTGAGTGTTAACTGAGGATGGTGGTCTCCATGAGAAAGTCCTAAGCTATGTTTTCATCATTCGTTGGGTTGTGCCACCTCTCCCACTCATTCAAGTGTTCAGAGCCCTGGGCACCCACTTCCTCCCAGTCCTCAGTTACCCAGGTGAAAGGAGGGTGACATCTGAGCCTATAGATTCCCACAGAAGTCTGTGTGATGCTACCCTGGGGAATATCCATGCTGGTAAATGCCTCTCCCCTGGCCTGCCCGGATTGCTTACAACTGCACAGTCCCTGCATTGCTGGTTCTTGGAGGCCTCGAGGCTGTTAGAGGCCTCCATTAAAATGCAAATGTCCCTTTCAGTTCATTATCACCTAAATCTTCCATGGGGATTAATTTATCAGATCTTTTCCCATCAGACACCTGGCTGGAAACAGAGCTTGTGGGAATGGGCACCTGGTTGACAGGGAAAACTCTGGGAGGGGGAAGGAGGGTACAAAGAGGAGGTGAGGATGTGTCCAGAAAGTAAACCCAGCCTCCCTAATGTTTGGCAAATTGCCAGTCCTCACCAGCCCATCCCCTACACAGACCATTAATATCTAACTTGGCCAAATAGATGAAGGCCATGGCAGTATCCTTGGGGGGACAGCTCCCTTAGAATGAAGGAGAGGAGAATGTGTACAAAGGTCTCCAATCAGCCATGAACCTCCTGAGCTTGCACATTGCTACACAGAGCCCTTCAGTTCTTGTCACTTGATGACAGAGTTTGAACTGAGTTCTTTATTAGCTAGCCCTGAGGCCCAGCCTGGTGTATAAGGCAGCCATTTTGAGGCCCGGACAGGTCCTGTCAAACAGCTTGGGCTGTGATGTTTGTGTGGCGCCTCATCTGCTTTTGTTTGACACCCAAACAACTCTTTGAAAATGTCTGCTCAGTCCTTGCCTCACAAAGAGGTCTCAAGAGTGTTGTCTGAAGCATTTGGGTTGCCTCTGTCACTCACACAAAAAAATGTGTCCCTCCCTACCCCTGCAGGACAACTACCCCAACAACCTGTGTTTTTGCCTCAGCTGACCCTGGCCCTTTAACATGTCAGAATGTACTAAAAACACTTTGGCTGTCATAACAAGGCAAAATGAAGTCTTCACAACCTGTCTGTTAAACAGAGCTTTTGGGGTATTGCTTTCTGTCACCTCTCTGGATAGCACTTGTCTGAGTTTGTGGGCAACAAACCCATGGGCCTTTGTTTTCGCTCACTGTTGTGTGGAATTCCCCCCTCATTCATTAATCATCCCTTTGCCTATTTATTCGGGTGGCAAGTATAGCAAACGCACTTAGCGTGTGCTTTTGTTTGGGTGGCACCCTTTGTGAGGACCAAGGCAGAGCTAATTATTAACTGCAAAAGGAAGGCAAAACTCTCAGCAAAGAGCCAAATGCTGCACACACCAAGACATTGTATGTGTGTGTATTTCAAACTTTCAGCCAAGCAACTGGGGTAGCTTTATTTAGCAGGGAGTTGGGGCGGGGGCAGTGCTGGCAGTCTCATAATTAATAGAGGCAGTCTATTAAAGCTCAACTGAGCCGACAGTTCTGGGAGTCTTGTGTATACCCCTGGACAGCCCAGCTGGGGCCTCAAGACCTTAACAAGCACAAATAGGGTTGGCAGCTTCAGAGGTGAGGTCTAAGTGGGCTCCTCCAGTCTCTGAGTTTTTAATCCCCAAAATTTAGAGATTCCTGTTGTCAGATTTTGATGTCTTTCTTCTATCACATTGGACTCTAGTTAACTTTTGAGTTCTAGTTCCTTGTCCTTTTTTGATTGCTACCTTCTGGAAGAGGTCTTTTCTCATCATAAATGCTGAAGTCCACCCTACCCCCCAACCCCCAGTCACTCTGGTTGCACTACCCAGTTTTATTGGCTCTGTGAAATCTGCCACCATTAGAATTAGGTTTTGTTTATGAATTTTCTGACTGCTGGGCTACTAAAATGTAAATTGTTGGGCCCTGAACACTTAACTCCTAGACCACTGCCTGGCAGAAACTAGAAGCCCAACATATTTCTTATATAACCGAGAGGGCATAGTTCTATCATATACTTGCAAACTGTGGTTCACTAGAGCACTGCAAGTTGGTTAACAAGAAAAAGAAACAAATTCAGAAGTTTATTAATTTTTCCCTAATGGACAACAATTAAGAAGCTAAAGGTATGGCAGAGGGATTGACTGGATAAAGGCTCTGGAGCACTTTGGGTTCTTGGGGCATCTATTGGTGCAAGGTCTAGAGTTATGTCCAGTGATTAATCTTCTTTTCTTCCTGGTATGTAGAAGAAAGAGATTCCTTTAAAAATTTATATCTTGCTTTTAGGCGAATAGGACAGGAGCTGAGATCTTATATCTGCTTTTGCTCAACGGTCTTTAGGTCAAAATAATCAGTCTGTTAAAGTGGCATGTTGGGGAGCTCACATTCTGATGGTCTATGTCTGAATTGCTAGATGAATGCAAGTGAATGAGTGTAAGGACTTTTTTTTCTCATTTGGGCAATCTTGTAGATTTTCCTAATCATAGGTTCATAACTCCAGGATCTTCTTTCTACATAAATGCATTGTGGGAGCATATTCTCTCATCTTGCCCCATCCTCCGTCTTTGTTCTACAGGATCCATCAATCTTTGTTTGACTTTTAGATAAGACTTAAAAACCTGTGGCTCCATTTCTGCTATGTCTACCCCAACCTCAGATTTTCCCTTACCTGTGCATTATTTTTCCCTAATGGACAATTACTGTTCCTGTGCCATATATTAGATGGTTCTTGCCTTCATCACAGGGTCTGGTACCTTTACTATTAAATATGTGGGTTCCATTCATTAAGGAGTCCATTTCTCAATTCTTTTTAAACTATTAATGAGTGTGTGTGTGTGTGTGTGTGTGTGTGTGTGTGCCTATATATGTATATCACCCCAACTTTACCTAGATTTACTCAACAATATGAGTTTCTTGGATTGGCAATCAAATCATCTACATACTAGAAGTTTATTTCTTTCCTTCCAAGTTTCTGTAGTTTTAATTTCTTTTTCTTGTCATTGGGTTATTCATATTTTGTTTATCTGCTCAGTTGACAGTTTTGCTTTTTCTGCTTTCTGATTATTTTGAGTTATGTGCCTATGGATATTTTCTTGTGTGTGAACACGTTTTCAGTTCCCTTGCAAAATAATTAGGAGTGAAACTTGGGGTCACATGCAAACTCTTAACATTCTGAGGAATTATTACAAAGGTAGTAGTTGTCAAATGGACTTACCATCAAGTTCTTGATTTCACAAAAGGATTGTATGCTGTTAGCTTTTTATTTGAATCTGCTATTTAGCAGATAAATCACTGTCTATGTAACTATGTTAGTATAAGAGTTTAAATCATACAGTAGTCTCTTTATTATAAGATAAGGACATATAGCATTATCTTCATGGGGAATTGGTCCAGGAATGCAAATCCTAACAACAGAGATTTAGTACTGATTGTTTCTAGTTCAGCTCAGAAACTAGAGGCAGGACGAGGTTCCTGTCCGCACTCTTGTTCCCTAGAGTCATTTTTTCCAAAGCCTGGAGTGACCCATGCATCTTATGGTATCCATCAGACTCCAGTTTTGGCTCTATGAACTATTATGTCTGGAAGTTGTCAGAAGTTTCAGTTGTCTCTGATGTCACTGTGATAGATGATGATACTTTATACCTGTCTGAGAGAGAAGCTGTGACTTACTTTCCACTTTTGTCTGTCAGTGATATCATACCTGATCCTTTCTGCATTAAATCACTGTGTGGATATGACTCCTTGTCTTGCTCAGTCCTTGGATTTGACCATTCTTACATTTGCAAGTGTGTTAGCCATTTTTCTTGTTGCCACAACAAAACACTTGACAAAGCAACTTAGTAAAGGAAAAGCCTGTTTGGCTCACAGTTCGAGGGTGCACTCTGTCATGGTGGGATACCATGGTAGCAGCTGATTACTAGACATCTGTGATCAGGAAGCAGAAATGGATGCTGGTGCGCAGCTTGCTTTCCCTTTTTTATTCACACTGGGATTTTGGCTCAGGAAAGCCACCCATATTCAGGGTGTAAGGGTGAGTTATCTTTTCTCAAGCAAGCCTTTCGGGAAGTATACTCACAGACATACACAGAGGGGTATGCTTATGGTAACTCTAAACCCAGCCAGCATAATAATAAAGATAAACCACACACTAAGGTCTTTGCAGTCCCAGTCCCACAGAGTTTGTTCTGTTTTCAGACTCCCTGTCAGACCACATGTCATAGGATCATACCTCATCTAAAATTGGACAATGTGTGTGTGTCTGTGAACACACATGAATGCATACACACACATGTGCAAGTGTGTGTGCACACATGCACACTTATTATTCATCAGAGACTATAAGTTGTTCCCTAATATTTGTTCCGTTGTTCTTTGTTAATAAAAGGAGTGTTCAGCTTTTAGTGGGAAGACTGTGCAGAGGAATGGGGGTCTCATGCATTGCTGACAGAGAGAGTCAGAATGGAAAAGACTTTTGGAAGATTGTCTTACAGAGTCTTGGAAAGCTGAAGTCTTGATGTGTGATCATTTTTGTTATTATTCTCCCAAATGAACTGGATTTTTTCTGCTGATACAGAAAACTATACAATGATCTTTATAACAACATTATTCCTTTTTAATATTCTCATTAATTCTTTGAGATTTTCATAGAAATTAATTTCATCTTCATCACCCATGCCTACCCTAACTTCTCTAAGATACCCTCTATACTTCATAACTCTGCTTTTTAAAAAAAATAGCCCATTGAGTCCAGTTTATTTTGCCCATATACTCCTGAGTGCAGGGACTTCAACCATAGCATACTTGTCCCACCAGGGGACGCACATTTTAACAAAAGTCTCTCCGAAGCAAGTAACTGTCCAGAAATTCTCAGTTGGGGAAGAGGCCCATGAACCCCTTTCACTTCCAAGCTGAAATGTTGACTGGCTTGATCTTGTGCTGGTCTTACTCAGACAACCATAGCTACTATGATGCATAGATGTGGTGATTCTATCCTGTCCAGAAAATACTGCCTCATTCTGGTCCCCCCCCCCCCGATCTCTGGCTCCTACAATTTTTCAGCTCCCTCCTCTTTGCTGGTTCCTAAGCCTTGGAAGTGATTTTTGATACAGATGGTCCATTTCTAGATGAAGTTATGGTTTGAATATGCTAGGCCAAGGGAGTAGCATTGTTAGAAGGTGTGACCTTTTTGGAGTAGGTGGGGCCTTATTTGAAGAAGTGTATCACTGTAGAGACGGGACTTTGAGGTAATATATATGCTTAAGTTCTGTCCAGTACAAGACACAATAGTCTCCTTCTGATTACTTTTTGGTCATGATATAGAACTCTCAGCTCCTTCTCACAGAATTATGTCTGCTGCATGCTGCCATGCTTCCCACCCTCATGACAATGAACTGAACCTCTGAAATTGTAAGCCTTCCCCAACTAAATGTTGTCTTTATATTAGGTGCCTTGATCATGGGGTCTCCCCACAGCAATGAAACCATAACTAAGACAAGGGTCCATAGACTTTTTCTCACTCTCTGTATGTTGACCAGAGCAACTATTTTAACTGCCTATACCAGGGAGTCTTTCAGTAGGTGACTGGAAATTTATTGAGAATATTACTTAATGTTATAAAGAAAGAAATTGTTAAACCATGACCAGACATAAAAGACATATGAATATATCGATAAATAACAAGCTATTCTGTAGAGAGGACATATATAGTTTCAACTATGTGCCATTTTAGAACAAATAGAACCATAGAGTTAAAAAATCAGTGTCTATCAAGTGTCCAGAGAAAATACTACATAAACACAACAGAAAGGATGAGAGTATCATGGGCAACTCTCTGGGTTTGATACCCAGCACACATGTCCATAGTCACTACACACACACTGTCAAAGGTGGACCCTAATATAAAGAACTCGGGTAAGAGTAATATATCAGGAGTGTCTGTTTACTGCTAGGTGTATTAAATTACTGGGAAGGCTGTGCATGTGGAGTAATCAGGCATATTTAGGAAAGATCTACTCTACTTGATTTACTTTCAGAGTAAAACTACCAAACAAGTCTGTGGCAAATATTAAATAAATAGGCAGTGGGTTCCTTCATACTGCTTAATTTTGAATTCTTTGGGGACTTTAGGTTTTTCATAACTGAAGATGCAATTTGAAGCAAAATTTCTGAATAGGCATCGTGAGGTAATTAGGAAACTTTGAACATCCAGTGATTATTTGATAACAGAATTTAAATGTTTCTTAGATGCAACAATGGTAGCACTATTATATTTTAAATGCAGAATTTATTATCTCTTAGAAATACCTGGGTATATGCATGGCTGAAATGGTATGATGTTTGTGACAGGCTACAAAAATTTCTCCATGGGAGAAAAGTAAAGTGGATTAGTGTGGATAGAGCAGAAACACATTAGGTGTGTGTTGATTCCTAGATTCATAAAGAGCTTCTACATTGTAGTCTGTGATTTTGAGTATAAATTCTTTTGAGAGTTCTTCCCTCAAATACTTTTTGAATAGTAGACTTTTTAGAAAAGTAAAACTCTGGGCTGGGATAATGGCTTACTTGGTAAAGTATCTGCTAAACAAGCAAAAAGACCTAGGTTCAATCCCCATCATACATAGAAAAGCTGAATGTTACAGTATTCTTCTGTCATATTAGTTATGGGTTTGCACTAATATGGGCAGATCCCAAAAGCTCACTGGCTAGCTAGTCTGGCTGAAGTGATGAGCTCAAGGTTCAGTGATAAATCTTTTCTCAAAAAGGAAACAGAAAAATGACAGGAAGATAATTGCTGTTGATATCTGGCTTCCACATACATCTACATCTATGTGCACATGTGCCCATGTACAAACATATGAACGAATACATACAACATGCTTGCACGCACGCAAGCGCGCGCGCGCACACACACACACACACACACACACACACACACACACACACACGAATCAAAGTTCCTTGGCACAGAGCCCTTTATAAAGTGTCACATAAGACTATAATTAGCAATATTCTCTCTGTGCTTCAGAGTATGCTGTGGTTCTAGAGAAAGTACCACATGGAGTCCCTTTTATGTATAGTAAGTAGTCCTTGGTAGGGTCATGAGCCCTAGTGGAGGTCTGACCAGGATTTCTTCTCTCTGGCCCTACCACATGCCAGAGAACTAGGACCATATGATTGAAACTGTGAGGCCCAAAACATCCAATAAACAGCCCTGGAAGGTGAGAGGCAACTCATTCCAACTTTGTGATGTCCCCCGAAACTGTGCTGATAAGAGAAAAACACTAAAGAATAAACGAGAGATCAGGGAGATAATGAGGAAAGCACAGGAGGACAAGACAGCACTTTCAACTCTCGGGCTTGAGAAATGCATCATGCCAAGGAAGATAAATTGGAGAAACATGAGAAGGGAAAGAGATCTTGTCTCTGACTCGTGTATTTCTCTTTAAGCGAATGAGCAATAACACAGAAATAAGAGAGTATAAAATGGAGCTGAGGGCTCAGCCAAAGTCACACTTCCTAATAATCTCCAGCCTTGGCAGAATGCTAGCACGTCGTACCGGAGCAGTTTCCTGGATTTTGAATTATGCATGTAATTCACCCTGATCAGAGTGTGGCCAGGGAGCCAAGAGCCATTTGCTAGTCAGAAAGGAGACCTCCAGTCCTGTGCTGACACTAGATTTCATCCTCCACACCAGGAAGGCTCTCCTGTAGCTTTGGATGGAGCTCAGGAACAGAACTTGTGCTCTCCATTGTTTGAGGCCAACCTGACGCATAACTTCTCATGTCCAGCCTGTTTCCTTTCCTACCAGGCTGCTGGCTGCTGAGGAAGCGGTCCGACATGGTCATGTGGAAATAGGAAGGACACAGGCAGTCACTGGTTACTCAGGGTCTGTCAGGGAACATCTGGCCGTTAGTAAGATGCAGGAAGATAAAGGGAGATGAGATGGTACCAGAAATGGAAATTAAGTAAATAAATAAATAAATAAATAAAGAAAGAAAGAAAGAAAGAAAGAAAAGACCACAGTAGGTAGAAAATCGGGCTCATGCATGTCCTGGTTTTATTTATTTATTTATTTATTTATTTATTTATTTATTTATTTATTTATTTATTTATTTATTTTTTGGTTCTTTTTTTTGGAGCTGGGGACCGAACCCAGGGCCTTGTGCTTCCTAGGTAAGCGCTCTACCACTGAGCTAAATCCCCAGCCCTTGTCCTGGTTTTAATAATGGTTGACTTTTAGCTTCTGGCTCAGGGAGGCAACTTCTTCTGGTACAGCACATACTCTGCAGCTCACAGTCGCCATCTTTGTTCTCTCTTGCTTTCTCTTGTGAACCAACTAACACTCCAGCCTGCAGGCTGTGCTGCCAGGTCCAGGTGGCTTTCCTTGAGGTCAAGGTGAAAATTCCCAACACAAGTCACAGTCCACATGCAGTTCCCATTGGCTAACTGCTGGTTGCTATGGTGTTTGCCTGGGGACAGAATCAGACATGATGATGGGAACTGCTGTAAGACAGTGGTGTCTAGAAGAGCAGAATTTTATGGTTTTAGAAGGCAGGTTGTAGATGGAGACAAGGAGAGAGGGAAGGAAGAGGCAAGATACAGAATCAGAAACAAACAAAATAACAAAATAGAAACAATCTTCTATTTCCAGTCCTGAGTCTCCCATTTATGAGCCCTGTGAACTTGGGCAACTTTTAAAAGTAACTTTTCTTTGACTTTCAGGATTGTTTTTTTTTCTTTTTCTATAGAAATTGGAGCTAATAATGCCTGTCTTTTTCAATGGTGAACTTATAGATAATGACATTCAATTTTCAAATAAGCAAGATAAAAGAGGGATGGAAGAACAGCAGATAGACAAACAGACAGACAGTCTTCCCCAAAAGAGTGAGTCATGCTTCTGGTTCTGTTTCTACAATCCCAGATTCTGGTCTTATAAGAGTCTTGAAAAAAGAAAAACAAAGAAGAAAGACAAAAACCCAAAATACAAGCAAGTCACCTAAAACAAACATGTATTTCCTTGTATGTCATTAAAGTGAGCATTCCTTTTGACAATAGTGGTGTTCTTGGAACCCAATGACAGCTCAGTAAGCATGTCCCATACCTACATCCAAGATAGACAGTCACAGCTTTGCTCTCAGAGTGATCCTCTTAAGCCTGGGTTCATTGTTGATGGATATTATCCTTTTAAATGTCAGTAAATAATGTGCTGTCAGATAAATGACCTGCTTTCTTTCTGCTGTAAAAAAGCTCACTCATCAAGAGAGACCTTGAGTGGTAGAGAAATCTCAGCTGGACTGAGTGTATCTGATTATGTGGGATGGGAGAAACTTTATTAATGCCATTTTCCCAAGCAGTTGGGTTCCATTCTAATCATAGCTCTGGTGAATCAATGAAAGTATATGCATTCTTTCTTGACAATGTTCTGCTGAGTGGAGAGAAAGTATTTTTTTTTCTAAAAACTTGAAAACCATTCTAGTACTTACAAAGCATTTCTGGGCAAGTTAAATGGGGAAGAGCTCCCTCTACATAACTTAAACTTGTCTTAGACAAATGCTCTCTTTTTAAAAAGATTTACTTATTTTTATGTTTATTGGTGTTCTGCCTATATGTGCCAGATCCTCTGGAACTGGAATTATGAGTGTTGTAGGTTGTCATGCAGATGCTGGGAATTGAACTCTAGTCCTCTAGAAGAACAGCCAGTGCGCTTAACTGCTGAACCATCTTTCCAGCATTTATTTATTTTTATTTTAAAAAGAGTACACACACACACACACACACACACACACACACACACACACACACACACCTTATTTTCATGTATGCTTGCATGACAGAAGAAGGCATTGGATTCCATTACAGATTGTTGTGATATTGTGAGCCACCATATGGTTGCTGGGAACTGAACTCAGGACTTCTGTGGTGTTTTTACCAATGTAAGTGGATATATCTGAGCATGCGTCCTTAAACACATAGCTGGAGTTTCCTAGGTCCATTCATGGACTCTTAAACAACTTTGATTAGAATCTTCTCAAGCAATCATTTAATGCAAATATCCAATTTATTCTTTTGCTAAGCAGTTATGTCAGTGAGAGCTCAATGTTGGGGAATGAGGTGTAGTTCATGGAAGGAGTAAGTAGCTAAAAGAAGAAGCATACAGAATGTGTTTTACTAAGAAAACTTTGCCAAATGTACAAATAACCAATAAAATTAATGAACTCTAAAAGTTGTGTCAGTAGGTCCTTCTCAATCGCATCAAAATGTAGCTACATCGGATACTAGAGTTAATGTGGGTTTTATGTCAGTGAGGTGCATCCAGAAAGAAACACCAAAAGGTGTTTCTTCTTTTATTTTTATTTTTTTGGAGTAAGTTTTGATAAACAACAGCCTGTTCAATGGGCCAACTGTGGCTCGTGCCCAGTTTTTGTATGTTTTAGGCAGAAATGGCTTTTATATTTTTACAATGCAGGCAAACATACACACAGGCATACACACACACACACACACACACACACACACACACAGAGAGAGAGAGAGAGAGAGAGAGAGAGAGAGAGAGAGAGAGAGAGAGGAATAAGGCTTGCACAGGCTGAAATATTAGACTCTGTCTCTTTACAGAAAAACTTTGCTGTCTGTGTTCTACAACGTTCAGATAAACGCAATCTTTGACTTTCCATATAGATCACTTAATATATTTTTGTTTTATGTTTTAAAATTATTTTATGCATACGAGTGTTTTGCCTGAAGTTATGTATATGCAGCATGCATATGAGTGGTGTTGAAGTTACTGGATTGGAATTACACATGGTTATGAGTCACCAGGTTATTGCTGGGAGTCAAAACTGGATCCCCTGGAAGAGAAGCCTGTACCCTTAACCAGCAAGCCATCCCCACAGCTCCTTGTATTAAGTTGTTAGAATGGGCATCATAGTTTATAGGGAAAAATAGGGAAGCCATTTTGAAAAGACACCTATGTATGGATAACTTTGGAGATAGTTTTGTTTACAGGAAGGACCCACTTTTGAATTATACAGAGCATTCTGAACTGACAGAACATTTGCTGACTTCTTAGTCACAGCATGTTTAATTATATAATTTGTCACCAAAACTATGTCTCTTTCCAGAGCTACCTCAAAACTCCCCCTGAGCTCCAGAAAAATCCTGGCTAAGGAGTTGGTGCACCACATTAGTGAGCAATTATTCTAGGTTCCCATGTTATTCAGGAAGTCATGTACAGTGGTGACACAGAAAATGTGCCTTGTGAGTGAACAAGTGTGGCTTCAGCTCTCAGAGTTGAACGACAGTACTCCATTTCTTACTGCTACTGTTTAGAACAACTTTACTCAAATGTTAGAATTATTCTGGAGCTTCTGGGACTTGGATGTGGTATTTGGCAGTTAGAATTTAGTACTGAATATCAATATTAAGCAATTTGAGGATAAAGATGGCAAGGAAAGAATAAGATCGGGGATTGACAGACTATACAGTTTCTACCCACACTTCTCAGTGGGAACACTTGTGTATTCTTACTAAGAAAATTTCATCACCTTTAATTGGATGGAAACTTCAAATACAATGGAAGTTTTCTTAAGAAACTGTAACAAATAATTGTTAGGGAACAGGGAGTTAAGAACTAATGTATATCTTATTGGATCATATCTTACAGCATGAAATGATAGTTTTCTTTTCCTCTTTCACACTTTTGTTTCACATTTTGAAATTTAAGTCTTACTTTATCAGTGGCTTTGACATTCTGAAATATGCAAAAATTTTGTGACTTAGACTCAATAACTATGACAGAAGAGAAGCAAACTCTAGTTTAAAAAGCACCCAGATTGTTTTATTAGTTGTAGATAACAGGGAAAGGAAGAAAGAAAGGAATTCAATGGACATAGCCGGGAGCAGCAGGAGTCAGGGGTTGGGAGGGTAGAACCCTACTTATGGGAACTTTATTACAGGGAAGTAGGAGCTGTTGCAAAGCAGTCTCCTTTCCATGGTGTTGCTCCCTCTGACTGCCCAGAGCTGCTCTAACATCACTGGGTGCATCATATCAGCTGCACTGATCTGTTTACATTAAAATCTTGTTACAATTAACCATTCTTCACTGTGTTCAGTTTCTAAAATAATTAATCATTTAAATAAATGATATATCTGCCTGAATCCATTCTGATTGATATTCTCTGAGGGCAACTGCAAAAAGAACTCTTTTTAGCCACCTCAGAGCATCCCAAGGTAGAGTTGATAGCTGTGCCTTCTTCTGTGCCTTCTCATCTCTATCCACTGCTTGGAGCAATCCTTCTGTTAAAGCAGATAGAAGACAGCACTAGAGTAGATATCAGCCTTCCTGAGGAGTAAGGACACAAGGCTGTTTCCTTAAAGGTGTACCTTAGTGGTATTCTGGGATTAAACAGAAGAAAGTCAGGGTTAATCTCTGTGGCAGGATCTTGATGGAGTGCTACTCACAGCCAGAAGCTTCTCTTGAAGTCCTAGTCCAAAGAAAGGGTGTTCCTGGTTCAGTTGAGTTCAAGGTTCTCCATGATTGCAAGTTGGTCAAACTTTATTGCATCCTAGTTTGCTGAGTAGAACTGATGGGCTCTAGCAAATGCTGTGTGATATAGAAGGATTCTACATTGCCATTTTGGGGTAAGTCTGGTCTTCTGTTAGGAAGCCAGCCCATGTATTCTAAGAGATTTTTGCCTTGCTTTCTTACCCACTGAGTACAAGGAGTACCCCACAGTCCCTGGACAGACACAACAAAGTGTTCTCAGATTTCCAGTTACTTTGTAGTGAAAAAACAAAATAACACTTCTCCTTGAAAGCCCCTGCATGGTCTTCACTCTGGCTGTCAGCCATTTTGCAGTAAAGCTTCTGCAACCTGTTCCTGAGGATATCTAGCATAAAATCTGAAAGGGAAAATAGCATGCGGGTTCTATAGATTGAACCGTTCATTTCAAAGACTCTTAGTCACTCTGTAAATTACAGATTATTATCTTCCTGTCCAGAGATCAGTAGATATTGGGGCTACTTATATAAAAACACTACTCTTACCAGAGAGTGGAGGAAAGTGTGGGGCTAGCCTAATCAATGTGTCTAAGACCCAGAATCCAAAAGATCAAAACAAACCAAAACCAAAACCAAAATACCTAGCAGCTAATATAGCTAACTTTTATACAGTCAAAGGCTACCTTTGTCAAGCATCTATGCTTGAGTGGAAGAAGTTGCCTGGCTTTCCTGCCTTGTTTTACCTTTAAGTGATGCTGTCTTTGGGGCTTTCATGAAGGGAAAGAGACCTCCATTCTTCTGCAGCCTGGATGCTAAGGGCAGCCCTTCCACCACCCATTGTTCTTGTTTCCATACTGGTCCACAAGGGAGAAGAGAGAACAGGAAAAATTCCAGTTGTTACCACAGGCAAGGAGTTCAGAAACCAGGTGGTGAAATTTCTCTGATCCCCAGGGCATGGAACAAAATCTCTCCAAGAAAGGGGTCCTGAGGTGGGACACACTTCTGTTCCAAGTCATGACATACTAGCATGGACTCAATTAATTCCCATGCCTTACATGGTTTAGAAACAAGACAGTATGAAACAGTAGTTGTCAAAAATGGGACAAGAGGCAAGACAGAACCCAGAGAGAACAGAGTGAATCCCACAGCTGCCCAGACTACTGTCTAGAAAGTCTGTCCAAGCTGAAGTGTGAAGACATAACCAAGTACAGTGGCCAGTTGGCTGAGTTCAAAAGTCAGAATTATAAACTGAGGGAGGCCAAAGTAGTTAGGATCCTTAGAATGGAGGAAGGCATAATAGGACGGGGCAGCTGCACCTATGTAGACTTCTGAGACCCTCATAAAGGGTTCATTGTGTCCTCATCAGGGAACGAAATGACAAAGCATCCAGTGAGAAGCTTCTGGAAGCTGAGGAACATGCAAAAGACTAGGATGGACGAGCCTGGAAGCTCTGCTATTCTCACCAGCTAGAGTGAATGAACCAGAAGACATAGTATATGTTGGAGAGGAGGATTGCCTCACTAGGGGGGACAAAGTCAAGACCTCTCTGTTTCTGTTTAATAAAACCTGAAGACAAGCTTTCAGAGGATCACACTGTCTCTACGTTTCCCTGTTGTCAGGGAAAAGAAATCTTAGAATACATTAAAATGAATATTAAAACAATCATCTCCTTGAAGTGTCAAATTTATAATATTTGTTGTCCAGAGAAATATAATCCATTGTGGTGACAAAAAAAATAATCAGTACAGTCACAGATGAGAAAGAATAATTGAGAATGTTAGATAGAAGTGTTGTAGTTACAACTATTTACTAGAAAGTCACAATAAATCAGGGACAGGTTGGGACAGTATAAGGAGGATGTGTAGAATCAGACCCAAGGCTGATTCCAGAGACAAAACTGTAGCAGCCAGATGAAAAGTGACATTGGCTGGGGTTTTCGGAGTAAATGCCAGCAGAAGGGGAGATTGGTGAAGCCAAAGATGAGTGGTGAACCCAACCATCCAAAAGAATGGGTTGCTCAAAAGGAACCAGATGAGGGGAAAATCCTGTAGAAAACGAACAGACTCTAGCAATGTGACACCTCTGGTAAATGAATATGCTTGCAGTAAGAGCTCCAAAGTTACCAGCAGTGGGAAAATAATCAAGTACAGTCATGAATCGGTAAGAATGAAGGGAAGCAAACAAGAAAGGTCAATGGCGGCAGAACCTTGTTCTCTGAGAAGATTAATAGAATCAATAGGCTCATCTCAGGCTAATGAGGGAAGTAAGAAAAGAGGTACAGACTGCTGGTATGGGGAAGGAAGGTGGATGCATCCCAAATGGTGACGGTATGACATAAAATGTGTCCAACAACTGATGCCGAGAGCAAGTAATTTGAATGAAATAGATGCACCTTCAATGACCACAGGCTGTCCTATGAAAAAGAACCAAACAAACTCAGTAGCCATAGGACATTTCTCCAAATAAAATTTAGAGTTTGGAATCTGTTCACAAAGACAAATTCAGATCTAACATGGCTTTGCCAATGAACTGTACCAAATACTTAAGGAGCAAAGACATTGTACTATGGGGCACCTTTGAGGTGGTAAATGTGTTTGGCATCAGAGTTCTGAAGTTACTAGAAAACCACAAACTGGCAAGCAGATTCTGGTGAAACAGAAAGAGAAGAATGCAACCCCAAAAGCCCAGTAGGAATAAACCAAGAGCCAACTCCATCGTCTTAGGTACTTTTCTACAAAACTGGAGTGGACAGTCTCCTAGAAGGCCATGCTATCTGCACTGCGAGCCGGTGGCTCTGGGGAACAAAGATACCACAGTTCTTTAAAGAAGTTTAGTTGTGAACCAAATCCAAAAACATGTAGAACTGAAAAAGTACCATGACCAAATGGAGTGTCCCTAGGGATGCAAAGTTATTTGAAGAGTAGTCCGGGACTCTTCAGCAAAAAGAGTCCATTTCTCTCCAGCTTATGCTGATTCTTGCAGAACTCTATCTGTCTTCTGATAGATACGGAGGGGCTCAGGTCCTGGGGAATCTGCAAATAATCTAAAAGGAGCCACCTGCTCTTGTGGCCTCATACATGTGACAATTAGTCTTGGGACAAATGGGAAGAACATAGGTTTGGGAGCCACAGAGACCTTGGTTCAAATCCAGGTTTTATTATTCATTAGGCAAATTATGTAGCACCTCTAGGCCTTAAAGGTGTGCTGGAGATGCAGAGCCTTCTGAGCCTCAATAGTAAAATAAGTAAAGCAAGAGGCAGGTAGCCAGCACACGGTGTGTTGGGGATGGGTTGTCACTTTTTGTGTGACTTTAAATCATGGTGGGTGAGAGAGGTAGTCCTGGGCTGGGGAGATGGCCCAGTCGAAAAACAAATGTTTGATGCACAATCATGAAGACTTCGGTTCAGAATCCCAGCACCCATATAAAAAGCCCATGTCTCAAAAAATGAAGAACAACTGAAGACATACAACATCAACTATTTTGTCTTTCTGGGCATGTACACACACATATAAACAAAAACCAGAGGAACGGATCATAGCCCTCACTACCAGTTCCATCCCATTTTGACTTGTGACACCTTGTCTAGTTACCTGGTCTCTGAAATAAGATCACCCATACTACCTCTCTCCATAGAGTTCAAATGAGGTTTATTTGAGTTAAATTTGCATCGCTGTTGAAGCAGTGCTGGCTCATTGCCAAGTAAGTGTTCCACATTCATTTACTGCTCTGATTAAAGCTATTGCTGTTGCTTCAGCCACTAGTGTTACCTTAGTTGTTGACAGGACAGCTAAGACTCTGATATCTGAGTAAGAACAAGTCACAAACCCAGGGAGGACACTGACTCACAAAGTTACTAAGCACATAAGTTTATTCAGCCTCCGGGTTTTGTTTGGGGTCTTTGAACATAGACCTGACAGGTTCTGATTGAGGAGGGAACTGGGAGTAACCACACCTGGGGGCTGGGGTTGGGGTTAGGGTTGGGGGTGGAGGTGGTTAAGGTCTTGGGGGAAGCAAGACAGGAACAGGCAGGCCCTGACAATAATCTCTGTCATAGACAGGAATATTCTGTACAGACATGTTTGATGTAGGATCTTCCTGAATGGTAATGTGATGAGGTGTGAATGGAGACCTGGGCTATAATTGAGAACCATGTGGCCCTGTCAGCAGGTGACGGCCTCTGAATGGCACTGTGACAAGGAACAGAAACAGAACCACAGAGATGGGTGGTGTGCAGATTCCTACCTAGCCGGCCTGAGATGGGCCCCGGGGAGGTCTGCCAGACAGTGGGCTGTGTGCTACTGATTTCTTTCAGCACAGCCTATTTTGCCTCTTGCTATTAAGCAGACCGAAGAGCTCATATCCTGTGGACAGATGATAGATATGTCAGATCTCTGAAAAATTGTTTGTCTTGCACAGGTGTACAGGCGTCCTTCTGAAGCAGACAGGTCACGTGACACTTTTCAACACTCTCTTCTGTCCCAGCTTGGCATCCAGCGTCTATCAAAAGGGAAATCTTTCACATGCAATTATGGCAGAAAATAAAGGTGATGAAGTGTTGTGTACGAAGAAGGGAGGAGATCAAAGGGCGGTAATGAAAAGTGACTGTGCTGGAAGGGTGGCTTTAACTCTAGAGTTGTGGCGGACTGTGCGGTGTCCCGTGCTGCTTGGAGGCAGACTCACAGGCACACCATGTACTCTGAGAAGGGAAGTCTGCAGGTGTCATAGGTCTGACCCTCCTAAAATTATCGGTTGCTGCAACTCTTTGTAGCCCGAAGGATTTAGGTAGCACACAGACATAGAGAGCTAACTGATGCTAAGGTCTCTCTTTCCCATGCATTTCACAAAGTGGATAGTGTCACCCACCACCATCATCAGGTTAGTGAAACTATTTTGTTCTTTTAAGAATCTAATTTTCAGCAGAAGACAATGGACAACACAAGGCCTCCTTTCTACTTTTCTTTCATTTTTTTTCTTTTCTCTTTTCCTTTGTTTTCCTTTAGGAGCTCTTTGAAGTTAAGGGGAAAAAATCAGAGTTTATTCACATTTATGAATGAGACTACTTGTCATACTAATCTTCACAATAATATAAATGTCTTGGTGAGTTACCGGGAGAGGGAGAGGGATGTGTGTGTTTGTGCATGTGTGAGTGGGCACTGGCACCATATGTACAGGCAAGTGTCTCAGCTTCTGTATGAATTATTAGAAGAGTATGAACAGCCTTAACCAAATGGAGTCCTAGGTTGCTGAACAATATGCTTGCCTGTTTAATGTCCACCGTCATGGCACCATTTTTGTTTAGAAAAGTATTTCTCTCCCTGATAACTACATTTGATAGCAACTTCTGTTGTCTTGACAGAACATCACATTGTATACATCACACTGTAACATTTCCAATCCCAGAAAATGCCTTGTTTAGGTCAGCTAAACAGGAATTTGAGAATTCTTTTCCAACCCATTGCTTTGACATGTACAAGGAAAAGCCAGCAATTTTCAATTGATTTCAGGCAAATCAATTTGAATTTGTCAAAAACACAAACAAAACCAAAGGTAAAAGGTCTTAATTATAGATTACTGGAAACTAAATCTGAATATTTGTACTTATTTTAGTAATGTTTAATTATGATAATCCAAAGGAAGCTGAATTTTGCCAAATGCATTCCTGAGTTCTTGATTTAATGGACAATTAAGTATAGTTTATCAAATATTATAAATAGTGCCTTGGTTGTTTGCAAATAGTTGTATTTCTAAGTTGGTTTGAAATTCTTCCTATTTTTTTAAGTCTCAAAGCTGAGTAGATTTGTTACTCTGTTGGCTTTTGTGTTACTCTGATCAAACACGTGGAACAAACCACTTAAAGGAAGACATATTTCAGTGTTCTGGTTCAAGGTTTCAGAGTTATCAATCTTTTGCATTAGGGAAGTTATGGCAGAGAATACATTTCAAATCATGATTGCCAGGAAACTGAGTAGAATACAAAAAGAAACCAGGGCAAGCTACAACTCCCCAGGTGCACTCCAATTACGTACTTACTCCAATTGGCCCTACCTCTGGCCTTTCAGCACCCAATACTCTCATTGTGTCATGAATTTATTAAGGCATTGATCCATTCTTTAGGCCAGAGCCTTCATGATCTTGACTCCTCTAGAAATGTCCTGAGGCACAGCTTTGCACACCTCCTAGGCCTTTGTCAATCCAATCTCAGGTTGGCAATTAAAATTAGCCAATATGGGACTGAGAAGCTAGAGACATGACTCAGCAGTCACCCTTGTACCAAGTCAGGGTACTTATTACTCTTGAAGAAGACCCAGGTTCAAGTCCCAACATCAACATGATGGTTCGCCATGGATCCAGGGGAATCCAAAGTTCTCCTCTCATTTCTGAATGTACCAGGCATGCACATGGTAAACATACATACACAAAAGCAAAATATTCATCCCTACAGAAGAAATGATCTAAACATGAATTAATCAACATGGTAACTCATCTGTGCCTTTGCGAGCATGATGGAAATTGAAAGCTTGTCCAGTTTTACATTGTAGACAATGGGAAGGGAACCACCATTTGTTGACTGTCTGCTATCTTTCATCCTCTTGGACTGCAGTTATTAATATAGTTTTCCAGAGGCGATGACTGTAGTGAAGTCAAATGATTGGAGTTTGTCTAAAGGGGTGGAGCTCTCTCATTCATCTAGTTCCCAAAGCTGTATTCTGTTGTTCTTGCTTTCCCACACTACTACATTTTTTTGTTGTGGCAGTCTGACAGTAACCTTCCTGTCTCTACTCAGAGACTATGGGTCTTCTGTACATGTCTCCTTCTAGCAAGAGTGATAGGCTTGAAAAGAGGAGGGGATTATTGTTATCTCAGAGAAATGGGATCACAAAGCAAGTGGGTCTTGCACACCTACCTCTCCAAATCTTTCATGGATCATGTTATAAATTGAAGCAGATGTTCACTAAAGAGAACTCAGAGGATCTGGGGAATCCATGCATCTTGGAGAAAACTTTAGGGTGGGCCAGAGACACCATAGTGAGTACTGACTGAAAAACAGCTGGAGTAGACTGGGTTGTGAAAGAAATCCAAAAAGCCCTCAAGGTACAGATTGCTACTTTCATTGGTACTGTGGAAATTTCCAGATCCTATCAATATTTTTATTGTGTCTGTGAAAGCACAATACTTGACTATAATATATAGTAAATTATCTCTGGAACCTTTGGATAAGAAGTCATTAGAGTGGAACAGTATTTTGTGAAGAAAACAGTCTTAGAGAAGACAGATACCACAGTGAGAAGAAATAGAGAGACCAGAAACCAAGAACCATTCTAGAAGGTGCCTGATAGTTTAGGGAAAAGAGGTTCTGCAAACTCCTGTGTGCAGTTAGGCATAGTAGAGAAATGTCCCTTCTTTGGCATCTCTGCCTAAGGCCAACTCTATTTAGTAAGTATCATGGGCTTGGCTTATGCCCTTCAAAGGGTCAGGTCTACCAGAAGAGGAAAACAATCTCTTCCTCTGTGACAACTTGGCTTTGGAGCTTTGAACACAGTTCTATCCAGAAAAGCAGCTTATTCAAGAGGGAGCATGTTCCATGTTTCCCCTCTGAGAAGTTCCCAGTGACACTTGCTGAGGAAATCATTATCCCAGCTCACTGTGCTCTTTCCTGCAGGTGGGAAGCACTTTAGGATCCTCATTTGTGGGCAAAATGAGCCCCTGAGTGGTGCTCACCAGATCTGTTCATGAGAGAGCTCAGCTAGGTTGCCAAGCACAAGGACTAGCAGCATGGAGGATTTTCTGGTTGTGGCTTCAGACTTTTAAGAGCTGTTGATTGAAGATTTCATTGAAACCAGCCTGTGTGTACTCACCCTCCCTGTTGCCTTTTCTATTTAATCCAAAGACTGCTGTTCACTGCTAGAGAGTGGAGTTGATGACTGATTGAAAAGAATGTTTCTACAACTTAGTTTTCTCAAAGAGAGTATAGGAGGAGGGGGTCCTGTAAAATAGGGGGAAGTAGGGAAATAAAAGACATATCTCTTCTGCTCTCTAAAACTGAAAGTAAGTTTTTGGCCCAATTGTGAGAATATGAGCCAACTGAGTCATAGAGGTTAGAGGCATTTGTCTATGGTCTCTTATCTGGCCAATGAGCAATATCAGTCATCTGGAATACTTTCAGTCTGTAAAGCAGAGTGTACAATGGAGCATCACATGGGAACATGGTTTTGGGGAGACTAGGAGTCACATGTGGATGCTTTGCAGGAGTCCAGGGCTATTTTATCAACAAGAAAGAAGCTGCCTCCAGGGATCATAGAAAATGAACTCCAAATACCTGAAAGGCCACTCTGAAGTGTCTGAATATCTATTCTCTGTGATTTCAAACAGTACGGTTAGGCTCTATAGATGTAGTTTATGGAGACCGAATTTGATTTGGTGTTAGGAAAATAGTGACCTTCCTTTGTTAGGTTCTCGGATACCTGACAGCCAGCTAAGCCTACTGCATCAGAGGAAGCCACTGTTCATGGTAACCTATGTTCAGTGGGCTTTCTGCAGGAAGAATGTCCTTTGCAAAGGTAATGTGAACATGAAACTTGACATAAGATATCCAAACTTCAGGAAGTACAAGTATCCTCAGCACTGTGTTGTTGTAGATCTGCTGTAGGCACTGAAGCCCTTAGCCTGAGTTCCTGCAGAGCCTAGATAGAAGGGAGCTTTGAAGGGAGGGACTGCGCTCTATGGATACATTTTGTGATGAAAGTGGGTGTCTGTTGCTTTCGTTCCAGAGTAAATGTGGTAACAGGAAACATTAAATGTGGAAACATTAAAAACCTATCCATGGCTGAGATTCCCACTGTTCTCCTAAAGGCAAGAACTCAGTACTCAGAAGAAGCTTAGTGGGGACCAGATCTGAGAAGAAGGCAAAGCTGAAGTTTTGAAGATCTCTTTAAAGAGATTTCCACAGTCAGATTTGGATTTAAGGACCACTTTAAAGAGGATTCAGAATACCAGAAAGTTCATCCCTAGCCTGGGCTGATACAATGGAGTCCCTTCTTGTGTCTCCCACATTCCGTTTCCTTATGATGGTATGCTCCTCCCAGCCCTTGGCCTCACTAGCATGGCTGTACACTAAATTGCACATTCTGGACTCTGCCTTGTTCTATCTGTTAATCTGTATCTTATTTGGAGTCTCTAATGGTATCATCATCCAGCAAACTGCCTAGCCTTATCATCCCAGTGAGGTGTCTCTTTCCTCTGAGTTCAGGGTAGAAGACAGAAGATAACAGCAGAGCAGTTTATTTGCTTTCCTCTTTCATTTTCCTAAAAATGTCATTTTAAGTCTCCAGGAAGTATATTCTCTTTTGACCTCTACTAGTTGAAATCATACTCTCCCACATGGAGTCCTCAAGATATGGAAGGGAGGGCTCCTCCCAAATGTAGCAAAAACAGCCTCCAAGGCCCTCTTCTCTTTTCTTGTAGTATTCTTAGCACATATTTCTCAAGGACCTATTGACCTCTCCCAGACTGGTAAAGCCTTGTGCTCATCCTTGCTGAGTCATTCAGACTGTGTTCCCAGGGCACTGGCTTTGTTGATCGCTTTGCTTATGTTCAGTCCCAGGATCTCATTTGACTTGGAGGTGTCTGACTCACCCTCCATACATTCAAGTTATCCCCTGAAAACATCAGCCTACTTTGCTAACTTAACTATTAAACATCCCATCTGAGTTGCCCACAACAGTGAAAGAACGTGACATATTTTCACCCTTAAGTATAATAGTACATTAGTAGTCTTGTAAATCTGAGTGGGGAGAATAACTTTATATGATCATGCTATTGAATGTCCCCTCTTGGAGAGTGTTTATGGTAGGCATAGCAGAGTATCTCTGCCTATTCTACTAGGATCCATGACACAAGATTAGGTCATTGGCCTGAGATATAGACTCCCTCTTAATCTTTGCTACAAATGGAAATAGTAAATTAATTTAGAAGCATTTGCCCAGTTCCTGCCACATTTAAAAAGCAGGAGAGTCAAGAGTCATAGGAACAGACAAACCATCTTCACTAAAGACTTGACCTCCCAGCCTCTCTCCCATGCTTGTGTCCTTGGTAAAGGACATGGTAACACCAGATATCTAGAAATTAAGAATAGATAATAGGTCTCCTACCTGGGGGTGGGAAGTCCTTTGTCTCATTTGATAGAGCTGTTTCTTAGGATAATAGATCCTGATATATTAACCTTCTATATGGAAACTTGCATAACATTTACTGAATATGGGGGCAGGAATCTCTAAACTTCTTTTGCCAAATATAAAGGAGATATGCCTATCTCACACCACTGTTCTGAGAACTACAGAAGACTCTGTAAAAGAAAAGTACTTCATACTTGGTGTTCGATGCTTGGTAGGCACCAGTGAATAGCAGCTGACACTGTAGTGGGATGAGTATCCTTGGACTCTCCCACAAAGCAGCAGAAACACATCTTGTTCATATTGTGCTCTGTCTTGTCCCATGGGAAATTCTGATCCCCTGATCTCTTTTCTCTGTCAAATTTTGTGTATTAAAGCCTGCACACTGTAGACAGGGTACTTGGAAAAATGTTTGATACGTCATGGGAAAGAAGGAAATATTTCTGTTAGAGATCATTGTGGGTTCTTTATTGATCTAATCAAGAAGTCTGATGGGGTGGGAGAGAGAGAGAGAGAGAGAGAGAGAGAGAGAGAGAGAGAGAGAGAGAGAGAGAGAGAACCTGAAACTACAAGATCTGGGTAGGAGAATTGATGAAAGGAGAAGGAAGTAGTCATCCCTGGAAACCAAGATGCAGGACATCAAGTGCCTTGACAACCAAACTTGAAAAGTACAATCATTTGAGAGCTAAGCTGGGGCTGGGGTGGGGTGGGCACAAGGCTCCCCTTCCTCCAGTCACATAACAGAACCTGATTAGATTTTTTTTAGAGTTAAAGGCACCAAATGACAACTTGGACCACAAAGAAGTAAATCTGTACACATCAAGCCAGGGCTCCCATTTTGTCTTTCTTGTAGACTCTCTCACAGAAATAGAAGTAGCCCTCACCTTTTTTCATAAAGCAAGCTTGCAGTTACCACAGTTGTATGTCTCACACTCAACATCCACTTAAATAGCATGAATTCTTTAAAAATATAGTAATTGTTATTGTTACAGCAATTTGTTGCCAGGGAACAAAGGTCACAGCAGGCTGGTATTATTTTATCCCCCCCATGGTCCTTTCATTAAAAAAAAACAATAATAATATTTCCAATGGATTGCAGAGTGATTAATGAGATATTTGCAATGCAGATTATCAAGAATGGAAAGGCACAGACATTTCAGCTGGTTGACTGGCAAGATTAACTTGGTGCACTTTGACCCACCTTTTGAGAGCAAAAACACATCTAGATTTCAAGGGGGAAAGGCATCATTTATTTATATCCAGAATGTATGTTTCAGCTTAGCCACAATAAACTATAAGTAGCTGAAGGAACTCTAGGGAGAGGGTAAGATTGGGCAGATTTAAAATGCCTAGGTGTCAGCCAAGGGATGGAGGTTCATATGGGTGCAGGAAGAGATCCAAGTAAGTGTTCTCTTATAAGAGTGGTCAACTTACATCTTTCGAATGTTCTGCCAATTATCCTGAGAACACAGGCACTAAGTTCTGTTCTTTGTACTTCAAATAGATGTTGCAGTAGTCTCGTTTAATATAAAGGAGAGAGCAAATGTATCCAACAGGGCAGCCATTCCATTGACACAAGGCTCCATGTCATGCTTTGATCTGTAGTTTTCATGAAAGCACACTATTTTGAAAGCCCTGGAAAGCGAAAAAGAAAAATAGGAAGATCTTGGGGAAAAGCTATAGAAGATGGGTAAAATCATATTGGGATTGTGGTCCTGGGTATAAAACTGTACCTGGGTAGTATGATAGCTAATCTTGGTTGTCAACTTGGCACACCTGGGAAGAAAGGCCACTATCAGATTTTCCTGTGGGCGTATTTGTGGGCTGTTTAATTGTTTGTTGATTGATGTAGTAGGGCCCAGCCTCCTAGGCATCCTAGGAAGGTATCATCCTTGACGTGTGGGCCTGGGCTGTGCAAAAAGGCAGCTGAATGTGAGCCCTGGAGCAAGCCAATAAGCAATATTATTCCATGGTCTCTGCTTCAATTCCTGCTCTGCTGGAATTCTGCCCTGGCTTCTTTCAACAATAGATGGACTCACATATGTAAACTAAAATAAATCCTTTCTTCTGTAGGTTGCTTTTGATCATGGTATTTATCACAGCAATGGAACACCAACTAGTACAGGTAGAGTGGAGTTCTCTACACTCCATTCAGCAATCTCCCCAGATGGTTAGTCTCCAAGTATGGTCTGTGTATAAGGATGAATTTGTCCCCCTAACACCTTTAGTATTCCTGCTTGGTGTCTTCTTTGTATCCCTTCTGAATGTGTACTAATGACCCAAATGAGAAGGGCTTAATGATAGATGGTATTCACTTAATTGGCTGAAATTGAATGATATGCACTTTCTGAATCCTGTTAATTCTTGGGGCTAATCTACAGATTGGCAAGTTGTCATAAGGGCTGGCTTGCAAATGCTGAGTCAGAACTTTTCAGGTTTGGCAGCATCACTGTAGCAGGTTGGGAAATGCTCTCTTAGGAGTCTAGGGAAGCACCTTTGTGGTAGCATAATGCAGTCAGTCATTGTGAGGTAATGGATTGGCTAGCTTTTCTCAGTCTGCGTATCTTTTAAATTAAAAATTGCCTTTCTTTGATTTTTTTGGTATGACTCTTGAAGTCCACACCATGTGGAAAGTGGCTTGTGGTGTATTGGTCTGGTAGAATAAATTGCAATTTATTCTACACTCCAATGTCCACTTTGGAGTTCAGATGACTTCATGCTAAGTTTTCCAGGGAGGTTAGCCCTGAAGTTTTTCCCATGAAATGAATTGGAGCTGGGGTTCCTGTGTGATCTTCCCCATTTCCCAGCTTTGAGGTGTTGGGTGAGTTGCTCGACCTTTTCTCTGAATATGTGGACCATAATACTTTGTGTTCCTCTCGACTGTTCTGAAGAGCAGCCAGATATCTGTATGAAAACATTTCATACAGCACAAAACGGTGGACAAATGTCGTTAGAAATAAAACTGGTCTCCATGAGGTCCAAGAAAACATGTTCCTGAGTTTTACTGTCGTGAATCCCTGTCAGTCCTTGGCATATTATGCCAGGGAGATGGGACCATTCCTGTGTCTTTTCCCCGCCTGCACCCCTCCGTTAACAATGTTGGGCACATATTTTACCCAGGCATCTCTCAGATCTGAAACAGATCAGGGAAGAATGTATGCTATGGTTTCAATTAATTTCCTAAGTACACCCGTGCTCAAAACACATGTTTTAAAAATAAAGAATTCAACAATAAAGGCTGCCCTGCTGCTGTTGAGCTGCCAGAAGTACTGAGTCTCTTTGCATTGAGCTAATATCAAAGCCTTCTGTTCAATATGCCCTTGCATTAAAGTGTGCTTCACCGTCAACCTTCCAGAACCTCCTGTTTAATTGCAACTTTATGTACTTTTTATTAATCCAATGTTCATATGTTAAAAATAACCCTCAATAATGAAGCATCTGATGAAATGAGACTTTTGACCACAGCCATTTGCTGGTGGGAGGGTTTTTTTTTCCACTTTGTAAATTCTAAGCTGAGTCTGATCAGATGGCACTAACATTTAACCTGAGGTGTGGAATGTTAATAGAACCATTTTGGATAGTTTGTTTATTTTTTTATTTATTTCCTCAATGTGCCATGCATAGCCATATATGAGATAAAGTTCCTGGAAGGCATGAGTTTTCTGTTTAGCTGGGAGTCCCTCCAAGAAACTGGCAGATTAACCCCACCACAGGAGCAGTGCCAGCTTGATCGGAAACAGGCAGTTGAGTTACATATAGTTGGAGTGACACTGCATTTCCATCCTTTTGTCAAAGGGGCATGCATATCACAGTAAGCTTCCTCTATCATTGCTAACTCCACTATGAGGACACGTAGGTAGTCCTCCTGGGTGCTAGGAAGCCAGGCTGTCCTCTCTGCCCAGACGTCCTGGAGCCCTGCAGTTGAGAATCACAGGTACAGGATCCAAAGCAGCCACTTAGTCACTTTCCTAAGCAATTGGGATGGACAGCAGCCAGAAGCTAGTAAGGAGCTGTGTATTACCTCTGTGAATGATTTTTGGGCCCTTACTCTGTTCTCAGTGGGATGGTAAGCCCTGAGGGTAAGACAAAGGACTTTCACTCTAGCTAGGATCTAGAGGTGTGTCTTTTGGTTTGGAAGATTCAGTTTGTGACTCTTGATTGAGTCTCAGTTCACTGAATGGGATTTATATCCCATTGACCTTGTCTCTACAGTCATTTATGTGTTATGCTGAGTTACTATATAATGGTTTTAAATCCTTTAAGATACAGATTATGGTTCATTGGATTTAATGTTTACTGAAAAATAAAATCTTCTGTTTGTTGTTCTTACTTGCTTCAGTAAGTGTTCCTTTCTTTCTTGCTTTTCCATATAGGAAGGTGACTAGAAAAAGGTAGAAGTAATTATACACTGTGTGATGATGCCACAGTTGAAAGGACATAGAATAGAAGTCCATTTGGTGTTTCTATAACAAAATACTAGAGGTTACAGCATTTTATTCAGTCAGTAGGTTAATTTAACTCAGTTCTAGGAGATCAAGGATGTGGTTGGAGAGAAAACATTGTTGTGGCAGAGAGCCTAGGTAGCCCTATGCATTACCATAAGAGAGCTGGAAGAAGTGAGCATGTGTGCGCACATGAGTGTGCATACATGTATGCACATGTGTTCTGGTGTCTCTCTCTTTTAAAGCCACCAATATTCCACCATGGGGACTCCATGGGGACTCCATGGGGACTTAGTATAACCCTAACCACTTTCCAAAGGCCCACCTCTGAACACTATACTCAGACTGTTTCTACCCTCTTGATCCCTCATAATGGGGATTAAATTTCAAACTAAGAAACTGTAGGAGATAGACTAAAGTCATATCCAAGTCATAACAGACACTGTCTGCATGGCAGAGATGATAGATTTTGTGTTTATAATGATGTCCTTCTAACAGATAACAGTGTTAGTTTTAGCAGAACTCTTAAATACATGAGGACATTTCCCACAAGCCTAATAAATCTTGAATCAGACGCCTCTTCTTGCTAGGTAAGGTGGCTTATTCCTCTAATCCCTTCAATAAAAAGGCCAGGCAAGAAAAATCTCTTTATATTTGAGGCCTGCCTGGTCTAAGTAGTGAGTTCTAGGCCAGCCAAGGATACACTAAGAAACCCTGTTTAAATAAAAATGGTGTTTGGTTTTGTTTTGTTTGTTTGATTGTTTTCTACTTGTATTATGTTACACTGATCTCAGAGCCTTATTCATGCTAAATGAACCTTTTTTTCATCTGTCTTTTCTCTTTAAAATTCTCATAGAGACAGAGAGTGCATGAGTGAACCAGTTGCCCCCTTTCCTTATCACATGGGGATCCAAGACAGGTTCCCCCATATAGTATGGAAATGGAAGACAAAGGCTGGAGTCCTTTGGATTCCCATGCTGGCCCCTATGTCGACCAGCTGTGCAACTTCCCACACTTCTCAGGCATTCTGAGCTTCAATTTCCTCATCAGTAAAATGGGGATTATCCCCACACCTCCACGAGCTGTTAAGAAGATCAAATGAAGCAATTCAGGGAACACCATTCCTTGTTCTGTAGCCTTGGCTCACTAAATGTTATTTCAGTCTGGCTGCTAGTGCAGGAACAGAAGTATGACCTGCCAAGAGGTCAGATGGGAGGCAGATCCTCTGACCTCTGAGTGACTATGGGGTGAGGTCAGGGAACCATTTTGTCCTGGGAAGGCTCTCATCACCAGAAAACTTGAAAGCCGCCTTCATTTTTAGCAGTCCGGAGAAAGGCATTCAATTTTTCTTATTTCCATCCTGGGAATCACAATCTACATTTGCAAGAAAATGAGGGTGTCATTTTCCTACTTCCCAGGCACCTGGGCTGATTCATTGCAGCATTAGGAGTGGTTAATGGCAACCAAAGTAGCAGCAGGTTTTGGCGGCAAGCAGAACCCCACCAGGGACCCAGGGTAACTCCCAGGTGTTATTGCAACCTGTCTGGCTTGCTATGAGCTCACTGGTTTTTCCATCCAGTTATCTGCCAGTCTCTGCCTTCATTTCCTGGGCAGAGAGTCAGAGGTCGCTGGAAACATCGAAACGTTGCCGGTAGAGGGGCTGAGGCATCCTGTGATTCTCATGTTTGGTTCTGATCACAGGTTGAAATGAGAATGCTTCCTCTCTTGGCTTGAGCTGTGATAGCACTCTGTAGTTTCAGAAAATTTATTTGCTGTTCATTTTGTTTCTTGAAAAGCCTGGCAATTTGTTTCTGTCCTCTGCTCAAAGAGACTGAGTTCAGGCCTGGCTAGAGTCCAGGAGTAATGAGGTGTTGGGGAGAAAAACACCACCCAAAGAAATGGATCTTTATTAGCCCCTTCCTGTGGTGGTGATGGCAATATTGCAGCCCATGAGGTGATGGGTCTTGATTTCCTTTTGGCTTGACTGAGGTTGGCCTGGAGTTGGCCTGTTCCCTGACGTGGGGCCTCTGCATCCCAGATGGGGGAGTGTGTCTGCCTTTGGCAGCCCATGTGTGCCTGATGGAATAACACTTCACAAGCATGCATTCAACTGAGAAGAGATGGGGTACATTTAGCACACAGTTTTGGGCCTTGTATATATTCATGTTGTTATTTCAAGTTGCCTTACAGCTTGCTTCTCTAGGGAAGATGAGTGTCTGGAAATGAACGCATTATCTGTAATTATAGGGAGCTCCTATGGCCTCCCAAGACCAGAATCCTGCAACTGAAACCTATTATAAAGAAGAAATAAACACAGGGAGGGTTCAAACCCAAGAGCAGATGATGGTACCCCAACTTTCTCCTATCCTACAATTCTCCATTGTGTCTCTGTAGTATTTTTACTTTTCACATACACATACAATGCTATTTATTAAATACTTAGATCCAAACAAGTTGTCATCCTAACAATTTTGTGGCCACTTGAGAAAAAAATGAAATAAGTTGAAAGAATAAGTTTTATTTATTCTTAACCACAATGGCAAGCATATACCTATTGGGCACTGTATAACTTCTGAAACCTTGTGTTAATGTTGGAAACTTATGATCTCATTTCCTCCTCATGGTGGTCATCACGAAGAAGGTGCTTTTAAAAATCCCCAAATTTCAAAAAGGTGTAATACAATCAAAAGGAGCACAATGTTATCCAGTGTTCAGATAGGGCCATCATGAGCTAGATCTTGAAGTTTTTTTCAATTTCAAGGTCTCAGCCTTGCTTCTGCCAATATCCCTTCTTGACTCAAGATACTCTGGTACATAGTTAGAAAACCTTCTTGGTCCAAGATGCTCTCAGATGACTACAGGCTGGAAGGGAGGGGTAAAACCTGTTCCCCTCCACCTTCCTCTTGCTTCTCTCACCTCTGCTCTGATCCAGTCAAGGAGCTCAATTGCTGTAGGCCTCTTCTTTGCATGACACAGGGATATTAGGACCTCTGAGGGTGCTTATCCCTGCTCCCAGCCCTCATTTGAGTTTTCCATGGGCAGCCATAACAAACAGGGGTGCTTTCCGCCTCACTCCCATGGAGAATGCTGTGGCATTGAAACTCTTGGGATCTCAAGACAGACAAAGGATTTAGGCCCAAACCCAATTCAACTTAGACATTTTGCTTAGGTGTTGCTTGGCACAGATGATAGGAATTAAGGCAAGGTGAATTAAATAATTACATCATGATTTTAATTTAGTTAGATAACTGGACTTTCCCTTTCCCCCTCAGTCTCAATGTGGATTTGGTTTCTAAAGTATGGCCATTTTAAATCTGAGCAAGAAGACATAGCAGAGAATGCCTGCACAAATGAATAACAAAAATCCCTGGTTCAGAGGCTCAATGGGAACAATTTAAGTGGGAAAAGGCGTGTTTGCAAGTGGGGGTGGGGTAAGGTGGGTGAGTGGTGAACTATTATTTCAAGATTTCCATTTCCGGCAATGTCCATCGGTCAACAACCATGTTTCTATTCAGCTGCCTGTGATTGGACAACTCCTGTAGGCCTAAGGCCTGAGCCCATTCTGTCAAGTTTAAAGGAGGAGATGTTTTCAGCCCCCCTGATGGGTGGGTGGTAGCAGGTGGGAAATGCCATTGAAGAGTTGGGGGGGGGACCCTAAACCTCCCTTTCATCCAATCTGAATGTTGGTGGCAATATAGAAGCTCATTGAAGCGACTCTAACAAAGCTGCCCTCCCTGCCTGGCATTCAGAAGGGGAAAAAGGGTATTTTGCACCATGACAACAGGTGACCTCTATTTGGAATTGTCAACAAACATTAATAGACCTTCCAAAACACATAGGCTGTGATGTGGGGAGATCAGCCGCCTGAAGGGAGAGCTAGGCTTTCAGTGGCATAGGAGTTGCTCTAGCAGGATGTCAGCTGACACGGTTAATTGGGAATGATTAGGGCTGTCTGCAAGCTGATTGCCTGAGTTTGGTGCACACATAATTGTTGTATGTAACCCGGAGCGGCTCTGCTCTTTCATCTCTATGAAGAGATCAGAAAAGAAGAGATTTACGGCTTAGGTCGCCCCAAGCCACACATAGCAGGCTTAATTTTCCTTTCCAACTTTCCAAGGGGATCTGTGGTCTGCTGTTGTGACTAGTCCTCTTTGGCTTAGATGGTATGTGGAGGTCACCTGAGGGTTTTTGTTTTGTTTTTTTTTTCTGTTTTTGATGTTGTTGTTGTTGATTTTTTTCTTGTTGTTGTTACATGATTGATTGACTAAGATTAATTATTCTGTCAGAGCTGTAATGGAGGCAAGATGGAGAATAGTGATAAGTGCAGAAGCTCAAGCGATTATTCCAAATGCACTATGTCTCTTTCTATTCAAATAAATCAAACAGAAAGCATGTATCCTGGATGATGTTGCCACTTCCCATCCGCCCCCATGTTCTATAGCCTGGAGCTGTTTTCTCCGGAAGTCTGAAGCCCTCAAATGAGTGGCTATTTATACAATATCTATTGCAGGATATTTTGAATTCTTTCTTGCTTCATTTCATCTAAGGTTTTCCCCTGAATCCTTCAGCCTGAGATAAGCAGCAGGTTCCTGGCACACTGTAGATCAAGCCCACTATTCTCTGGGCTTGTGTATGAGCTAAAGGCTGGGCAGCTTGGGGGATCTGAGATAGAGAATAGTGGCAGCTCTTAATGTCCTAGCATCAGATTTCTGCCCTAGAAGTGGAAGCTGCCCTAGAAGTCCTTTTTAGGAAGTCAGAGAAAGTCACTGTTAGCAGCAGACTGAAATTGATCCCCTTCAGTCTCCTGAAGGAAGCCAGTAGTCATCTATGGAAAGGCCATAGTGACTCTTGATGGCCCTTCAAAAGGCACAAGATGGTATGTGAGTAGCTTACTTCCAAAGTATTGACAACAAAGGCTCCCAGAACCTCCCCAGGCCACAAGCATTACAACAATAATGAGGCTTCCTAAAGTGACATCCTGTACAAAAATCTAAGAACACACAGGAAGGGATAAAGAGTGCAAATGGGCAAACTGTCCATGATGGCCATGTTCTCAAAGTGTATCACTCAGGTTGAATGCTTTGTGGTGTGAAAGTGTGCATATGAATTAGTGGTGGCTAGTCTTCTGAATCAATGAGAAAACTCCGTAGGTTTGTGATAGGTGGGTGAACTACTCAGATCCATTGACAACACCCATACTGTCAGAACAATCACATATCTCTCATATTCTCCTATACATTTGCAGAATAATCTAAGGTCAAGGGGGCTAGGAGCCCATCGGGGAGGATCTATAGATATTCCACACAACGTGGGGGTGGGAGTCATCAGTTCCTTTTACAAAGTTGCAGAGCAAAACTGTGGTAGCCTGTGCCAACTGTCCTGTTCTCTTATATAACCAACACTCAAACCAAGAGCTAAGAGAAGAAACTTCAATGAACCATTGACAAAATAACCCTCTTGGAGACCTGCTGCCACTCCCTCAAAAATGAGGTAGAAGAATGGTAGTCATCATAAACCAAGTCCTGCTACGTCAATACGTCATCTTGAAGTATTTCAGCTAACTGAAAGCATCTTTTTGAACGTCTTAGAGACATTCAAATATTCAAATATTTCAAATGAAATATTCAAAGCAGTAGAGGTTTTGAAAAAATTTTTATTGGCTGGACATTCTTATGGCATCAACACAGAGTTGATTTAGAACACCATAAGTTGTGTTGTCTCAGGGTGTGCTATACCCTAGGGGGACATTTTCAAGGTTTTTTCCTAGATGTTTCTAAAAAATAGTAGGTCTACTGTGGATTGAGAGAGAGAGTGTGTGTGTGTGTGTGTGTGTGTGTGTGCGCACGCGCATTTATTCATGCTAAGGAATTGTGTTGACCCTCTAATATATGAATCTCTGATAATAAACTCAAACTTGCATTCTTGAAATACCAATTTTGTGGGTTAAACTCGAGCTTTGTAAAAGTATATATCAATCTCACCCCTTTGTGCCCACTTTGAATAAGAATTGATGGCTTCTACATATGTCCTATGAAATGTTTTTAGAGGAGGGTCATCATCACACTCCCAGATAAAGTTAGGCTGCATAAATATTTAGTTAGTGATAAGCATATTTCTTGAAGTTAGGCATATGTCAGCATTTCCTTAGCTGATGTTGCAAAGGCAGGCTGCTATATTAGTGTGGTGGAAGAGAAGAAGGAGAAGGAGAAGGAGAGAAAGAAGGAAGTGTAACCAGGTAGGGCAGAATCCAGTGCTAAGACACCACTGTTTTCCTTCAACACTTAACAAGTCAGTGATCAGGGATTATTAAAGGAGAGTTGCTATTGTAAATTTAGTCTTCATTTTCAAAAAGATCACCTGTTCCTTTCCAGGTGGTTTCTTACATCAGTGGATGCTAGGCTAAGAACTGGTGTGTTTCATATAGCCCAGAGGAATTGTCCCTGGATCTCAGTAGGGATCCTTTGGCTCTTTAAGAATACTGAATTCTGTTGTCTCCAGTCCCAGTACAACATGTCCCTATGATTGTAGGTTAACTCTGAGAAGTAGAACTGCCATAGTGATGATCAGTGTTCTTGTATTTTGAACATACTTGAGTGGCAGTACATAAACCTTGACCATGAAACTCACATAGAGAAGGGTGGAGATATGAGATCATTGAAGCAAAGATTATGGAAGTCCACTTTATGTCAGGACCATGGTAGGCAGACCTTCAGGCATATCTCTGAGGTGTTGTCAGGGTTCTGAAGAGATGGTCCCAGTGAAACAGCACATTTGTATGTAAAGATCTGAGTTCTAACTGGGACACCCAGGAGACACACTGACTTCAGTAAAGAGAAAAGAACCCATTTATCCAGTCTTAATCAGAGAGCTCTAATCCACATGTAATATTTGAGCAGGAGACAAGTAGGTACCTTTATCCAGCAAAAGAGTAAAACCTTTCAAGGGCACAGAGTCTTGAAGTTGTGGACAAGGCATGTAAGAAAGCAAGAGGTAGGAATAAGGAGTGTGGGATTGCCACCAGGTAAAACACAAGAAATGCAGGTGAGAACAGGAGGAAGGATGCTTTAGGTTGAGTGAAAAGGCATTTACAATATGAACCATTTGTAACAAGGCAGCCACTGAGTGATTCTGAACAGAACAGGGATAGGATCAGATTTGTGTTTTAGAATGAGGTCTTCAGAGTAAATGATGTCTCCACTTCTTCCCAAACTAAGGACAATGGAAGCTGACACAGTTGACTTTTTGTCCCATGGTTCCACTAAATTGTAATCATGAGGTAGACAGAGAAGATTGGGCTCTGAGATTATTGATGTACTGAAAGGGTAACAGAGAAAGAATTGAAAAACTTGATCAGGAACTTGAATTTTATGAAGGGATACACATATTGTCATCCTTTGCTCAAATTGCAAGTCCTATGATACTCTGGGCTCTAGAAAGTTCTAAAGTCTCAAGGTGATTCACTTAAATGTGACTTTGTAGCTTATAAGGCAATGGGAAAACATACAGCTTTGTTTTTGACAAAGCTTAGGTTAATCATTGGAGATGAGATAGCTTGCCTGTCAAACTACCTGCAGGTCAGGTAAAACCTTGGAGGAAAAGTCTCACACATGCTCCATGATCAGAAAGTATGGCTTCATATTGCTTGTGGGTGTTACATGAAAAAGGAGCTTACTGGCAAAAGAGCATGGGATGCCCCGAGGAAGCTAGACCATGAATCTCTACTCTGAATTTCCTGAGCTTTTCATGGACTGAAGTTTACAAAGGTAGTGCTGAAAGTTCAGTGTGATGATGTTGGTGCCTTTGCTTCCTAAACTTATTAGTTTGTGAGAATGGTATTCCTTAGGTTGTTCTTTGGACAGAGCTTCTCTCTCTCTCTCTCTCTCTCTCTCTCTCTCTCTCTCTCTCTCTCTCTCTCTCTCTTCCCTCCCCCTGTGTGTGTGTGTGTGTGTGTGTGCTCAAAGGTACACATGTGTTTGGAAGGCAGCAGTCAATGTCTAGTGTCTTTCCCAATCACTCTCTAGCATATATTTTGAGACAGCATCTCTCACTGAATCTGGAGCTCAGCAGTTTATCTAGACTGTCTGAACAGTGAGCCCCAGGGATCCTCCTCTCTATACCTGCCCAACTCAAGGATTACAGGCCAGTGCTGCTATGCCAGGCTTATTCCTGGATGCTGGATTCAAATTCAGGTTTGTAAGCACACAGACCAAGCCATCTCCTCAGCCCTAAGCCACCTTTAAGAATCTTTTTTTCTTGTCTATTTTTATGTTGAATAGAATTTTCTTCAAACGTTGTACCCACTTAGCCCCTAAGCTACCAGTGAAGAGGTCCAGAAAAGTTGTCTAGTCAGCATCAGCACTAGCAATTCAACATCATGAGAGTGAAGTCTGGAACGTCTGTCAGGATCGTACAGGTGCAGCTATCTGTTAAGTTGGCAATATGCTGGCCGCTGAGAAGGTTCCAGCACAGTGCAGTTCTTCTTGACCTTGTACCTTTCTAAAGTCACAGCTCTATTAAAGTGTTGACCAGGGCATTCAGAAGAGCTGTGACTGGGCATAATGTGCCTGTCGAGGGTGACCATTCATTTGTCCATCTAATTAGCACTCAGCACCATTGATTGCCCTATATATTCTTTAAAAAAAATAGCTCAGAGCCTGTTGGATTTTGGTACTTGGATCACAGGGCTCAGATGGAAATTGAGGCCTGTCCTTGTATTTATGGGGGTTTCTTCTTCCCAATACATCACACCTATTTTCTCAGCCCTGTTCTCAGTAATGCCTGCCACAAAGAACCCCATAAATCCAGCATTTGCGGCTGTAAGTTTGTCATTCTTTTCCTGAAATAAGATCAGGGCACTATTATAAAACAGCAGCAGGCTGCCTGTGAGAGCAACCAACATCCCATTGACTGATTCATTGGGGGCATTTAGTACTTCAACACGGAGAAACAAAAATAAGCTCCAAAAAGCAAACACAGTAAATTAAAGAAATGTTATTCTGTACATAGAACAGCTGTTTGAGGGCTTGCTTAGTAGGGTCATATGACTGACCCACTTCTTTGTAGGAGCAAATATGTCTTCCTTTAAGGTTATTGGAGACACACGATATCATTTGTTTTGGCCTCTTTGTCAGAACTGGGCTACATTTAGAAAACCAAACTAACAGCAACAACAACAACAAAACCAACAATAAAAAAGCTGCAGTTTGCATTTGCTTAAGCACACCTGTGACTTACATAACTTGATGAGTAGTTGGGTCTCTGGCTGATAGCTGAAGTTTAGCTGGGGGACTTTGCCATTGTTGACTCCAGGTGAGGTACAGACTTTGGAAAAAAGAGTCATAGTGCCGACAGCTGTTTCCTTTCTAAGTCGTTGGGTGGCTTTTCTTCCTGTTTTACTAAGTAGAAAACAGAATTAAGAGAAAGCAAAAGATTCAGGGTCTTCATGAGCTAGTAATCAGTCACTGGAAGGAGAACACTCTCCACTGACCTTTTTGTGTGGTGGACACTCGTTTGTGATTTTCTTTTGTCAAGCAGAAGTTGAGCGACTTGTGTGCATAAGGACCTGGGATAGGTGTGACAGAGTTTGAAGCCCTCAGATGACAGGGAGCCCCCAGGAGCTTCATGGCCATCTCTTAGATCTAACTTTAACTCCATAATTGGAAATGATCACTTTGGGTGTTCTGTGGTTTTAGAGTAGTAGGACAGAGTCCAAATCTGCTCCTCTCTCATTGCACTGCTCTCTCTACAGGCTGCACCTCAATTCACTTTCTTCTCATCAGAGTTCACAGAGATTGTTTAAACAGGGAAACACTCTTGCCAGAGGCCTCTCCTATAGATCCTCAATCTAACCTTGTCCAAGAGCATCTTGGAAACCAAGATCAATTCTTCTTCCCTTTACAATATACAGTTCGGTGTTTTGTGTACATGTGATTCTCTCGTATCAAAGTCTGCCCAATATATGCATGCAGGATAGAACATACATGGGGTGACTGTCTCCATGGGGGTAGTGGGTAATATCTGGAGACCCTTATTGATTTTTATCTTTGGGGGAGTAAGACAATACCATCCTTGTGTGAATTACAACTAAGGTGGTGTTAAATAGTTCACAGTGTTCAAGAGTCAGAGACACCTCTCATCTAAGAATTATCCAGCTGAAGATGCCACAAGTACCAGTTGAATAACTTGGTATTAAACTACCCAACCCTTCTTGATACCTACGAAGTGGACCTTCGTCTTCTGATACATCTCATTTTGCAAAGCTTTACAGGAGTTTAGTAGAACCAATTTTCTGCTGGTGAGGCTTTTCAGACCTTCCTGTCAGTCATATTTTTTATGACTTACAGTTTTTATTTTTA
Organism: Rattus norvegicus; assembly: GCF_021556685.1. Taxonomy (NCBI): domain Eukaryota; kingdom Metazoa; phylum Chordata; class Mammalia; order Rodentia; family Muridae; genus Rattus; species Rattus norvegicus. The sequence continues at coordinate 1,560,935 of NC_141548.1, read as the reverse complement.
AAAACTGTTTTATTATTATGTGTATGACTGCATGTTATGTAGGGGTAGGCAGATACATAGGCAAAAGGACAATGTGATACATGAAGTTGACTGTGTTTACCTGAGTTCCAGAGAACTCGGTTGCTAGGCTTGTACAGAAAGCATATTTGTCCACTGAGCCATCTGACCAGCCAAGAAATCCAGCTTCTTGCTCTTCTGTTATCTGCCACCTGACAAATCCATTGCTTCTAGAACTGAACATTGCTGAAACCAAAGATAATGCTTCTCAGAGTTCACTACTCACAAAACCACCTAGCTGTGCTGTTAAAACCAGATAGCTCAGCAGCCTTGGCATGGGGACCAGTGTCTCCATTTCTATTAAGTTCCTAGGGGGTACAAGTAGAGAAGGCCAGTGAACCACACTTTGAGGAACTAGAGTCTCTTCTAGCATTGGCATGTTTTAAACAAGGATTGCATCTATATACACATATCAGGTGTTGGAAGCCATTGGCTGTTGTACACAGTCCTGGCCCCATGGCAGGAGAGTGATAGTTGAACACCAGGTTGTCATGAAGCAGAACTCCAATGGTTGGCTTAGTGGCTGAGCTGGGCTTCTAATGTACAGGCCTGAGATGCACCTGTTCCAGGTTGAGGGATGAAAATATAGAGCAGTATTCCCTCCCCCAGTTGAAAGCTGGAGGCTGCAGTGAGGTGGGGAGCCATCTCTGATCATAGACTTGCGGGAATGAAATACCAGTTGTGAGAGTGATTCTCCAGGTTATGCATATGTTTATAAATTACCCTAGGTGTTCCTTCGCCTCATTCCCTTTATTGTAGAGTGTATTTCTTTAAAGTGACAGCTTTAATTTTTTCCCCCACTCTGTGTAGATTTCATGGATGATGTAGCCTAATAAATCAAGGCGATTTCCACCATTGTATCAAGACTCTTTAATCAGTTCTTTGAATTAATGCAATCAAACGGTTGAATTCTTACATCCGTCTCTGTATTTACGGCTCTGTTGTGCCTTTTTATTGAATCGGAAGAGGAATATCTTCATTTGCAGCCAAAATAAAATAAATCTAGGCAGGTTATCTAGTAAACCAACTGGGGCACAGGGTATGGTTTGTTTATGTATGCACGCAAGTATAAGCTACAAATGCAATAGCTATTTCTCATATGAAAGTTTGCATTAAGACTTCATATTCAAGAAACTAGCATTGTACCACAGTCTATGATAATAGACCTATTTTTACCAAGTCATGAACCATTGGGGTCTCAAGGATACCTAAGGAATATTCAGAAATCAGAATCCTTTTTGAAGTAAGATACCTAGATTTTGTTTCTCACAGAATGAGAAAACAGACTCTGAAGTCAGGTTGTCCAGAGAACATTCTAGTGCTCCCTAAACTGGTAGCAAGTATACGCCTAATGGAGGCTGGTGTGAATACTAATACAGGTAAGCTGTGCTGTGTCTTAGTCTATACTTTTGCTTTTGTCAGAAAAACTGGACAGATAGCTACTTCTAGGTGACTTAATACCTAACAGACCTAGTATGGAGTGATGCCTTCTTGGTAGCTTGATACAGGGCTTGCTTGGCATGGATGGCCACCTGAATTTGATACCCAAAATCCTCAAAAAAGATGGGCACAAAGCATTTGCCTGTAATTCCATTGATGGGGAAGAATAAAGAGGAATATCACTTGGACTCACTGGCCAGCCAGTCTAGCCTAATTGGAGAGTTTCAAACCAATAAAAGACCCCATCTCAAAGGAGATGCACAGTATTCCTGGGCATGGCATGCACAGTTGTCCTCTGGCTTCCATTCACCACGTATATGCACATACACATACACAAGCATAAATAAGAGCTCTCTCTCTCTCTCTCTTTCTCTCTCTCTCTCTCTCCCTCTCTCTCTCTCTCTCTCTCTCTCTCTCTCTCTCACACACACACACACACACACACACACACACACACACACAAAACATGTAGGAGTTTTTCAAGAACCCATTTATTTGGTTCACAGTAGTGGAAGCTGGAAAGTCCAAGAGAATATAGGTATTGGTAAGCACACGACCTTGATTGATAAGAATCCCATCTCTGTATTACCTAACCAACTCCAGTGCTAACAGCATTAGTACTCGCCAATTGCCTCTTTAAGGCTCCATTTTTGATACTGTATCAGTGATGATTGTATTTTCAGCATGAGTTTTGGAAGAGACGGTCAGACCAGGAGAGTAGTTCCTTTTTTGTTTTGTTCTCCAAATCAAAAATGTTAACTTACAATGCATTCTTTGAGAGGCAGCAGCCACAGACACTACAGGCATAGGCAAAGTGATCAGAAGACAATTCTAACTCTGAAGGAATGCTGGGTTTCAATGTGTAAGAACATGTGTCCATTGATGAATTTTATTTCAAGATCTCAGGAAGCAGAGATTCTGCTGAGGCTCTTATTTTTTTTCATGTATTTTTAAAAGTCTTGAGTATGTGTGTGATCAGATTTTACAAGGTCAGTGTGGCACAGTGACCAAGTTAAATACTTGGTAAAGTTATGCTCCGCAAAAACACTGTCTTCATTTGTTTTCTATTTTGAGACAAAATCACACTATGTAGTCCAGGCTAGCCTCAAACTTGTCATCCTCCGAGTTTGGTCTCCTGAGTCCACAGGTCACTGGCATGTTTCATTAAGTCTCACTGAGAACTAATGATAGCTCCATTATAAGGTGGTTATTCTAAGTACTAAGCAATTAACAGTAGAATTTCTTAAAATAAGGCATGCCTTCTCTCTCTCCTCTTTCCCTGCTTTGGAATATGGTTTATGAACATCAAAGCTCCACCAGCCTTCTATGGGGTACACTTCTCTAATCCTAAATCTTGGGAAGAAGAGGCAGAATGATCTAGAGTTAGAGGTCATTTTCACTCATCTAGCAAATTTCAGACTAGCTTGAGTTACATGAGTCTCTTGTCTCAAAACAATAGAATCAGGACACAAAGCATATAACCTCTATACTTTCAAATGCTGGTGGCATCCATTGCCCTAGTAGACTGATATTTTATAAGTTGCCTGGGAGAGGACTGGGATAGGGCAGCATACATAGGGAAACAGCAATGTGCCTAATTTTATTTCCTAAATCTGTTGCCAATAGCAACTGCCTTTTTCCTATTTATTTATTTATTTATTTATTTATTTATTTATTTATTTATTCACTTTACATTCTGATTGCAGTCCCCACTCCCTATGGTCCTTCCCATCCCACCTTTACACCCCCTCCCCCATTTCCACCTCCCATTTTCCTTTGAGAAGAGAAGACCTCCCTATGAGCACTAGACTCCTGTGACACATCAAGTAGCAGCTGGACTAGATGTATCCTCTCCTAATGCCAGATAAGACAGCCCAGCTAGGGGAAGGGGATCCAAAGCAATAGAGTCAGAGTCAGCCCCCAATCAAATGGTTATGGGGCCCACATGGAGATCATGCTGCACATCTGAGTAGCAGAAGCCTTGTTATAAATCCATTTTGTCATTAAAATAACACTTGATATTCTATAGCTACTTACAATAGGCCACTTTGATAGATATGAGTGAGTGTGTGTGTGTGTGTGTGTGTGTGTGTGTGCGTGTGTGTGTGTGTGTGTGTGTGTGTGTTTATATCTCATAGGAGTTGAGTGTTAAGAAAGCTTTGGCGCCTAAATTACAGTTAAAAGATGCAGTGGCGGAGGCAAATGTGTTTAAGGTCCAAGACTTCACACATACCTGAGCTTGACTTCCTCTCCAAATCCATTGGCCAATAGTTAAGCTGTCTCTAGGTGTGTTGGCCTCCGTGGCTATGATTATCCTGTACATTCTTGGGGCTACTCAAAGCACCTAATGTATGGGTTCCTCATCAGATCCTCCTCTTCTTATTGCTGTTCCTCCTCCTTGACATGTTGAGGATGCTATGGTCTTAGTGGTAAATATCATCTATGTAAAAATAAGTCCAAGCCTTTAGGAATGAGCTGTTGATTTATATAAAGAGGATGAATTTCTTCGGGGTGACAGCTTTAGGCAAGTAGAATCTATTAGCCTTTGTTGTATATCAAATTCCCATCCTACATCAGGGCCTTATGACTTCAAATACTGATTAAACCCCCAGATATACAGACTAGCCATTGGATTGAACCTAGTTCTTCAGCTCTTTGGATCCATGGTGACCTCCATTCTTTTTGGTTGGTCTGCCTCATGGCCTTTCATTTCAGCTGGGGCCCCTGGGACAGTATGGATGGTAAGAAACTTGCTTGCTCTAAACCCTCACCTTGCAGCAAGCTGGTGTTGATCTGTTTCACATGGCAGCTGTAGAGTTCAAGGGCAGCAGAGAGAAGGCCCCAGTGCACACTCTTAGTTCTCTACTTACGACTTTTTGCTATTGTCATGGTAGCCCAGAAAAATGCCAGGCATAAGCAAAAAGTCAGTTTGAGAAGGGGCAGCAGAGGGACCCAGACATAGTGAGGTCTGAGCAGGGTGGAGGTTGTGACCACAGCAGCTTACCCCACTTCCACATCAAACTTTCCAATGACATTCTCCTTCTGCCATGACCCAGGAATCACTTCTTCATAGGAGCCCTTTCCTTTTGTGAGTCTCTCTGAACTCTTAAGCGTCCTGAAACTTTGCACTTGAGAAAGCTGTGACTTTTACAGTGTTGCTACCTGGTAGACCTCCCTCGGGATGTGGGGGGGGGTGGTGCGGTGGTACTGCTTGGCATTAATGAGTTGAAAGATTTTCCTTAGTCAGGGCTTTTCTGACTTTTTAATGGTAGCATTGCAAGTTCCCCTTGTCAGCGTAGAAATGCATGCATTTTTGTGGAATCTGGACAGTGGAATTTTCTGTTTGGGAAGGCATTTTAATGAAGCGTTCTCTGGTCTGCTCACCAAAATAAAGAAGATCTTTTGTGTCCTGGGAAAGTTATGTGGAGATCAGGCATGCCTTAGAAAAGGGGTTGAGGTTGAAAGCAAACTAAACTCCACTTTAATGGATGCCCTTTGTAAAACCTATTACTGTGCATGAAAGTTCAGTTCATGGAAGAGACGCCTAATGATGTGGAGGCTGGCAGAAGGAACGGACACTGGATGAAAATTCCCAAACAGATGAAAGACGGGACTTCACATTGCTGAGACGCATGTGACTTCTTTCAGTGCAAATAGCATAAGGGTGATGACAGTTGTACGGGTCCCCTGCTTTGGGAAGAAATCACCAGCTTTGCAACAATAAATGACAAGGCACTCACAGACACAGTTCTTTCCCTAATTGGAAACACACCTCTGAATTTCCCTGTCCCTGGGAAAGAACTACTCATTGGTAAATAAGAGTCCTTGGCTTTTACATTTCTACAAACTCAACTCAGCATGGGGGTGGGGGGCCTAGAAGCAAGTGCAAATGCCCCCAAGAGCCAGTGAGTGTGTGAGCATGGCAGGAAGTGATGGTAAGTTAGGAGGCTTTCTCTAGCTCTGCTTTAATACACCACATCCTCTCTCCCACCACAGTTTCCCTCACTTGTAAAATAAGAAGAATGGAGTAGTTGCTTCTAAAGTTTTTCCCTCAGAAAAGCCTACAAGTGAGTAAAGTTGAGGCTTACTTTGTGATTTTAAGCTTGGGATTCAGTGGTGTAGACAAGTATAAAATATTTAAATTATTAAGGAGATCCTTTTATGAAACAAAACAACACAAATATATGAGTGATAGAGATAGTGCCATATCTGTTTTTATATCCAATTATTCAGCCACTTACATACCTATCCAGCCATTTGTCCATGTGTTAATCTGTCTGTCTGTCTATCTATCTATCTATCTATCTATCTATCTATCTATCTATCTATGTACTTATCTACCTATCTATCTAACTGTATACCACCTGCCACATCCTCCTATCTATGCATGAACCTATGCTCCTCCAATATTCCCAGGAACCCATCTACTCATCTCTCCATGAACTCCTTTACTCATGTATCCATACATTCATGTGTTTCTGAAACCCCCATCTCTCCACTCATAATCTGTGCATCTATTTAGTTTCCATTCATGTACTTAAGCCTGAATCCATCTACCCATTTATTTATTCATCCAGACTTTTGTCCATGAACCTACCTGGCTATCTGTCCATATGTTCATTAACTCTTCCATCCATGTATCTGCTCAGCTATGCCCTCACACACAATCCATTCATCTATCTGGGTTGCATCCATTCACTAAGCCATAACCTCATCCACTTCTCTCCCCAAGGGCCTATCTACTGCCCTCTCTCCTTTGCTTCATTTTGTCCACACCTCAGTAAAATTGCTTGTGCTTAATTTCCTCAATCTTTCTCTTTTGTGAAAATAAGACATAGCTTTAAACTGACAGAGAGGGAAAGTTAGGCCAAAGAGCTTAGGGAACTGAGCTGACTCGGGACAAAAATAAGACTAGTTCCCAACCCTAGGTCCAGGGTTCTCACAGTTCTGTGCCTCTTCCAAAATGTTCCAGAAAACCCAGGTCTGGCATTTCTTTCCCAAAGTTGGAATAGACCAAGGACCCATTTTGGAACTTAACTATCCTACGAGAAAGAAGTAGATTATTTTTCTCTCTGTTTCACTTATCCTTTAGAAAAATCTTAATTGAGCAGCCATCTTCCACTGTAGCTTTTTATAAACTTTGTGTCTTGAACAGTCATGAATATCATGAGCCATTCTCTCAAATTAGGAAAGTTGATATCTTCAAGAGTTTCCAGGTAGAATTAAACACTTCAGTTGAGCATTACAAGGAAGTGTTAGCAAATGAAAGTTCTACATAATATACAATAAACCATTATTTGTTTAGGACTTTTGGGAAAGAAACCATGGCAACCCTGAATTCTTTTATTGTTAATTGGCCCTGGATCTTAAGAAAACACTTATGGGGGGGGTGCGATCGCCACTTTCTTCTGGGAATGTTCTGCAAAGCTGTATTTCTCCCTAGGGTTTAGGGAAGAGTTCATTGGACATGGAATAACACATCTCACAGGAATCTTTGAGTGAGGAAGCTGCCAGGGAGGGTGCTCCTCTTCTCCTCTCCAGATATAAAAGGGATATATCCTGTGTTCTGAGATAGATTCAGCTCTTTAAACCAAACCCATCATCCACCCCAGGCAATGTTGTTTGATCCCAAGTTTAGTCATGTGAAGTAAAGTTTCCCTGACTTTAATGACTTAAAATGAAAGTGAAGCATGTTTTTCTCTGTCTAAAACTGGGAATCCAGAGATTTGCTAATAAGAGTGTTCAGCCTTTCACCTTGTGGCTCAGTTACAGGAAGTGGAGAAATTTGGGTCAAATGTTTTTGTCTACTTTCCAAATAGGTAAATGGTGATAAAGTCCGAAGAGCTGTCTGGCTCATAAGGCCACTAAACAGATTGCAAAATGCAAAGTTAGTTTCCAGATATTACTTTCATTGGGAGTGTTAGGGTAGGGGTTGATGTAAAACTGCCTGTATCCAGAGATGCCTAACACAGATGCTTTATTTTGACCATCTCATAGAGACATCCGATGGGATAGACAGGATCATTTGTGGAGGCAATTGATCTGTGGTTTCATGCTGGGGAGCACCGGTGTGGAGCACTGCATTGCATATGTGTGTCAGAAATGGAAGGTCTCAGATATATTTATGGTAAACTCAAATCTGAGGCCCTGGTTTTCCATAAGATCTGCAAATATTTCAAGCATGCATTAAATTCTAGAATGTAATAATTTCACTGGGATGTTGTAACTTGTTTATTTTACCCTTTATCCATCTGACTGAAAGATATATCTGGATCTCCTCTCATGTGTATGTGAGGGTGTGAATGTGTGTGTGTGTGTGTGTGTGTGTGTGTGTGTGTGTGTGTGTGTGTGTGTATCTATATGTGTGCATGTATGTGTGCTCATGCATGTGTGCATATGTGCATACATAGGTATGTGTTGAGGCCAGAGGCTGACTTCAGATTTTTTTTTATTGTTCTCTACCTTATGCTTTTGAGACAGTGTTTCTCATTGAACCTAAAACTTGTGGTTTCAGCAAGGCCCGAAGATCCACCTGTCTCCATCTGCCACCTAATTGTTGAGGATAACTTTGTGTACCACCTTGCCTAGTATTTTATACATATACCGGCATTTAAACTCAGACTTGTTTGCACAGCAGGCACTTTCTACCCTGAAATATCCTCCTTGCCCCTGAATCTATTTTTTGACTGTATTAATGGTATTTGACATCTAGGAACAGAGCCCAGAAAAAGGGTTCTCTGTTCTTCCACCTCTTTAGCCTCGTCTCTAAGTATCAATCATCTATATCAACCTGACTATAGCAAGTCTAAGTAACACAGGTGAACTGACTTTAGAATGTAAGTTAAGGTGTTCCAGGAAGTTCTTACCCTTGTGTATGGCTGCTTGTCCTATCTGTGTAAAGCTGTTTGGATTCCTGAGGTTACTCAGTGGGAATTGGTCAATGTCAACATTATCAAATAGGTATAGAGTATCCTTGGCTATTCTTCTCTCATGCCAAGAATCCACATGATATCCCTTGATTGTTCCAGATTTTCAGTGAGGCTTGGACAGTACTCCACTTCACCAAACTTCATTCCTCTCGAATCCAAACCTCTCTATTTCTGTGAAGGGCCAGCAGACATTTGTCAAGAGTGTGCCACGGGCCATCGGCTCCACACATGGTACTTTACATACATCTTGTTTTGCTGTTCTAGCAGCTTTGTAAACAGAAGTTCCATCATCCCCACTTACAGGGAGAAAGCCACAGCTGATGTTGGTGAAGTAATTTGCTCACAGCAAGGTGGTCAGGCAGAGCTGAGATTCAAACTTGAGCCTGTCGGACTTACTAATTGGTGCTTTGAAATTCTGTTCTGTGCCACAACAGGGGTAATGAATCAGCCACAGAACCCCAGGAAGGTGCTAACCTACCAGTGTACATAATTGATCAAAACACTCACTGAGAACAAGTGCTGTTTTAGATATACTCTACCAGGGGGAAGAGAATAATTACAAGTGACCACAGTAGATTCCTCTATCTGGTCGATTTTAACTTTCTCAAGCTCAAACCAGCCTTTAAGGTACTCTGTTTATAAGATTGAGGACTGCTGCCACCAGATTCAACTATGCTGAGCATCTTAAAACTTTGCGGCCCCAGAAGTGAGGTAGGGATGCTTCTGTTATTCTCCCTTCCACTGTGTCTTGTTAACTGGCATGGTACACTTTTATTCGTTTAAGTGTTTGTTTGTACAAAAGTCTTTAGTTTTGTGTTATGGCTGTGGGTAAGGGTAGTCATTTGGAAAACAATGCCAAGAGGGTATGTTACTTCTTCATATGACCCATTTTGGGTGAAAACTTTTCTTTAATCAGTACATCTGAGTCACTTCACATTTTCCATGGTCTCCATCCCATCATAAGATAAAGGACCTGATGTCCCTTCTCCTAGTAAGTCATCTTCTTCTAATCTGCCCATATACTTATTGCTCTCCCCAGGGATATAAAAGAGATAAGAGAAATTAAATGTACTAACTGGCTAGATGGGCAAACAATTCACAAGTTGCATTGCTTACAGAACCAACACAGATTGGAAAATCCCTCTTGATCCTCTGGTCAGAAGCCATTTGGGGGCAGAAAACACTGCAGGGCCAACCCAATGAGATAGAGTTTGGTAGTTGTCTTAGTTGAACCCAATATAAATGTTTAGTTAGCTACCAATGGTTGAGGTGCAGCTGCTGTGACTGGCTGCTACTTAGCTGTATTTCTGAGGCTATGTTCTCAGGTTAGGGTTACAATTACTGTACATTAGGAAGTTAGGTTGCAGCACATTACTAAGAGTCCAGTATGGAGACCTCTACAAGCCAAATTTAACAATGGGATACAATTAATCTCCTCTTGTTTTTATGCTTGTTTCTCTTATCCAGTGTTTGCAGTTATGATCTAAATGTAAAAGCTAGTAAACATAAATTGTCAGTTTTGTGACCAAAAAGCTAGGTGCTTTGGGGGGATTTAATAAAGAAATGGTTACTCAACAAAGAAGAAAGAGGGAGACAAGAGTGAGAGGAGAAAGTTGGGTAGACAATTTATGAGTGTACCAGACAAACAAGGTAACTTAAAAAATAGTAACTTCGGATCTAAAGTTTATATTCAAAGCTCTTGAAGCCCTGTTTCATTTTAAAGAAATCCAAACTAGAAATGGTGGATGAGTTTGTGTATGCACTGGGAAGTTAAAGATGAGGTAAAACTCTTGTGGGAGGGAAAGGACACAGACATCAGTCCTGGAGCTCAATGGAACAGATTCTGCCAACAACCTGGATGAACTTGAATAAACATTTCCCAAGAGTCTCCAGGTGGGACCATTGCCCAGCCAACACCTTGATTTTAGCCTTATGAAACCTGAGGCAGAGCAGCCAACTGAACCCCTTGGACTTTTGGCCTACAGCTAAGAGATCATAATTTTTTTTTATTCTTTAAAGTCATTAAGCCTGTGGTAATTTGCTAGGACTATGGTAGAAAGCTGAGCAGGATGCCATATCCTCAGTTTTATACTTCAGCATCAGGATCACTACCCACTCCCTTACCTCCTTTTAATTGTTGAATCAGGGTCTTGTACTAGCCCAGGGTGGTATGAGACTCAAGGTTATTCTCCTGCCTCAGATTTCTAAGCACCCACCAGGATTTCAGACAAGTACTATTACTCCTGGCTATTTCATGTTTACCCCAACACACCTTCACTGCAGAAACTTGATCCTGGCATCCAAGGCCTTCCACACTAGGGTTCAAGTCCGAACTCATCTCATTCTCTCCTTTGCCCCAGCAAACCCAAAAGAGTCTCTCCTAAAAACTACCACCGAGCACTTCATTAGTCACAGCCTTGACCTTACAGCTGAACTCACAAAAGTCATACTGGTCTTCCTAGTGAGGTATAACCTGCCATGATCTCTGCCACATTCCAAGGGATCACTATATGAATTTATCTTTGGGCTTTGTCCTTGGCCCTACAGTGTTGCCTTATTCCTCTCCTAAGGGTTCTGTGTACTTGACAATGGCAAGGGTGAATGCATTTATTGATGTATCTGTTACTTCTTCGGGTCTTACACAAGAATGAGCATGCTGTATATGACCTGTCAATGGATGTGTTGTACCCAGGAAAGCCTTGTGATTCGTGTAAACACTGCTCTTGCTGTTTGTGGTCAGTTTCAGGTATCACCAGTGTGATAACTCTTTCAACACCATGACACTGAGCTGATTTCCTCTTTACCTTTATCTAAGTGACTTTGAGAATCTCACTATTTTGGTCTCAAAGATGGATATTTTCCAAATGTGCAACTCCAATGTTAACAGGCCATCTGATGTCTTTTCTGAGCATCAACATGTATATTACTCTGAAACTATGCCAATTAATTTGCTAACCACACAGACCAAATATCTGACAGAAACAGGAAAAATTTTACAGCCCATCATGCTGGGGAAGCCATGGCTATTGGTATGAGCAAAGCTTATTCAGATCTGGACTGTAAACAAAAGGTTATATCACCTATAAAGCTAGAGGTTCACTTCTGCTAGTTGATCCACAACCCCAAAAGTTATACAACTTCTTAAAACAGCATCACTGGATGGGAAACAAGTGGTCGGGCCCATGAGCCTTAAGTGGGTGTTTTAGACCCGAGCCCTAATAGCCCCTTACCCTACAGCATCATCCATGGAAAGGTGGCAGAATGCTGGGGGAGGGGATGGTAGACAAGGGATGGATCATAAGTCTTTGATTTTTCTCACTGTAGCTTGCTATTTTTCCTTCTATACTAAAAGGATAATTTGATGGAGGAAAGCACTGGGAAGAGGCTAGAGATTCATAAAATCTGTGAAAGCATACAGCTACAAATGAGTGGGCAGACCCACCACCTTCTCCCTAGAATTGAATCCGTCTGCCATCCGCATGCACAGGGTAAGATGAGACAGGCAGATCTGAGCCTTGGCTTAATTACACATAATTTGGGTGACAGCTGAAATGCAAACCTAAACACTCAATCAGCTAAAGATACACAAAATTAAGCATTTCACACAGTGTCCAACCCCTTCAATCTTTATTAATACTTTAATTATGTTAATTATACCATGGTTTCAAGCCCTGCTACTACAACACGCAGCGGGTGGAGGTGGGGGAAGAGGCAGACCTCTCAGCAACACAGCTATGTGATCACTGTATGCGAATTAAAAGTATGAATTGAATGCAAAGTAGGGTAAATCACAAATCCATAATTCAGCCGTTTTCTCACTCAGGCTCTTCACATTCCTTTCCTTCATGACTGACAGTGTTCCTGCATGGGCCCAAGCCCCTCTCACTTTCTACACAAAATACACACAGTAAGTGCTCAGTAAACCTCAGTCAACTTCATTTCTGATTAACCCCGATGAAACAGTATGTTTAGAGATAAAAGGAAAGGAAGGCAGGAAAACCATAACTTTTTTGCAAGACCAGAGGTGTAGGTATCAAGAGTGGGTCAGGATCTGCAAGAAGAATGCCAGACAGAACATGGACAGGGTCTTGGAGTTTTACCACGTTACTCTGAAGTCCTTCTGATGTCTAATCCTATTCTTCCCCTACTGCCCTGAAGAATGAGAAGAGTCACAGGACTATGGCCCTCAAACAGCTCTTATCTGCCACCATGAGAAACCCTGTTGTAGGGACCTTTGTTAGGGAACGAGGAGTAAGAGCTCTCTTGTAATCTGTGTGTCTTATGTGCTTTCCAACTAAGGCTTCCTTTCCAGGAACCTGCTGGAAAGCAGTCTGAATGTTCCCCTTGTAGTGGCTTTTCTGAACTCCAACCTCCTGCCCACCACCTTTGTCCATTCTGCATTGTGGTTTTCCAACGTTTGATCAGACATCCTAGCTATAGCGGTGCCCTCTGACTCTAGGTGTGTATGAGTTGGTTGTTCCTCTACATTCCTAGCCTCCCTCCCCGGGTATTTATGTCACATCTCCTGTGCTTTTGCCAAGTCTCTCCTGAAATGTCTTTCTTCTTACTCTGAACCAACCCCTGACATCACAGACAATTCACTATACCTAGGTCAGGGTTGCCTCCTCCAAGAAGCCTTCCCAGCCCTGAGCTAGTCAGTGAAACCTTTTCTGCTTTCCAAATCCCCGTGGTTCTCAGCATCTGACCAGTTCCCCCTGTTGTCTACACATTTTCCTGATGGGGTGCTAGGGTGAAAAGGCTTCCAGCCATCTCTGCAGGTGCACTTTCTTCTTAGACTGAACACACAAACCTCAACACACAGAAGTATTTGATAAGGGTTAACCACATAAGATCAGTCAATCTATTGCTAGGGAGAATTCACTTGCCCAAAGTACACTCATCAATAACTGTATTTTTTTTTAAATCTTTGACTTAATAGTGTGCTGAGCAGAAAGAAAACTGTCATCAGAATGGCTTGTACAAGATAAGATTTTAGGCTTGGTTGGACAGATCATGGACAGAACTGACATTTTTTTGGGAGCCTCATTTTAACATCACCAGAGGAAACCTTCATGATCCATCCATCTGATATAGCAATACAGTGTTTACTGCAGAGAGCAGTTCACTCAGTTTTGCTGTTGGCGTGGATTGGTTCTCTGAGTTACCTTCTTACCCAGGACTCTTTATTAAGCTATTATCTTCCCAGCCCCATAAATACTCTTACTGTTCTCTGCTCATCTTCTGGTCTAATAGATCACTACTAGAGCTCCCATGCACGTCTTGGGGGTCAACCCTTAAGATAATGATGCTATCCCTTCTTGATTATGAACCCTACTTCCACCAAAATGGAAGCTGATGTTGAGGAAGGAAATGCTTGCTACTTTTTTGGTCTTGTAGCAGAAAGAGAAAGCTCTTATTGTAGAAGGCCTCAAACATTAGCAAAAGGAAAGATGGACCACAACCATTAACCAATGAATAAAGATGATTATTTCAAATAAATTATGCCAAAATGAAAATATGTAAGTAATATCAGTTTAGTTTCTTCACAACAAGGTTTTTTCTATTTCTTTTCTTTTTTTATTTCTCTTTTCTTTTTCTTTCTTCCCTTCTTTTTTTCTTTCTTTTTTTGGCACAAGACATTATAATCACACACAAAAACCCAGTGTAGAATAATATAAAAATGACCAGCTATTAAATACAGTGGGATTAGGGAAGAAGAGCATTTACTACAGAAAATTAGAAAATTACAAACTGATAGCTCTATTTTTTACACTCAAAGCTCTTTTTTTATCATTGCCTTTATTCATGGGCCTTCTTTTTAATTTTTGGAAAATTAAAATGTACCTGTCACTGTACATTTAATGAATAATAATTCATACTTACAACAAAATATAGATATTGCTAAGTAGCCCTTCTAACAAGACACAGAGAGGAGGGTGTTCACACTGGGCTAAGGATAGTGTCAACAAAGCCCAGAAAAGGTTCATTTTCATTAGTACTGCAAGTGAATGTATATAATTTGTTGGCCATTTGTAGAAATTTAAATTAGCATTGAGAATAATCTGGATAGAATATTTTAGGAATTCTGAAACTAGACTAGGGATCTTGTGCCAAAGAGCATGCTCACAATATAAGATTGAGAATTGTGTGTGGAAATGGTTTAGGTTTTGTAATTTATCTTAGTGGAGCAGGGAGTTTTGGGCTGGGGAGGTGTGATGGTTTGAATATGCTTGGCTCAGGGAGTGGTTCTATTAAGAAGTGTAGCCTTGTTAGAGGAAGTGTGTCATTGTGGGCATGGGCTTTAAGACCCTCATCCTAGCTCACTGGAAGTCAGTATTCTCCTGTTTGCCTTCATAACAAAGATATAAAACTCTTAACTCTTTCTACACCACGTCTGTTGGATACTGCCATGCTCCTGCCTTGATAATAATGAACTAAACCTCTGAACCTGTAAGCCAATCCCAATAAAATGTTGTCCTTATAAGAGTTGCCTTGGTCATTCACATCTGTTCACATCAGTAAAATCCTAACTAAGACAGGAGACAATGTTTATGAACTCAATTCTGTCAGGGTACCATTACTGAGTGTCCCGAATCAAACTCTCTGACTTCTTTATTTTGTGGTTCTGAGAACCTCTACTCCCTTCATGAATGCATGGGTTATAATTTTCTGAGCTGTGCTCTGCTTTTCATCTCAGATCCCAAGCATACTCTAAACTTAATATGCGTGATGTGAAAACATTCAAGAATTCTTTATTCCTCGGAGATCTTTTTGCAGCTGGATCCTTTGCAGACCTATTGTACATCTATACTACCAACCAATACTATGGACATACCTCTTGGTCACTGGTTGTCAAGATTGTACATGGCACCAGTAAGGCCCGCCCCATACTCATGTTGAATGTGAATGGGAGATACTGCCTTTGGATTTTGCCCAAGACCTTGCTTGTATCCATACAATACAATAAGAACTCGTATCATTTGAGAAGGAGAACTAATTATCTCCATTAGTTGTAATCTTCTCAAACTCAAACACATGATGTCGAGATTTCTACTCAATGGCAAAGTTATAGACTGGGTGGTTAATTAAACATCTTTTCTAATCAAATTAGCTTTCATTTCCTAAGTAGAGTTTTTTAACAGGAAAGTGCCTCTGAGAAGCTGTTTCTTTGAGCCGTCACCTGTGAAAGGAAAGATAATGTCCTTTCAAAGGCCTCCCCTAGCAATGAATACTTATTCTTTGTTTGACTGCAAACGCACATTCTTGAAATAATATATTCGCAAAGTTTCATAAATTATTTCAAGATGTATTAAAGAGCACTGGAAATAGTTCTTCTCCCTCCAGGAGGTTGCCAAGAATGAGTTTTGTCCTTTAAAATTTGAAACAAATTATTATTCACTGGGGGAACATCATCAGAGCTACCCCCAGCTCTAGCTGACAGGAACAATTTGAAGTAACCTGCTAATGGTAATGCTTTTAAAACATAAAGGTGCCCTAAGTGGGACAATTTTAAAAAATTAAAACCGTACTATAGGGAATTGCCTTTCGAGGTCATGCAAAGTTAGGGGCACTACACATTTACCTGGATCAGGGCCTGGATTCCAGCTGCCTGGATTATATGTTACGTCATGGTCCCATGGAGCTAGAGGGGATTGGTATGTCTCTGGTGAGTTTTTCATAAATGCTCCAAGGCACAATTCTTCAGAAAATCCATGGACTATGAAATTCAGCAAAATGAAACACATGGGCTACTGTTAAGAATTAGAAAAGCAGAGTTCATTGGTCAAATGCCACAGAGGTACCTTCTTGGTAAAAAGAAGGGCATGGTTACAGGGCACCTACACAAGGCTCCTACATAGCCCTCCTCATACTAAACATTTGTGCTTCTACTGTAAGATGTCACTAAGACCAAAGGTTTATGGAGCCTTGCAAGCTATTAACTCCAGCTAATGTTTGCCAGCCAAGGGCCACTATGTATCTCTTGGGGTATCACATCGAAATGGTTCACTTGCTGTTTTGCTTGGTCAGTGATACTGAATTCTTGAAGAATTCTGGTGGGGTGGCTACAGTTAGAGGCGTGCTTCGTTTCCTGTCCCACCCCAAGTGAAATGTCATCAAATAAAAGAGTAGAACAAGGAGGCAAAAGAAGCCCATGTCTAGTGGGTCACTTAAGCTGTCTCAGGAGTGATGCGGAGTATTCCTTTTCTGCTGTTGTTGGTCAGCAAGTGTGGGCTGGGGAACAGCAGAACTCTGCCAATTCTAACTGCATGAAAGGGACCCACCTGCTGCATAACTAGTAGGTCTGGAGCTTAGGTTCTTTGCAGCTGCTTTTTCATGGAAACCTAAGTCTGCAAAAATCATCTCACAGATAAACTGGTATAAGACTGATGAATATGTCGGTGAGGTGGACCTGAGCCATGTTTGTCCTTTCTCCACCCCTACCCCATGATTTGCTTCCATGCACATCTGCTTAGCATGAGCCAGGGCATTTAGGGAGGAAATGGTTTTGTTTTAGCCAGAGCACTGAAGAGCTGTAGGCTTGGCTCTTCTGGTGCTGTGCCTTGACGATAAAGTTTGTGTAGAGGAAATGGAAGAAGGTGAATCTTGCTTATCCTTACATTCTGAAGTCCTGGGCAGACATTGCTAATTGACCACAGCTCTCCTTTAGAACTCAAACTGCATCAGAATCCCTTCACTGGGGCTCTCAAGATAGCCTTTATCAAGTGGCAGGTATTGGCACAGAGGATGAAATCTATTTGTCAAGATTTGGGCTAAGTCATAGATTCTTTCTCCTAAAGAACAATGTATGTATCTGTCACAGCTGTGGGTAATCCAAAGCTGCCTCTTTTAGCTTGTGTGTCAGCACTTGACTTCTGAAAAGGACACAGTGGTTATCATTTATCTTCTACCTCAGAAGTTATCCACATCTTGGTTCTATTTCACTACTTTGTTCTGAGGAGAAGAAAAATCGAAAGGTTGTTGTTGTAAGTTTATCTAAAGTTTCTGGCTGTGTTAAATGAACGTAAGGAGGAAGCAATCTATTGAGTAAAGTGTGCTATATACATGTCAGACTGTCTCATTCCCTGGAAACTGGAACTAGCACAGTAGAAAGCTCTATGTATTCTTAGAAATGTGGGGCTGGAGTAAAACAGAGGACCATGCATAGCAGATATAAATTTTTGGAGTGCATGAGGGAAGAACAAAGCTCCTTGTAAAGACACAGCATGTGTTAACCATTAAAAAGAGATGGTTAAAGCGGCTCAAGTGAAATGACGATATTTGCTTAGTCAAAGGCACCTTAGAAAACTCGGAGAAGATAGTATGCATATTTGATAATTGATAAGTATTAAGAGTATAAAAAGAACTCCTATAAGCCAATAGACAAAGTCTAGAACAATTCAGTAGAGAAACTGAAACATTGTACATAGAGGGGAATCTTTATGTCTAATTAATTCATAAAGAGATTGAACACTATTAATGATGAGGGCAATGCAAAGAAAATATAATAAAATGTTTTAAATACACAGAACTGTCTTTTTAAAGCGTTGGTTTATCAGAAGATATAGTCTTACAGAAAGGCTATATTTTACACAGTTGTTGCTCTAAATTAACTCATGGCCCTATAGTTTTTCTGGTGCAGTAAGAAACATATCTAGGAATGACTGGATATGAGGTTTTTGAATCCTTAGTTCTTTTCATATAAAAACCTACAAACAACCCAAAGGCCTAGCAATTAAAAGATGAACCAATTGTTATGTATATTTTCAATGGAGTTGAGATAAGTAGCAGGCATTAATAGTATGTTTCTTAAAATATTACAACTAGAGCCATGCCACATACCCTTAAGATTTTTGCCCATGGGAGAGCAATTGAAAATGAGAATTATGATATTAGGAAAAAATTAAACCAATTTTGATGTAATAAATAAATTATGTTTGTTGTGTGTGCATTTGTCTATATTGTGCATATGTGTTGATGTATGTTTACATGGTTTAATGATATTTCATAGCTTAAGTGGCCTATAGGAGCATCTTTGGAAGAATGTTGAAGCGATTTCATAGGCAGGCTTCTGAATTGCAGCTGATGAATTGACAAATTTAGCAGCTATGTTTTCAAATTCAGCATTGATAACCTGTTCTTTGACATTATACCTCCAGGACCAATGCCTTGGTTTGTGTCCATGTAGAACACAACCAAGACTCCTCATGTGACTTGGGTTATTTGGTGATCACAGAAGCCAAAGGGCATGGGGATGACATTGGTAAGCTTTATTGTGAGAGGTAAGTTATGAACTGCTTGTGATAGGTGACATTAGTGACAAGGAGGACACACCACCAAGAGAACCCCCAAAGTACCATAAGAGCAGGGACTCTAAGCAAGAAAGAGGAAAGGAATGGTAGTGTACCAATTCTGTATTGCTTTCCCACACATCACAGAACAACATATTGGGAGAGGGGAACTGCTCAGAGAGGAAGAGGCTGAAACATGGGCAAGTTGTTTACAACATCACCTGTTGTAAGTTTCCACCCATGGTGTTGCAAGAACTTTACACTCATGACAGTTTAGTCTGTTTGCACTTCTCATATTAAGAGAGCACACTGTGAGGCTGGGGCGCAGCTCAGTTGGTATGTCTGCCTGATATGAATAAGGCCTTTGGTTCAACCCCTACCTCCCCAAGCAGTGCACTAAGCAGGTAGGAGGATTGGTTGTTCAAGGTCATCCTCAGTCAGGTAGAATGTTTGGGGCGGGGATGCAGCCTGGACAGATGTCCTGTTTCAAACAACGCAAGAAGCCTGGTGTGCATTTCCTCCTGTCTCATGTTTTGTCAATTGTTTCTATAGACCATAGTATGCTAGAGGCTAAGCTGATACTCTCAAGTTGCTGTTCCCCAATGTCAGTGTCTGAAGCTTCTACCAGAGGCTGCAGAAGTGCTATGCAGGCTTTACTAGTAGAAGGAAGTTCCCCAAACATGGATCTGTTGCCGCCTTTGTGACCTCCCTTCTGTATATCTAAGCCACAGTTTTTCATCTTGATGCCATCCAATCCGGGCACATTCAGCGACAATTGCTTCTGGAGTGGCGGGCCTGGCAGGCGCTTAGAATGCCTGTATTTGGAGTGGAGTTGGCTATTGGAATACTTAGTGAATGGAATTTCATTAGGTCCTTATCTGTGTGCAGTGAGGAAAAGAGGTCCTTTTACACAGTGCTTGTAATGGAGTGGAAAATTGCATTTCCCCCTCGCCCGAACAGTGCCATTAGTGGAGAGGCTGACGGTTTGCAGAGAGCAGGAAGCCACCTCGGGCAGTGAAGGGCTGACAGCCCAAATGATGGCAGTGCCGAGGGACCCGGAAGATATTAAAATAAAAACAGGTTGTGTTGTTCTTTTCTGTCCTGTAGCAGTTCTGCCCCGCAACGCAGAGAGTGATTGGATTTGAAGCACTGAGCAAAACATGTTAAGTAAGAAATTGTTTAAATAAAGTTGTTTGAGGTTGAAACTCTGCCCCAGGCATGGAGGCCAATGTAGTTAGCTGCCTCCAACTTAAAGATATCCAAGAGGCATTGTGTTGGTTTTCTTTTTCCCCTTTCTTTCTTTCTTTCTTTCTTTCTTTCTTTCTTTCTTTCTTTCTTTCTTTCTTTCTTTCTTTCTTCCTTTCCTTTCCTTTCCTTTCCTTTCCTTTCTTTCTTCTTCTTCTTTTTTTTTTAAGTAGGGAAAGTATTTGGAAAACTTGAAAAATGAAGAATGCTCTTGAATTCTCTACTTTGGTAATTTGGTCGATTGCAGCCCCAGTGCCTGGAAGTGCGCATGCAGATGTTCAGTCAATCGATGGCATCTCCAGTTTCACTGTCCCTGAGTCCTGAGAATTGCAAGTGAGAGAAGCTGTGGGCACAGTGCCAAAGCCAAGGAAGCTTGCTCTGCTCTGGGGGAATTCTTTTCAATCTGGTAGAGAGACCTCTACTCTCTTCAGGGAAATACATCAGATTTAGTCTAATGGCAGCTTCCAGCATGTTATGAAGGAAGTCCACTCCAGGCCTGAGTACAGACAGATCTGGGCTTGGGTAAGCACCAAGTACAAAATGGTACATGATGGAGCTCATTGGAAGAGTGAAGGTTAATGCCTTTTGTAATTGTCCAGGGGTACTGGGGACATGATCTTTAAGAAACCCATTAACCAAGTAAGCAGAAGGATGAGATCTTCCCTATTTGAGTTACACAAGACATACAGAATTATCCAAAAGGGCAACTATTTCTTTCAAACGTGAGAAGCTGTCTTCACCTTGAGGAACAAACATCAGAGTGTAGTCCCCTGAGACCTTTCCTACTCCACTGGACTACAGTTACACGTCCTGCATGGGATGTTTGTATCACACATTGAAATCTCATCAATGAGCCAGCTTGAGGGTATGGGGCCTTGGGGCTCTGATGAGGTACAGATGGTTAGAGTAGTAACTTTTTTGTGCCCTGACCAAATACCTAACAAGTAACTCATGGGCTGCAGTATATACTTCCAGCCTGTTACTTAAGGCAAGGAAAGGATTCTATTATGGCAAGGAAAGGATCATGGATGGAGCTCATGGCAATGGGAGCTTGTAGCTGGGACTCATATCTCTGTAGACCAGGGAGAATTAGAGTCTGGTTCTAAACCTTCAGGTCCACACTAGAGAGCCACTTAATTGCCCCTTCCAGCCAGGCCTCCCATCCCAAAGGTCCTGTGGCTTTCCCAAAACAGCATTACCATTTTGGATGAAGTGTTCAAAGACACAACTCAATAGAAGACAGTTCACATCCAAACCTCAAGGGCGGGGCCCTTCTGGTTGGAATTAGTGCTCTTGAGTATAGGTCGTCAGGCAGCTTTCCTGCTCGCTCTACCCCTGAGGATACAGTTATGAGTGGAAAAACTGGAACTCATCAGGCAGTCTTTCTGGAATCTGACCATGCTAGTGCCCAGATCCTGACCTTCTGTCTTCCAGAACTGTTGGGAAAATTGTATTGTTTAAGCCACCCTGTCCGTACAGCAGCATTGCCTGTCTCCTCAGCCTTTCCTCTATTCACTTACTCATGTATTACTCCAGACGTCTCTTTTTTCCATTTTCTTAGGAAGTTTCTTTATCCTTTGTCTGCAACCTAACTTCAGGCTTTCACTGACAGACATTGAGGACTTTACTAGGATCCCTGACATGTCAATCATTCTGTCCCTGTGTGTATCCCCTGGTCCTCTTTAAGTGTACATCACTCAGAGTTGAAAGAGAGATGATGCATTAGTAGACTCCCCAGCATTAGAAGACTTGTTGAATCCTGTCCAGGGACATGATCAAGTGTAATTAAAAAAATCTGAGTCTCACTCATACTGTATGTGCACATATACCATTATTGTGAAATTATTACCATATATGAAAGTCACTAATGACACAACTGGAAATGGTATAAAGTTGATTCTAAGAGCATTATGGGAACTGGGCATATATTTACAGGTGAAGAGAATGTTACTGGCTTTGCACATTTGTTGGAACATAGATTTTTTTAAAGACATGAAAGAATAGGATGTATTTAAGAAGGGCAAGGGGATGAACAGACATAAAATGGAAATTAATATGATCAAAATACTTGTTATGTACACACACGTTGTGAAAAAATGTTACAGTGATCCTATAATTTTTATGACTAATAAATGTTAACAAATTTTTCAAATGTCATAATAGAATTGCCAGGTAACTTATAAAAAGGAGTCAGCATTCCACCAAGCAATTTAATTTTAACCTCTGGGATTTGTTTTGCTGGACAAAGGTCTGCAATTCACCACATAGCTTCACCACACTTGGCTTGTAATGAGTCTGTGATCAACGCAGGTGAATCTAGACATCATTTCTGGAAGAATTCAGGAACTCCTGGGAAGATCTTTCTCAAGAAAACGTCACTGGAGGCTACTCTGCCCTCCCTTGCCTTTGCCTGTCTACATTCAAGTTCAGGTACATTTTTTTGTTCACTCATTCATTTATTTTTATTCAAAAAATATTAAAATGTGATTACATCATTTCCCCACTTTCCTTCCTCCAATTCATCTCATGCACATCCCCAAATACATTCTTCTACTACTTTCCTTCTCAACTTCCTGACCTCTTTTTGTTTTGCTACTGTTAGACATATTCACACACACACACACACACACACACACACACACACACACACACACACATACACACACACATAACTATAACCTGCTGAGTCTGTTTAGTGATGTTTGTCTATGTATGATTTCAGGACCTATCACCTGGTATTGGATGAACAATGTAAGGGCCCCTCCCTTAGGTCTGTCCTACTTCTGTTTTCAGCATCCCCTTGTAATTCTTTGTCTAGGGCTACAACCCCATAAGATTTCTCCCTTCCATGTTAGTGTGTCTACTGATGGTGTTCTTGTTCAGGTTTTATTTGGGCAGCCATATTGTTGAGGTAGTATGTGTAAAGTTTCTCTGTGATTTCTGGAAGACTCAGTCTCACAGGGGGATCTCTGATTCCCTGGCTCTTACAGTCTTTCATCTCCCTTGTTCAAGATGTTCCCTGAGCTGTAGGTGCAGGAGTTGTGTTATAGGTGTATCTATTGGGGCTGGGCTCCCACGATCAATCATTCTCTGTAGCTTGTCCTGTTGTGGTTTTCTGTGATAGTCTATCTGTTGCAAAGGGCAGTTACTTCGGTGAGGGTTGGGAACTAGGCACAAAGGTACATAGAGTGAAGTTAGGAATTGTGCTGGTTGAGTAAAGCAGATTCTCCTCTAATATCGATGACCTCGGTATTCACAGAGAGTCCGTCCAATTAGACAGTTGTCGGTTACTGCCAAAACGAGCGTGCCACTGTTGTGCCAGCCTTGTCATGTTGGTTATAGTTGTGGTTCATGGGCTGCACAGCTGAGAACTATTGGTTGTTTTCCTGTCTTGCCAGTTTGCACAGTGCTTTCTGGGGCTTTCCAAGTTATTCCTCAGGGAGGAGGCTTTCAGGTTCAAGTCTGTCTTGGATTCTGTGAGTTCTGAGTTCAAAATGCATGTGTCCTTAGCAACAGAGATTTGCCTTCAATCTCTGGAAGTAACTAAGAGCAACAGCAATATCCTGTAAGGTTTGGAGAGCCTTTTGGACCCTGACCAACAGCTCAAAATGGATTTTCTTATTTCTGGTATTGGGGTTTTTATAGTCTATGGCTCTTGGTAGAGTATTGTCAGCCCAAGTGGCTTAATTTTATTTAAACTCTACATGCATATGTATATACGCACATGCGTGCGCGCCCACACACACAAACGTGCACACACATTTATATGTATTATATGTGATTTTGGATAAATAAAAATAATGATTTCTTGGGACTTTTTCAAATGTCCTTAGTGTTATTTTAAACTTCTATTAGTTGTATATGTGTCTGTGTGTGTCTGTGTATACTTAATTGCTGGCACACTACAGTATATATGACAAAATCAAAGGATAACATTCAGAAATCAGTTCTTTTCATTCACTGTGTGTTCTGGGTATTAGCATGAGGCTCTGAGGTGTGCATGGGCCTTTCTGTGTTAACAGCCCTAGATGACTT
Organism: Rattus norvegicus; assembly: GCF_021556685.1. Classification (NCBI taxonomy): domain Eukaryota; kingdom Metazoa; phylum Chordata; class Mammalia; order Rodentia; family Muridae; genus Rattus; species Rattus norvegicus. The sequence goes on along the minus strand of NC_141548.1, from coordinate 1,536,940 downwards.
TTCTTGATATAATCCCAGCATTAGAACCTGCACTTCATTGCATCGAGTCAGATTTAGTAAAACTGATCCAGATGAGATGCCACCTTGGAGTGAGGCCTCAAGCTTGAAAGTTCCCTACTCACCAATCAAACTTTTAAACCCCCAAATAAGTTGTCTCTGCATGCCAGGTTTCAGTATACAGGAGTCAATAAAACAAGGTCATGAGGCCCAAGATAAGAGAAATACATATGAAGAAAAGCAGTAGAGGGAGCTTGTCAAATTGCCTCTGTTATCTGAATCACGTGACGAATGGCGTGGGCTCCCCATTCCTCTGCCTGGAGTAGTTCAGATAAGCAAGAGTTGGTTGTTGTTCCATCTGATTCTCTGAAGTACGAATGACAAAAGGGAGGGGCAGGGGCTTGTTCTGCTCTGACCTTGGTTTCTGTTGCCTCCGCGGACTAGGGATCTGCCTGATGAGTGATATTTATACATGTATAAATATACTTGTATAAGGCACACTAGAGCCTGGCTGTACAGCTTTTCTGCTGATTTTGACAGTCAGTCTCCTTTTTGTGTGTGTATATGTGGGTGTGAGAGAGAGTATTAAGATTTTTTCAGTTCCTATAAGATAATGGCCACAGACCCCATAACAGAGGGCCTAACTACCTATAGTATACTGTATTTCTTTAGGGGATATTCCAGCAGGTTTTTGAAAGGAAGAATAGAATGCAAGGAGGGTTGTTAATGGCCATGATGTCTCCAACTCGTGCCCTTACACCACTAATCTATGGGTATAAGGGCTTTGTTTGTTTTTATTAAGGAACTATCACCTATGTTGCAATCAGCTGAATGTCTTTTTTAAATAATTTATTTTCATTCATTGTTCATTGGCAGTTTGCTTACATGTATGTCTGAGTGAGGGTATTGGATCCCCTGGAACTGAGGTTACCTATTGTAATGGCCATGTGGGTACTCTGAGTCGAACCTAGGTTCTCTGGAAGAGCAGCCAGTGCTCTTAAACTCTGAATTCTTTCTCCAGTCTCAGCTGTATGTCTTTTGAGATTACCTCTACTTTGGCTTCAAACTAGAGAACCACAGGATGGATCTTCTAGGCTTCCATTGTACAGCCAGTAATGGGTCCAGAAGAGCAGAGGATATCATTGCTTACAGGGGTGTGTTGACTATTTGCCAAGTATAAGGCAGGATTAAGCCAGAAAATGGTGTTGAAGGGGAAGTCATTGTGTGGTGGAAAAAGTAAGAAATATCTACATGAGGAAGAGTATGCAGGCTGCCCAGTGATCTGCAGGTTGCCCAGGCTACCAAAGCTCTTGCCATGTGGCCAGTGTAGACACTGGAGAGCAGGGCAGCCATTTAATCAGAATTGTTGGTCATGATTAAATCCTAAGTGGCCAAATACAATCAAGGTTGTGCTCAGAGGGAGGTATTGAACCTTCTAAGAAGGGTAGAGATGAGATCTTAGAAAGCCAACTTTGGAGAAAGAAATGAACTAGTCCCTTTGGTAAATGTGGGAGCTGGAAAGTGCTTGGGCTAGATTCAGGATATGTTGGTCCTTTTCTTTGATAGCTGTTGTCAGCACCTAACCTGAGTGACCTGTTGTCTTTGACATTGACTGAGGTGTCTATCAGTAACCAGCCCAGAGACTCAGTCTGCTCTAACTAAATCACTTGTGTTTTCCCTGAAATACAGCAACACAGCAGAGCTAGGAGGAAAAGCTGTGCCTTACAAGCCCATCAATCATTGCCTATTGAGTCAGTTGTCCCCACAGAGAGGAAAGTTGGCTTCAGAACCAAAGCCATTCAGTGGTGCTGAATGAAAGCTCAAATGCAGCACCCCGCATTTGAAGTGACTGTGGGTCTGTCTGTAAATACTAGGAGAATAGATTTCCTTGGGTCTAATTCTAGCTTTCAGTTCCACAAAAGTAGATAAAATCTGTGGGAAAGATGAGTAAACACCATTAATTAAATGAGGTATTTATTCTTGGCTTAAATTAGAAAAATTACTTTAAGAGCAGAAAAATCTCAATTGAAACAACCAGCCTGATTTTGTTTTTTCACTGTTCAGAAACGGGGAAGAGAACAGGAGTAAAATAAATATATATTTAGGGATGACACCATCTTGGCATTTCTAAGCTTTCGTTTCTAAATATATTCTTTATCTGAGCTGTCTCCCAATACTTTTAATATAATTAAAAGCACATAATGAGTGCCAGACTTGTCAATTCCAACAACAAAGTGCTGAGTTTTGCAGTGAAACCGAGAGATCCATCTCCCACACATTGTAATGAATAGGTTCATAAAAGGAAAATAGTTTAATTACATTTTAGTTCATGGATTGTTAATAGGCTGGAGTATCTAAATTGAATAATGTGATTCTGGTAATAATTATGTGTAAATGAACTTGTTTAAATGATATTTTACAGCTTCTTTATAAAATTACAGCTAGAGGCAATCCAGTGATAGACAGACAAAGGCCATGCAAAAATTATCATAAACTATTAGCTTGTTTGCAAAGGGTTTTATGTTAATCCTTTAGTACTTAAAGCAATCTGCAATTAACATATCATGGGGAGCTGCCTCGGAGCAAAGGCATGCAAATTGAAGTGCTTAGATAAAAAGCCATTCATGGTGGGGGTGAGAGAGAGAAAGAGAGAGAGAGAGAGAGAGAGAGAGAGAGAGAGAGAGAGAGAGAGAGAGAGAGAAGAGAAAAAAAATCAAAGAAAGGGTGGTAAAGTCTTCAGAGGGTGCTGGTTTTATATCTGAGATTAAGAAGGTGTAATGACGGTATTATCTAACTATGGCTGTAATTAAAGCGTTTCTCTTGCACACATGACAATAGACACCACATTGATTTCAGTGTTTTAATTGTGAAAGTCATTTTATTTCAGGGCACGGGATAGGAATAGCTTGAATCAAAGGGCTAGAAGATTGCTTTGTTGATAATATGTGTTCAACAGCTGCCTGGCTGCTTAATACACAAGTGGGAGAAGGCAGCAAGAACCAGGGAGGTGCAGGGGGTTGAGTCTCCTGCTGGCTGCCTTTCCTTTTATGAAAAAGGCAGGGAGCTGGGTACTGAGTGTAAACAAACAGGTTTTCAAACCTCACCCTTTCTTCCCTCCCTAACTTGGCAGAACAAAAGAAGTTTTCAAGGGCCCTGAACTAACTCCCCTTGCTGCCCCTGGGAAGCAGCAGAAGTTTATGCCAAGTCATAAACCCATCTTCCCTGGTAGGACTAGCACCTCACTAATGGAGAACAAAGCTCTGTGAGGGCTGTGGTGGTTAGGGTCACAGGGAGCCTCCTGTTGGCTGGGAGATGGGATTATTTACATTATGGCTATAGCCACAAAAATCTCACACCCTCTTAGTTCGAGATTAAGGGCTCCTTATCAGCGTCTATGTACAAATCCCAAGTGGGAAATTAAGTGAGGGAAAGAAAATCATGTCCAATCCCAGAGCAAAGGGAAAACCATCAGGGAAGGGGGCTGAGCCTGGACTTTCTGCAGCATACTTGCAGGGTTACCTCTCTTGTTAACAGTTCAAAGCAAGGTGAACGAGTGAATTCTCCTTTCTACTCATCTTGAGGAACAGCATATTTAAGTATGACACTGATAACTAATAGCAGACTTGACTTGTGGGGGAAATGTCCTTGTAACTGATGCCATTTAAAGTGACTGGAAACAAAAGCATAAAATAATGATAATAATGATGATAATAATAATGATAATATTAATATTAATAATAATTGATTTAGTGAGTGTTGTCATAAGCAGTTCTTAGTTTGTTACTGATTCCTCATAACAACCTCAAGGAGGTCCATGGAATGCTCTCTACTAAAAAATATACAAATGATAATAATAACATTTTAATAATATTATCATTGTAATATGATTCTACTAATAATAACACAATAATAGTAAATAAAGGAAAACCAAGGCTCAGAGCGAGACCAAGAAAATTGCCCAAGATTGTACAATGAATACAAGACCCAGGGGAAATCAGAGGTGATCTTCGATCCTTCGGTAGTCTGTAAAGTTCCAGAAGCCTATTCAGAGTAGAGGTTTATAAATAGAAAAACTAAAATATTGTGAGAAAGCAGAGTAATCTTGTTAAATATCTTGCTATGGAGATATGTAGCAGTCAGTTTTAATGGTGTGAACCTGTAATCATAGCAGTCAGGAGGCTGAAACATGACGATTGCTGTGTTCAAGATCACCTTTGGCTGTATAGTTAATTCCAGTCTAGTCTGGGCTATCCAATGAGGCTCTGTCTCAAAGCAAAAGGAGGGAGAGGAGGAGGATGGAGAAGAGAAAGGGAAGGAAGAGAAGGGAAGAGGAGGGAGGAGGAAGGAAGAGGGAAAGAAAAAGAAGAAGGGAGGCAGGGAGATACAGAGGGAGGGAGGAACAAGATGAAACTCATGACTTCATCATTCATGGGCTTCTTTATTTATGCAAAAGCAATATCTGAAAGCCAATCCAGCAGATGCTTTCATTCCAAAGAAATATGCTATCTGATTCAGTTCAGAGACAGTCAGCCATGTTTCCAGTTTCAAAGTCATGACCGATCTTGTGCTTAGCACTTTTAGTCACCTCAGTCTGCCAGCTCATTCCAGGTTGCATTCAGGTAGATGCTAGCTTTGTCTTTTTACGTGACATGCATGCTCTGAGATGTCTCCATGAAAAAGAAGCTTACACAACAGTGGTTTTAACATTTTTGTATAACAGAAGAAATCTTGGTTTAAAGTGCATCGTCTAATAATAGTGAATAGGGAATGTGACTGTGAAATCAGGATGGCTGAAATGGTCCACTGAAGGGCAAGAGGGCTGGTAAGCACTAGGATTCTGGTCATGCAGTTGGGGAGTGGGAAGGAAAGATAGATTTCCAGGACTTGCCACTCAGAAGCTTTGTGACTTGGAGACTGTTAGGCTAAGACACACTTGTTGACTTATGTATAAAGACAAAATAAGGGAGTTAACATTGTAGACAGTTGGGATGGTTCAATGTAGTAATGTTTATAAAGTTCTTATGTAGACCATACTTGGTCAATGATAGGTATGACATTGGTTTTCTAGGATCACTATAATAGCAAAGTACCACCATAGGTGAATGTATTCCTTTCTATTTCTAGAAGGTAAAATGGTGTCAGCAGGGCTATGCTACTCTCTAGATCAGTGGTTATCAACCTGTGGCAAACCTCTATTTCCAAATATATTTACATTATAATTCAAAACAGTAACAAAATCACAATTATAAAGTAGCATCGAAAATAATTGGGTGGTCACAGCAACATGAAGAGCCATATTAAAGGTCACATAGGAAGGTTGAGAGACATGTTTTAGATAAATCTTTCTTAGCTTCAGGGCATTGCTTAATTCAGGCACTACCCCATTGTCTGAATCTATTACCACATGCTCCTCTTCTCCTTGGATAGCTGTCCCATGGTACTATTTGATTTGTGCTTTCACATCATATTACAAGGATAATTGCCAGGAGCTGGGGAGCAAGCTCAGTCAGTACTTGCCATTGTAATCATGAGGACCCAAGTTCAATCCCCAGAATGTACATAAAAAAAAAATCTAAGTAGAGTGGTATGTGCTGGGAATCCCAGTGCTGAGCATGGAGACAAGTAAACATCTGAGGCTTTTGGCAAACTCCAGGCCACTGAGGGTCATTGTTTCAAAAACTAAGGTGAATAGCACCTGTGGAATCACTCTTAGATTGCCCCTCAGTTACTATATTCACTGACATATATGCATATGTGCACTCATACCTATAGACGAACACACACACACACACACACACACACACACACACGAACACACCTAGACATACATCATATTGGATTAAGGAGCTCAATCTCTGATATAATTATATTTTGAACCGTTGTACCTGCTTTGACTATTTCAAACTGAGCTCAAATTTTGAGGTTAGGAAGGTTAGTGTTGTCCTACCTTCTAGGGAATATAGTTCAACCTTTAACAATTAGGGACCTTTGCAACAGAGAGTCATCTGCATGCTTGTACCTGGGGCTCTTTGTGTTCCCTGTCTCATGAGGCAAAGCCTTTGCCTGTCTTTATACAGGTGTATTTGCTCTGGAGAATTGAGTGAGGGGCAAATCTGGACTTTTCCTGTATTTCAGATCCAGAGAAAACAAGTAAATCTTAAGCCTTTGAATCTTAAGCATTGGAATGGAAAAGAGAGAATATCTCTAAAGAGCTCTGGACTTACTGCTTAGAGAGGTGGACGGTCCAACAAGTTTCACAACCTCTCAGCTAAGCCCACACTGGTAGGCACCCAGGGCCCTCCCATCCTTAGCATGAGTAAACTCTTTATTTAGCAGTTATTAATGGAGTTGATATTTACTTGTGATGGTAAGCAGATAATTAATTTATTGCTGAGTTCAAGGAGTCAGACAGCGAGGAGATCATTATGAAGAGAAAGTATAATAGAGTTCTTTACACTCTGAGGGTCTAGTAATAAAAGATGACTGACATAATGACATGGAGTTTGGTAACAAATGGCTGTTACATTATGTCCAGAACTTATTTAAATGTATTGGCCTTTCTTCTTACATTTAGTAGTGGGTAACTGTAGGTTAAGTTGACACCTACTAGTACATTTGCTCCTGGAAAGGGAGGTCTGGGTGGAAGGCAGGGGTGTGTCCTTTCATATTTGGAGATGGTAGCAAGGTAAGGAACAGTTATGTCATTACAGAAACACCTATAAGGGAATCCTAAATTTCAATCATGCTATGAAATTTCTTTCTAACTCAGAAATTTAGGGACTCTCTAAACTGTGTGGCTCTGGCTCTCTTGGAAAGTTTATCTTGGCTCAAGCCTTTCTTGAGAATGCTGATAAGGAAAATTCAGGAAGTGACATGTCATTGTGATGAGAATAAGAGGTGTGGCATAAGACAGAACTTAGCTCTCATCCCAGGGATGATGGGCAAAGGGGAGGGCATCTTGATCCTATCCTTAACCTGGAGCTGGGGAATATGAGTTGATTCTGAAAGCAGGTCTACAGATATAACAAAGGAGCATAGGTTGACATTCTCTCTCTCTCTCTCTCTCTCTCTCTCTCTCTCTCTCTCTCTCTGTGTGTGTGTGTGTGTGTGTGTGTGTGTGTGTTTGTGCATTACCTGTGTACTATTTGCATGTGTGGTACCTGTGGAGGCATCCCTGGAGACAGAGTCACAGATAGCTATGAGTTACCAAGTGGGTGTTAGAATCAAACACTGGTCCTCTGGAGGAACACCTGGGTCTCTTAACCACTGAGCCATCTCCCTAGTCTGGTTTATTGCAATCTGGTACAATAGGCCAAGAGGGAAACACATCAGTTGTAGGTTTGGGGCTGAAGCTCAGTGATAGAATGAATGTTCAAGGTAGTGGGCTCAATCTTTTGCTTTGAGGAAAGCAAGGTAAAATAAAAACACAAACACCAACAACAACAAACACCAGCTAGACAGCATATTTCTTCTCTGTTTCTGGGCAAGTCTCTTAATGTTTCTAAATCTACTTTCTCATCTCCACAATTTTGCTTATTGCATATGTCTCTCAGCATCACGAGGATCAGATTTCTGAAGTCTTGGGAACTTGCAAAGCTCAGTGCTTGGTGCATGATCAACATGTAACATGTATCAGATTCTTTCTTCTGTTGTCACCTCCCACCCTTTTCCCCACATGATGTTTCATCTTGAAGTCTCTTTCATCTTCTACGCCTCCTGAAATGTCTGCAAAAGCAGCAGCCCTCCCCTGAAGAATGTTCTGTTCTTCAGGGGCTGATCTTACTGACTGTCAAATTACAGGAGACGGCATGGTACAGCTGGTGTTTTTAAGGCACTTGGGAGAGAGCCATGTAGATGTTATATTTATTTATTTATTTTTCAATGTGGTTTGTAGAATGTGGTCCTAAGGCAAAGCAACAGAAGTCCACATTGGAGCCACAGCATGGCTGGCCAGCTGGGATATGTTTCCATCACACAAGGAGGTCTCAGAGTACAGTCTCAGCCACAATGAAGAGCCAGCACATGGGAAAGTAGTGCACACGGTACTTTTGGGTTGCAGAAAGAAGATGAAGTCAAAGACTATTTGCTGCATGTGTTGGACTCATTGAATTTAGACTTTAAAAGTCTGAACTATTTACATCCAGCCCCCTAAAAGTGGGAATGGCAGTATTGGGACTCAGAATGCAACCCACTCAAATGTCTTTTCCTTCTTCTGAGGCATCAGGAAGAGGGATCATTCACAAGAAAGACAGACAAGGAACAAAGTTAATTTCTGTCACAGCATGGCTCTGTAATCCCGGCCAGCCATTCAGCTACTCAGAGACGTCGTCCTCACATGGAATAGTTGAAGTAGATCATGTCATCATTGATTTTGCACTGCTTTAAGGGGAGTCAAAATGGTCTCCATGAGTTTGGCTCGTCTGTCTGCCATGATTCCTGAGGGGAGGAGGAATGCGGCAGAAGAAGGGTGTAGGATGCCTTTCCTGTGTACATCTAGGACATTCAGTAATCAAGAAGAGGAGAGCAAGAGACTTCCTAAAGGACTTGAGGCTTCCATGGCACGGTTCTTCAGAGTTGTCTGTGACTTTGACGTGCTTGCCACCATACAAAAGGTAGAGAAGCCCCTGGGCATGTGACGACCATGCTGTGGTACATTAACATTCTGCCACCAGCATGAAATGCCTGAGGTAATTCACTTTTTAAAGAGAAAAGGTTTGCTTTGGCTAACAGTTTTGGAAATCTCAATTCATAGTGTGTTGGCCCCAACACTTTGAGCCTATGGTGAGGAGAGAAGGTACTGGAAACAAATGGCTTCTTAAGATCTAGACTATACAGGCTCTTCCCCTTGTGAGCACAGTCACAGTAGCCTAAGGTCTTCCTCCTCATCCTCCCTCACTTCCTAAAGATTCAACCTATTCTTTAGTAGTGGCATCCTAGGGACCACACCTTTCCTAAATGAGCTTAGAGAACTTTTCACTTTATCTTTAGGACACTGGGCTCCCAATCCACACCCTTTTGATTTCCTGTTTGCACACTTCACATGTTTTACCAACTCCTGGCACCAATGTGATTATTTAATTACTAGTGAGAAAGAATAAACTCGGTGCTCGAAAAGCACTTGAGAGCCCCATCCCCACCAAGAAGAAGGCCATTTAAAATCCCATTAGGGAGATGAACTTTATCCTAGTTTCATACACTCTAAGGCATGAAGAAAGTTGGTAGATTGGCTGAAGTCACTACCATAAAGAAGGACTAGGAATTGAGAACATCTCTACCTCAGGGCCAGGGACTTCTTTACCTGTGAATTTATTGCTATCAGTAGGTGTGTATTGTGTTCAAAACACTGGGCTATTATGAAGAGGTATTAGAGACACGAGAGAATGAAACAAACATGTTACATCCTTACTTTTAAACTTCCCATCTGATCAGGCAAATAAAGGTAGCAAAACCAACACATAAGCTAGCAATTTCACCAACAGCATGTTTAAAGATAAGATAATAACAGTTAACACCCACTGTGTTGTTAATGTGTACCGTCTAATAAAGATGGTACAATCATTGTCAAAATGATCACCATGACCATGCTATAGATGAGGAAACTGAGGCACAGATAGGTTTGGATGTTTGACCAACATCTATACTCTGATGCTTTACTGCCAATGTCCTTATCTAATAAATAAGGCAATACCAAGCCCAGTTGAGAATTACTGAGAAGAGACACAGTTTTCTAATAGTTCTTGTAGCCACAAAGAGGAACCATAACTTGAAAGCCAAGAAAGAGCCTTGTGTCCCATGGGGCAGTTTTCTGGGAGTGTGAGACAGGACCTCACTGGAGTATTAAGGCTTTTCTGGCCTTAATCTCTATTCTCTTAGTTAACAGCCAGTTTTGTTTTGTTTTATTTTTTTTCCAAGCCTGCATTTTAACCTCCTGAGAATTCCCTTTGAAATGACAGGGCCACTAGAAGATATTTTTGGAGCCTATCTTCTGGTGGGGAAGCAGACCTTGAAACCAGGGATGCAGGGAGAGTCTTTCTAATACACAGCTGATTGTAGACCAGGGTTAGTATCTGAAGCTGCTGGGTCCTGCAACCTTTTGCAGAGCCTAGATAGGTAGGAGTGCAGCTGACTCATGGCCTTGCACACCCCTACCCCCAAGCTGCCATTACTTATTCAAAGAAGAACTCTGCCATCTTTGCTGATCTTGGAAAGGGTATATGGAACTGAAGCAAGAAGTCTTGAAGGAAGGGGTGATGCTGTTCTTTTCCGGTCACATAGGCACGCTTGATCCTCATGATCAGAGAGACCAAATGACTGGAGTAATAATGAGTGTAAAGTTGGGAAACACAGAGGGACAGACCGCAAACTACAGTGCTGGGAAAGGACTTAGAAGGTATCTAGTCACGGATTGCAGTTGGGTCTGGTGGCTGTGTAGTTTAGACAAGATGATGAATGTCAAAATCACTGACAAGGGCATGCATTCTCCAGGTTACCCGTTCTGCATGGGAATAGTTTTAACTCAAGTCTGCAGATAAGAGAACTGAACTCGAGAAAACAGACCCAAGTGATTTATGTAAATGGCCGTTCTCAGAGTACGAACACCAAAACACATTTTCTGATTTCTAATTTGATATCTCGGCACTAAGATGTGCTAAAAGCCAGATTACCCTATCTTTAAGAGAAGAAAATAGAATCTTAGGACTTCCCTGATTTGAATTTGGGATTAAAGCAGTTTCATAACATGGATGAGCTGCATGGCTCATAATCATGAAATCTATGGGGTGGGGGCTTGGCTGATTGGGTTTAAGGGTGACTTTTCAGATCCCAGAGCCTCTGTGACAACAACAACAACAACAACAACAACAACAACAAAATTTGCAGTTTTTAAAGTAACTCTGTGTCTATCTGGACTATTTAGGAGTTAATAAAACTGGATTTGCTAGCTAGAAAACATGCTTGGAATCATTCCTAGCAAAACTGACTACTTAATACAGATACATTCTTTCTGAGAACACGCATGTCTATTTGAAATGTGACCATAACAATTTTCTCTATTATGAATAGAATTTTTCTAACCACTTCGTGGGTTAGAAACTTTGAGTTTGACCTAGTGGCATGGTTTCTCCCTTAGGGTGTTGACAGGTATGACTTTAGAAATGTGGAAAGCACTGGGATGTTGGACCCTGTTTTCCCTCCTAAGACCACGGGATGGCTATGTGGAGAGATGAGGCATTCCACTCCAGACCAGGTAGCCCATGGGCTATTTAATATTGACCATAGACACAGAGATTAATGTCAGATGAGTTTTGAGGACTTTCCACCTGAATGGAGCCCAACTACTTTCTGATCAAAAGTACCATGAAACAAATATGACAATGTTTATGCCGTGAAATCTTCCATTATTTCATTTTACACAGCTACAGGCAACTCCTACCCCTTGTAATTTTTTTCCCAACACATCTCTGATATTAGTTCAACTCTTCAAAAGTATTCAATAATAGTTTAAATCTAGGCTTTTTAAAATTCACTTTGGGTCTGGGGAGGAAGAGGGGTAAGAACTTTTGGAAGATAATTTTGGAAAAAAATTTTCTCTTAAACTATTTTTTCCCTTAGTCTTATTTTATTTTATTTTTCTATTTCTACCCATGGAGTCCAAACTGTGTTTGCTTGCCCTTTAAATTGGACTTGGTAGTTGTATGTGTCACTTCTCTTGTGACCAGACATCTAGTAGTAGCAACTTAAGGAAGAAAGGAGTTATTTGGTTCTCAGTTTTAAGGCGATATAGTCCTTCATGACAGGAAAGTCATAGTTGAGTTCATGGTAGCAATTGCATACAGATGGGAATCCACACCTCAGCAGGCCCAGAAACAGAACATTTAAAAGAAAGCAGAGAGGCCATGTAACTTTCAAGGTCTGTTCCTATGACCCTCTATGTGCTAAGTAGGCCTTATGTCCAGATGGTCCTATGATCTTCTAAACCTGCATCATCAGCTAGGAAACGTTAAGTAGATACTTCACTTTCCAAGTGTAATGGCAGTCACACTGAGCCTTTGCTCACTGACTCCAGGATGTGTTCTCAGGCCCTCTCCTGATTGATTCTTTGTGTCTCAGAAGTTGCCTTCATTAGCTGGTGGTTAGAATCTTCTGCCAGCTAGAGTCTAGTTACAGCTCGCTAGTTCACAGAGTGGGAGGCACTAGTGAGAAGGTATTTGTAAGAAGGGAGAAAGAAGAAGAGACTCCTTATCATGTCTCCCTGCAACCAAAAACAGTGGCTATGCCTCTCTTCTGTGGCCCTGTCTCTCCTCAGAAATCCCTACATGGGTCAGTTCTTTGTGGTGAACCAAGGCTCTCAGTCTCTAGTAAGGTTGTCTCCTTTCTTAGTTCATTGAGTATAGGGGTACAGGTGGTTTAGAAGTGACTTTTCAGATCTAACTTTCACCTTACAGTGAACCAATATTTGCCTTTACTAAGAAGCTCAAGCACAAGGTTGCTCTTACATGCAGAAATATTAGGTTTCCCCAGGTCATGGTGAAGAACATGTGAGGACACATCTTAGGGATTCAGTTTTCTTTACCAGGGCCATAGAGTTTGTGGAATGGACTTGCCCAGTAGTTCAGGACAATGGTTCTTAACTAGGGGAAACTTTTGGCATCCTCAATGCCCATTTAATGATCTCTGAAGATGTCTCTGTTATAGATATCTGTGTGCTCTTGCAAGTGTATGTGCACATGAATGTATGTGTTGTATGCATACATGCAGGCCAGAGGTCTGTATTGTCATCTTACATGATATCCACCTTATTTTTCAAGACAGGGTCTCTCACTCATTCCGCTGATGGTGGACCAAATGTTTTCAGGAATCTCCTATTTTATGCCACATGACTAGAATTACAGATGTGCCACCATGCCCAGCTTTTATATGCACACTGTAGGTCTTAACTCAGATCCACATGCTTGAGTGCCAGGCATGTTACTTGCTGAGCTTTCTCCCCAGTCCCTTGAAGACATTTAAAAATGCATTATCTTGGAGCAGTTGTATGCTTACCTTCTAAACAAGGTTTTAGCTAAGGGTCTATGATCTCTCAGAAGACTCTCAGAAAATTTCTCAGAAGAAAGAAATTATGACGTGCAAAGTATTAAAACTGAAGGCAGAGAGATGCCTTGATCTAGGAATCAATTTGAGTTCTCTAGCATAGCTAGGCAACACATTGCCCCAACCCAGGCTTCTTCCTCAAGAACAAGTCCCTTTCTCAAAGTACTCAAAATATCTCTTTATGCCCTAAAAGATGTCTCTTCCAACTTTGGGCAAAGTTAATTTCTGATTTCATACTTTTGTAACCCAATTCCTTATGTTCAAATTGTCAAGAACTAGCTTAAACTCTAGAGGATGGACATGGGTCAAAAAGGGAAAGTCAGACAGACCTCAAAGAGCTGCACTTCAGAAATGATAGGCTAGGTTTAACTTTTGTCCATGCACCCTAAAGAAGTCTATTGCTTCTCCAACACTTTAAGAACTCTGTTTCTAAAGTTATCCTGGCAAAGGGACATCTCTGCTCCAGCTGATGCTGATGTTGCTGTATTGCAATGGTATTATCCTTGGCTTGAGAACAGAGTGAGCATGTGCGGATGGGCCTGCAATGTTTAATAGGACATTGGCTATAACTTTTTATGTCATACCACCCACTCGCAGCAACCCCATCACATGAAGCACTAAATGCCTTCCTTATCACCAATATTTGATGAGAAAATGCTGTTTGGTGTCTTCCTCCAAGTTGATGAGGACTCTAACTATGTTCCTTGCAGCCTAGCACTCTGTCCACAAGATCTGATTTGTTTTTCTCACCCTAAATTTATAGACAGTTACAAGGAAGCACATCCTGTTTGCTGTCTGGAGCAGCAGTAGAGTGAGGGAGAGAGTGATTTAGGGAGTTTGTTTTTTTCAAGACTTCTTCAAGCTGCTTTATGACTTTACAAAAAACCACTCATCTATTCCTCCCTAATTTTACGAGCAAATTGTTCTTTCTTTTCTGACTTTCCCTCCACTGAGTTTCCTTGGCTGACCCATGCACCAATTATCAGAACTCCCCAGGCATAGTTGAATCCTCCCTAACATGAGTATAGCTGTAAACATATTTACCCCAGAAAATGAGGTTCAAGCTTCAGCCTCAAGCAAAGTTCTTGTCTGTTGAATTCACGATATGACTTCAAGTGAGAATGCCAAGGTAGGATCATTTTTTTCCTGGTGGCCAACCAGTATCTGAGGTGGTTCAACACTAATGCAGAGCACGCATGGTACCTATGTCCCCAAGACCTGGCTTGACAGGGTGGTAGCCCTGAGCCAAAGCTTCATTCGTTCATAGCTTTTTTATGGGCAAGTACTAAGAAGGAACCCATCACCCAAGAGAGTTGTCCATCACATTCACAGGGAGATGGATAATTATGGATAACTAGAGCTAAAGATCCAGTTACAGAGAGGTGTAAAAGGCAGTGCAAAATGTTGTTCCTTTATAGATGTTTGCCTGGGTTGAACCATTTAATAACCTTTACTAGGTGACGTCCAGCCTTTCAAAGAAGATCAGTCAAAATGCTATTGAGAGTGAGGCCTGGCTAAACCCCTCTTCCTTTTAGGATAAATCATAGATTTCCTTGTAATCCAGTTGTGTCTGATTTCACTAACAAAGGCTGTCATTGCCAAGTCACCCTATAATAAGATGCACTGATTCCTGAATGCCCCAACATTTCATGAGGATAAAAACAAATTTGGGAAAAAAATCACCTAGACACTTTTGAAGTACAGAGCTGTTGATCAAGACTTTGGTTATTTAAGCTAGTACCAAGGACTCTGTAGGCACAATGACTTACAGAGGTGAAGTTACACTGCAAGTTCACAACAAATGCTGGTAAATTCAATATATTAGAGTATCTATGTACTTCATACTTTTATTTTTAAGCAATAGGTTTTTAGGGCACAATATAGGTGCATTTCAAGACTGACAGAACTTTGGAGAGCCACACTAGAAGTAGAAAAGGGGAGGGTGTCCATTCCTCACTCTGAGAAGGTTTCAAAGCTTTTCTTCAGAAGATTTAAATTTAAGTTTGAAGAAGTGGGGCTGAGGTCCCATCCTTCTCTGTTGGCCATTCTTTCTGATAAATAAGTATGAAAACTGCTTTGAATTTGGTTTTCACTCAGATAAGGATTTATCTTTTTCATGCAGTCTTTTCTTTGCACCTGAAGGAGCACTGAGGGTAAAAAATAGAGGCCTGTTTCCTGTTCCTTACCGGAGCCCTCAAAAGGCTGTCAGAGGAGAGCAGCAGCTCTGTGGGATTTATGCCTGGGACCTGTCAGAGGAAAATGATCATAGCAAGCCCTCTCTGCCATCAATCACTGAGGGACTAGGGATGGCAAGGACAGGCATTTTTCAAATTTCTTTACTGTGCATATTTAGTTTTGTGCCTGGAGGAGGTCTAACTCCTTTGAACCATTCTTGGAGATTTTTTTCCCATCAGATGGCAGCTCAAAGAACTACTTAATCTCCCTCCAACGTGCTTCTTTCATTGGCCATCTGAGAAAAACAGCCAGGGGGTAAAGGGGAGAAGGTGGCAGGGATAATCCACAGATAAGTCTGGAGAGGAAAGATTCGGGGTTCAGAGCATGGTGGCTCCAACATCTGGACTATGGCACTCTCCTGTCTGCCTAAGGCTTTCTCCTTCCTCGCTTCAGTGTCACATGGTTGCTTAGGGACAAGAACGCAGAACTGACACTGCTGCTCTTATCACTGGAAGAATTCTTCTGTCCCAAACAGCTGTTTCCCACATTTGTCAAGGCAGAGTTTAAAGGGAAGTGGGGTGGCCATTCCTTCCTGCCCATCAGAGAGGTCTGCTCAGTCATGATAACATTCAAGGAGTGCATTTATCCATCTTGCTACTGAAGGTGAAAGGCAAGGGCCACAAAGGGAAAAGACAAGAAGAAACCTGTTGGAAAGGTTTATAAATCTTTCCAGGAGTGCTCTAAACAAGACAAGAGCCTGTAGCTGCATGTATAAAGCCACATTGATAGGGACCTGATTCCTCAGACCTAGGAAGCCATCCATGTGAACAGAGAGCTGTTGCTTGAATCAGGTCTGCTTTGGCTTAAAGTCTGAGAAACACATTGCCTTCAAAGTGAATTCTTAGGTGTCAACTTCCCATAAGTTATGGCAGAAGATTACAAAGCTACTGATATAACATATTAGTTTGATAGACAGAATTATACCCCCAACGCTTCCTGCTCTCCCCAATGACGCACAGTAACGAGTGTGTCTTGGCAGCTGCCTTGATTTACCACCAGTCTGGGAGGCCAACTGGGAGAAGGAACATTCACATGGATGCAGGGCCTGAGACTGGCCCCAAGCCTAGTTTATAAAGCTGCCCTGTAATTCACCACAAATGTGTCACCATTAAAAGAGGAAAAAAAGGATTGCAGATAATAAATACTCTCTAATTTATTAGCTAACAACAAAGAGATCAGAGCCAGTTGTGATGTGATTGTTTGACATAATATTGTCAAGGAAAAAAAAGCTAAGTTGACCAGAGAGGTAAATTACACATTCAAGCAGATACATCAACTCTTGGCTTGTCACAAGCCCAACTAAGCAAAACACCAAACTGAGGAGAGAGCTGGCAGTACTCAATGCTATTTATCTCTAAAGGAGACATATTCAAGAGCAAGTGAAATAAGACATACTTCTTTTGGACTTGGTCAGAGGCCAGATTTTAACTGTTATAAATTAAATGTTTTGTGAACGAATTTGGCAATTCTCATTGCTTTTGTCCTGATGGAAAGATGAGCAGTCCCACTGTTTGTCTGATGCTGATGGTTTGGCCAGCTGCATCGTGGACTTCTATAGTTGGGTGTTGGGAGGATTCGCAAGTTCCTGTAATTGAAGCGTGAAGCACAGTAATGTTCTTAAATGTGGTTCTTTATAAACTTGGTGCCATGGAAATTGTCACCCTTTTTGTCGTGGCTTTTTCTTCCGTACTTTGATGCAATCACCTGAAATGCTAGCCCCAGATGCAGGGTCAGGGTAGAGTTGTGAGACCTTAGGTTTGGAAGAAGTGTTGTGTCTCTCATTCCTCTCATGAACTGTAACCATGAACTAGCTGGAGGCAGTCCATAGCCTCTCAGCATCTGCTGTGAGTTATCCTAATGAAACTGAGAGTCAAGGGATCCTGCTGAGATGTGGTTTGACATAAGCTGATATCCAGAATTCTGTCAGTCCTGAGTTTAGAAGGAAAGTGTGTTTACTTCAATAAATATTTACCTTTAAGTTTCATCTGCTAGTTGAAGATTGGTTTCTTGAATTTATCTCCCAGTCTTGAGGCAAGGATGGCAGTTGTCATCCTGTAGGAAGACTCAGAACAATGTTTCATTCTCAATGATATGGATTCATGAACCACAGTTCAGTTTTTGGTACAGTTAATTTGCTGTTAATTGATTTGGATGAGTAGATCTTTGTCTCTCTGTCTCTGTGTCTCTCTGTCTCTATCTCTTTCTTTGGAATTTGGTAGATTAGTAAAACTGCAAATATGATAAAAGGCATATAGTGAAAATCTTGGGAAGGGATGGAGGGAAGAAAGGAGGAAGGGATGGAGGGAGGAAGGAGAGAGAGAGAGAGAGAGAGAGAGAGAGAGAGAGAGAGAGAGAGAGAGAGAGAGAAACATAAAATTGAGTGGGTAGGAAGCTTGGGAGGACCTGGAAGAAATTGGAGGAGGGGAAACATGATCAAAACACATTATATAAAAATATTTTTCATTAGAATGTATTTATTTTGTGTATTTTTAGATTTCTTTTAGTCTACTTAATATGCTGGAGATGGAAGCCAGGGCTTGTGCATGCTACTGCCCTTTCCACATTGCTCTAACATTAACACATGGCAAGTGACTCCTTGTAGTCAGAGTCCAGCAGAATGTTCCCTCTCTCGTGCTATTAGCTTGATGTCTTTCTCTGCTGCCTACTCCGTAATCTTCTTCAGCCTTGCTTGGTATTACGTTTGAAGGATATTGACCTGGAATTTCCCTGTAGATGGCATCTTGAATTTCCTGCTCAATTTGAGTAAATGCCTGTTCAAATACAGTTCTCATTTCGAATCAAGGGACTTGTAGGTTTATGATCTTGGATCAGATCACTGTGGTTAGCTTGTACCACGTATGGTCACCTTTTCCTTGCAGTCACATAGCTCCCACCCAACCCCACCATCCTTCCCCTTTTGTGTGTTTGATCATGCTGGCATTTACCACACTCTATAATACATACTGTAATTTTTACATATTCACAATATTTTTTGCTGTTTTACTTTTCTGGTTGTCAGACAAGACTTATCTCCCATTGTTGATCCACTCTTTCCTCCCAACAAGGTGTTCTATACCAATACTGCCTTCTGGGTTTGGTTACTGACCACCATGACTTTATTTCAAGTTCACTTTATTTTAGGAAGTTATGACTTATTTTATAAGTACAGTGTGATGTCAACTCCCCCTTTTACAAATCCCTGAGAGCACATCCTGGCTTTTTGGGATATAACCAATGAGTCTTAGGCTTCCTACTCAGGTCCTCTGAACCTTAACCTCAGTGTTTTTGTTGAACAAACAAAGAAGACTTTTGCTATTTAAGTCACCCTGTCAAACCAACTTGCCTGTTCATAGTCACCAGGCAGGGTATTCTCTTTCTTCCTTTCTCCCTACTGGGCATCTCCCCAAGACATTTCCAAGTTCTGTTGAAGAGGAAAAAAATTCACAAGGTCATTAGAAAGGTATGCCTTTCACTGTCTTTTTGTCTTTTTCTTCATGGAAAACGAAATCATCCTATTGAGCAAAGTGAACTTTTGAAGTCTTAGGATGATCATAAAAATCTCCAGCCAACTCAAGTCAAGTAAGATGCATGATGAGTGCTACCAAAAAAGGCAATCCCCAGCTGTTCTTATATCGACAATAATTTACAAGGGGCTCTTGGTTGTATATTGTGCTTCAACTCTTGGTGATGTAACCTAAACTTCAGAATCATTGATTAGGAGAATGACTTTGTATTTGGTAGGCTGCTGTTAACCATAGAAGGATTGAATATCTAACATACCCTGGCATTCACACAATGGCCACTGAGAACTCTTATTACTCACCCACTCTGTGACCACTGCCCGCATAGATAAAAAGCAAGCATCATTTCACATCACACCAAGCTAAAAGCACATCTTTCCTCAACCAAGAAGATGGAGTGTGTGCCAGGCCACATGGCCCAGTGGATGGGAATGGATGGTGCATTCAGTAGCTTTAAGGCAGCGTCAAGCAAAATAGATTTAAATCATTCTGAAAGATATAAATCCCAAGAATGGATATATTGTGCAGAATGAAATGAGGCTCACAAAGGAATTGATTGGGAAGTATACCAAATGGAATAGAATATAGCAGAAAGGCACATATTGGAGAGAATAAAGTATACTTCAGTTTGAAGGGTATTGAATTTACTAAGATACAACTGACCAGCTATAAAGCAAATGAATAAAATATGTAGTCATGTCGGATGGACAGTCAATGGGAATGACTTAATATAGATCTATAGTAGCACGTGATCAGCTCCAACCTACATTATAGTAACTTCTCATGTAATTTCTTTAGATCTCCCAAGAAAACCCGAGGCTTTAACCTTCCCTGATGTATTAAACTATATATACCCTCTTAAAGGGGAAGGGGATATGATTAATGGAAAATTAATTGGAAATATGCTATTGTGTGTTGGATTGCCTTGGTCCAGAGGACTAAAGTGATTCTTTTATTTTCTGGAATTGCAAAAGGACTTTAGATCTGAGTATTGTGCTTATTCTCCAGGGAAAGTTATTTTTATCTTGTGGTGCTAAGTAAGGGGCTACATATCACCAGGCGTCCTAAATTCTGTATCTAGAAAATTTAGAAACTTGGGGTCAATGTGGAAATCATCTTTCTGGGAATTTTATTCTGTGCATAAAACAAACATTCATTCAACATCTCTGATTTATTTCAGTTTGGACCTTCTAGAGGCTTCTTATATTTTTATGAGAGTCTCACTACTAAGAAAGCTCATTTCCAGTGTTACTGTTTAGTGCATGAAGAGTAGGTGGAAGGGGCATGGTTTACAAAGATCAGGCTTAAGTGAATATACTGTTTGTAGAAAGTTTAAGAACAATAAGTTGAACTAAAATCAAGTGTGTGTTGTATTATCAGCACTCCCTGATAATTCAGATGGTGGATGTGAGTACTATGTGGAAGAGCATTTTTATCATTCTAAACACTAAATATCACTTTTTTCTTTCATTTCAGTGAGATTAATAATATTTTTAATTGCCAGTAGAATTATTTATTAGTATAATTTAAAGAGCTAGGTATCAATATACATTATATTCTCTGTGGTACTTAATCTGGAAAGCTCATAGGACAGTCCAGCATGTGTGAAGTCACCTGTACTTTTTTGGTAGAAAGTTCATAGTTGTTTAGAATGACTTACAGATGCTCCTCAGTTTACAATAGGGTTATAGCTTGAGAAATCAATTGAAATTGAAATGACCTTGAGTCCAAATGCTATGAATGTACTTAATGAACCTCACAGCATAGCCAGCATATCTTAAATTGCTCACAGTGAGATAGAGATTCCTCTTCTACAAAATAACCCACTGAAAAAGACCAGAGTTCATGATGTCATGCCTACTGAGTGCATACTTTTCTCATAGCACCGCAAGTGAAATCCTAAATCAAAGCACACATTGTTTATATATACTGGTACATTTGACCAGTACATTTAAACTAGACAAACAGGAGGATATAATTAAAAAGCAAAGAAATGGTCCTAGTTTTCCCAGTACTATTTTAGTAGGCCCACATGAGCTCTCAGTCTCATTTCCCCTAGATGAACTTACAGGGTGGCTTCATTTCTAGTCCCAGGAATAAGATGATTCTTTGCCTCTCCTGAACTCAAATGAGTGTCATCCTGATGTACTCGTGTATTCATTCCAGCAAGTTCACTTGAAATAACATTAGTCAACATGTCTTTAGGCCTTCTGTTGGCACAACTGACCCTATCCTGTGCCTTTTCAACTGGAGCACTTTTGCTGACCATCTTTCCCTTTTCTTTAAACCCTTTATCTCACCTTTCTCTAGCAAATGCACAATTGTTCTTTGGTGATTTTTGGGAACATTTCCTGCATCCCACCATGGACCAAATACTCAGATGCACAAATCCTATATATCAAATGGCAGTGTTTGCATATGACCTGTGTAACTCTTTCTCTGTATTTAAGATAGCTTTTAGATTACTTATGAGCTCTACTTTAGTGTCAATGCTGTGTATTGGTGATTGTTGTGACAGTTATTATAAAAGAAGATTAGATAGTTACAGTACAGATGCAAATGGTTTTTTCCAAATACTTTTGATCTGCAATTGGTTCAAACTGAGAATATAAAATTCATGGATATGAAAGAGTGTCTATATAAATGTCTTTTAATGAAGTTTCTGTCATAGCAAAAATAACCCAATTTTCATGAAATTTTGTGAAGATAGTAACATCTGTTTTTGTTTTGTTTGTTTTGTTTGGGGAGAACTCTTCTTCATAGTTCTTTATAAACTGTTTTTTGGAATCCAAAGACAAGGTCATATGTGACTGTTTTGAAGCATACATCCTCAGTGTTATGGGAATGATGGTTGTTTGAACTGCATCTCTAAGGCCATCTTTTCTAGGAAGCTGATTCTAAGGCAGTCTCAGTTTGAATATGATGTTTCAATTTGTTTTTTATGTGTGCAACCACAAAAGGAATTTCCAAGAGATATGGTTCATCATATGGTCATCAATGTATCTAACTTTTTCTTTTTATGGTTTTGCAAAATACCAGTTTGTTGTAGTAGGAGATGTAACGAAAATTCAAATCAGCACACAAACTTTCCATTTGAGAAATGGAGTTGACATATTGTTTGAATTCATCAGTGCTTCTGATAGGACATTGCTCCCTAAATTAGCACATGGTCACTTTATTTATTTGTTTATTTGTTTGTTTATCTTTTAGAAAATAATAAAATGTCTTTCCATAGCACACTGCTCAAACTTCCACAAAAACCCCGTCACATATTTAAAGATTTGTTCTTCCCATTAAACTATGAGGCCAGGCAGGACATGCTTATTCTGGAAACCCACTTTGTTCATTCCTGGAAGACCAAGACCCATAACACCACTTCCTGTGTAGCAAACACGTTTAATGTGCCCAAATGGAAAAATGGGATGCGGAGATGAGATATTGTGGGTTAAGCTAACTTTTCCTGGGAAGACGTGAACAAAAGTTGGTTTGCTTCACCAAAGTCAATGAGTTGCTTGTGCTGTCTTCTTCACAGGTGAAGGTTTACTTCATGCAGCTTGGGTAACGTCATCACAAAAGAGCCACTTTGCAAGGGTGACAACCTTGTGGTAGCTGCATTGTCCAATCCCACTTTAGTCTACCTACTACTTCATGTAAAAACCTAACATCTCCTAAGACTTTGGGAGAGGGCAGGAGGGAGCAATATCTAGACTCTGAGGTAGTGAGGAGTCTTGTGACTCTTTCCTCCTCCTGCTACATGGAATGACTGTCAGGCCTGTTATATTTGCATAAACATAACTATCTCTGCAGGTTCTGTTCAGTTAGTTCTCAGGGTTTCTGGTTCCAGTTATTCTTTACTCCATGACAAGCAACCATGTTATACACACAGGAAAAGGCAATGCCACAACGTCATGCCAATCAGACGTTTTTGTCACTGTGGCAAATGTCTGACAGATACAGTCTAGAGAGGAAAGAATTATTTGATATTACAGTGAATGTGATTTTAGTCTACAGCCAAGAAGAAATAGTTTCCTGGCTAAGATGAGAAAAAGTACCAAGGTGGACATATGTAGAAGATAATAGTTTCTCATCTTATGCAAACCAGAAAGCCGGAAGTAAAAAAGACAGGAAGGTGCTAAGAGCATGTTCTCTTTCCTCAAGGAACCTACTTTCTCATCGTAGGCCCAACTCTTTAAAGTTCCTAGCAGCACCTAACACAGCAACACTAGTAGGGACAAAGCCTTGATCACCTGAGTCTCTGGGCAACTTTACACTCAAGCTGTTGTGGTGTAACTGATATGGGGCTGATATGGGACATAAACACTGGAAAGGGGAAATGAGTTGAGATTGATGATAAGCTAGTCTGAGAAAGTCAAGATTGAACTTTGGAATCCCTTTTGTGAGTAAGTCGCAAAACTTCCCTTAATTACACTGCTTTCTCTGGGTTAAAAAGGAAATAGAAAGTTCTATTCAGCCTTCTTAAACGTTTCCTTCACCGCAGTGCCTTTACTTCATCATAACATACTCACAGGGACCATTGTAAGAATTCGGTATACCACTGCTGTTCAGAAGGGTCCAACTCACTCTGCAGAGGAGATCCGAGGAATGGAAAGAGCTCTGTGTCTAAAGTGCTCATCACACAAGCACGGAAGCCCGAATTTGACTCTCTAGCACCCACATCACCCACATACCAAGCCTGGTGCAGCAGCACATGTCTGTAGTCTTGGCACTGGGAAGGCAGACAGCAGAGGATCCTGGAAGATTGCCGGTTAGCCAATGTAGGGAATTCAGTGAGTTTGGGTTTTAGTGAGAGATGTTGTGTAAAACAATAAGTTGGGGAGCAATTGAGGAAGAGACCCATAATCAACCTCTAGATCTTACATGCTTATACACATATGTCCCTCATGTGCTCATGCATGATTCCACACTCATCATGGAAACACACCCACACATATACACATACACAGGGGGAAGAGAGAGAGAGAGAGAGAAGAGAGAGAGAGAGAGAGAGAGAGAGAGAGAGAGAGAGAGAGAGAGAGAGAGAGAGAGAATATCTCAGAATCCTGCTTCTTGGCTTTTCTTTCCTTTCAGAGAGGTTGAATGCCAAATGGTTTATTGTGGGACAAATCAGTATAGTTGTCAGCTGTTGGAAATTGAGGCAACTTGGTTGGCCTCACAGTGTCTGTCCAGATGGCAGGAGAGGAGATTAGATTTTGCTCCCCTAAGTTAGAGGCACTTTGGCCCTCTGGAAAGGGCTGAGTTCCCAATCCTTATGTCTGGCCTGTATTTAGTTTTGGAGAGAAGAATACTGCACAGTGTAGAGGAAAGTACGGGAAGATCAGATACCACAGAGAGGGTGAAATTGAACGGAACATCCTAGTAATGTGGCAAATGGGGAGAGATAAGAATCCTCCCCCATGCTTACCTTTGGAGTTCATCCTTGCCAATTTCTCCGTGAGGTTCAGCAAATTAAATAAGCTTTTCCTTTCCCTGCAGCTGCCTGTGACAGCACAGCACAGCACTTCATCCTGGTATCATAGACAGGCACTCACCTTCCAAGACGGGAGCCTGACACCTTTCAAAAGTGAAGGGACCTGTGGCAATTTTAAACATTCCAACCATATTAATTCTAGTGACAGTTATCCTCTGAGTCATTTGGAATAGCTTCTCTCTTTTCAACTCTCGAAATTTATATTTGATCCTCATGACCTCTGGGGCCAAAGCAGCAGGAGTACTGTACGTGTGTGTGTGTGTGTGTGTGTGTGTGTGTGTGTGTGTGTGTGTGTGTGTGTGTAAAATAGGAAGCAAAGGTAGCAGATTTATTGAACTGGTCCCACTTAAATCTTTCCCCATGGTTTAAATGCTCTAATTCTTTATCACCCCTCAAATGAAAAACCTCATTTCCAAAAGAAAAGCTGAGTGTTTAGAGTTCTCTCTTTGAGGCCTCAGTTTCCTTTATTGCTCTACTACCAAGGCTGAAAGTAGAGTGCGCCGTGTCAAGAATCAGTCACTAGAAAGTTCAGACAGTTCTGGGCTATGTGATTCTCCTTAAGTGCCACTGCCTGCTGGGCAGTAGGCCACCATGCCTACTAAACTCACACCTAAGGCATCTAGCTTTACTGTCTTGGAAACATTCAAGACTTCTATACTTTCAAATGGGGATTTCCCTCAGGAAGTGCTCCTCATTGTCTATCTGGGACAGAAGCTTTGTAACAAGCAGGTGGAAGGATTGAGATAGAACTCACTATTTATACTGAAGAGCTCTGCCCCATAAAGTTTAATATTAATAGTAATCTTTTTGGAAAAAATTACAGGTAATAGAATGTTTCAGTTTTTTTGCATGTGTGTATGTGTGTGTGTGTGTGTGTGTGTGTGTGTGTGTGTGTTGATAGAATCTGAAGGTTTCCACTTGCTTCTGCATACAGTGTTTCTTTGTAGACATAGTATTAACTCTTAGTCCCTCACACGTACTGATAATCTTTATTGACCAACTCTTTTCCCAGAGTTTATATTGCTTTGTTGGAATCTGTAGGTGTATTGGCTACTTCTTTCATCACTGTGACCAAACACCTGATAGAAGCAATTTCATGTGGTTCATAATTTCAGAGGTTTCAGTTAATGGACATGTAATCCAAACATTTAAGCAGAAATCATGGTGACTGAAAGTATGTGGCTTGCCTTCACTTCCTAGTGGGCAAGAAACAAAGAGTAAAGGAAATAGAAAGGAGTCCAGAATAGCTGGAGAGATGGCTCAATGGATAAGAGTGCTTACTGCTCTTGAAGAAGACCTGGGTTCAGTTCCCAGCACCTAACATGGTGGCTCATAACCTTTTATAACTGCATTTCTGAGCAAATCTGGCTTCTATGTGCTCCTGAATAAATGTGGTACACCTAAACTAATGCATGCAATCACACTGTTATACACACATACACACATACACACACACACACACACACACACACCACCACCACCACCACCACCACCACCACCACCACCACCACCACCACCACCACCACCAATCAGTAACCCATTTCCTCCAACTAGGCTAGCTACTGTCTTGTACCACGGTCAGTAATGTTACATATGATGATCCCATATGAATAAATAGTTCAGAGCCTTCATAATTTATCTATCTCTGGATATGCCACCACAGACGTGACCCAGAGGTATGTTTTTCCCAGATCCCCTTGGCATTTATTAATCCAATAGTGTTAACAATAAAGATGGACCATCTGCTCTACTGAGTTCTTCATTATCTCATCTAACTTAGATTTCACATTGTCTGAATAAAGCTTAGTTATTGTCTCCATTTTCCAGATCAGAAAGCACAAAGAGGCAAAAGTAATTAGTACAAGTAGTTCATCTTAGCTCTATGAAATTCTGTTTTGGAAATATGTTGTACTGCATCTCACATATAAACTCTGTGTATTAGACCTTGATTCGGGTAGTTAAGTACTAATTAATGCTACATTGGTTACTAAGTGGCATTGGGATGTTTTAAGAAATGCTCCATTATCTTTACAGATAGCAAATGACTGACTTTTATACAATTTCACATTAAAATTAGGAATCTAAATGTCCCATTCAGAGTTGAGCACTCACAATATTCTCTGAATATTGACTAGCTTTGGGTCTTTGTATACTTAATTGTCATCTGTTGTAAAAACAGGAGCGTCTCTGATAAGGCTTGACAGATATGCTATGGGTATAAAGATGAAAACATATGAAGAAATGCACTATTATATCCTATTAACTGAACAATAGTTCTGGATTTTTCCACTGGACCTATAATCTAGCCAACAATGAGGTTCTGGTTCAATTAATGGTATATGGAATAGGTTCCATCTTATGGAGTGAGCTTCCAATTCAAGCAGAAATTGGTTGGTTATTTCTATAACATTTATGCCACTATTGCACCAGTGAACATATCTTGCCATGTCAGTTGTTACCTTCGTTTGAAGGGTTCACAGCTGGGTAACTGTCTTTAGCAATAGGGTCTCACTTCTAAGGTCTGGAGGCTAACCAGAGCAACACAAATAGTGTTTTCAGAGTTCTGTGGGATCCCACTGACCAAATATTCAAAATGTGGTAATCTGTATGTGACACTGTATTATTTATTTTATTGGATAGCCTGTTATGTAGTGAAAAATTGTCCCCTTGATATAGGTTATTACTTAAAACCAGGGTCATATGTAACTTAGGCTGGTCTCATGTTTGCTGTATAGCCAATGATAGTCTTGAACTCTGGATTCTCTTGCCTCTACTTTCCAAGTGCTGTGATTACAGGTGTGTGATACCAAATGCCAATCCATCTATTCGGTTCTGACACTCTTGCCTCATTCTTGTATAGGGTGCAATCATTTTTTCTAATCCTCAATCTTTAGAGGAATAACTTTTAGGCTAAGCAATAGAATAAATGCTGCTTGCCCTGAAAGATTAGGAGTTGAAGAGGAAATGAGCTGTAGAAGGTGCTCCCTGGTAGGAAGACCCAGGAGATGGTCTAGGAGTCAGTAGGGTAAGGTGCCCGGCTAACAATGCTTTTCCCATCAATCATGTAATTTTGAGATTGTCTCTGATACCCTAGCTCCAACTGTGCACTGAGCAGAGTAAACTAGATCACCTCCTTCCTGGATATGCCGTTCATCCACTCATCTCTTCTCTGTCTACAGGAGTGACTGGACTGGTGCATGCCTCTGCAGATTCATTCCATGGAGCTGCCTCAAAGATGCTCCATTTCTTTGGCTTTGTTGTGCCTCTGCCTATTCTCTTTTGGCTCTATTATCCCTGTGAAGTTAGCTCAAACTCAACCTTACATAACTCTTAATGATCTTGTATTTGTGGATCTCATTAGGAGAGCTTGCATCATGGATGCCACTTACCTTAATGTAGACATGTGGTCATCGGCAGTGTATCTGTTGCTGGCAGCTATAGAATGGCAGTAAATCAGAAAGGAAGCCACATTTCTTAAGCTTTGGAGCGCTCTGCTTATAGGGGCATTTTCTTGTCAATGAGTAAATCTCTGTCCTTCTGCCCTCAATGGCATCTGGGAAATCTTTGACTCTGTAGGATGGACTTTATTAGTTAGTCAGTTGCTCTCACTCACTTAGAGATTGAGAGTATATCTCTTCCTTGTTTTTCCCCCATGCTATGTTTGATGAGCTTATTGGCCTCCTAGCTTTTATTGCTAGTCACTGACTTAGCCCTTGTCACAGGATTATTATATGAACCCTGGGTGACTTCTGACTGGGCAAGTGCCTTAGATTTACATTTTTGCATTCCAAAGTCAAGCATATAAATGACTAATGGAACCCCAAGTCACTGGATATTTATATATCTATTTTGAAATTTACATTTCTTCCTTTCTGATGATGAGGTTTGCTGCTTCCAGGGTCATAGTTGATGGACGAGGAGCACCAACAATGACATAAAACAATCAGCCAGGGAACGAGCTTCCCAGCCTTCATGGTGCACTGTGATGTGCTGCCAGTTATTATGCTGGCAATTCTGTGATAATCAACCATCCCCCATCTCCTTGACCCTCTCCCTGCTTCTCTTTTATGATGTCCAATACATTTTACATGCTTCAATTTACCTCATCTACCAACCTAATACTGTTTAAATTAAATGTCTCTTCTTTAGCTTTCAACAATGGAAACTTTCTTTTTCCACATCCAAATTATTCATAAAGGGCACTCATGACTGTGGTGAAACTGTCTGGTGGGTCATACATGGGTATAAGTTGCAAATTTGCTGGTGTGCATTGGTGAATGGGGTAAGCAGGTTATTGAGCTTCTTGGCTGCATGATATAGTGACAGAGGAGAGAATATCTCTAAACAGACATTAAGTAATCTTGGATAAATAGGTTGTGTAAGATTATACCCACACTCAAAGGTTCCCTGCTCCTGGATACTCTTCATGGTATGTAGTAAATGTGAATGGAAGTCGTCATTAAAATGATAGAAACATTTCTTACACATTTATATAAGGTGAATTGTTATTTTATAAGCACATAGTTTTTTAAAAATCTGATCATAAGATTAGATAGAAATGTTAAGTAATCCTGATGGCCTCAAGATCACTTTAGCAATAAATGATGGGACTAGAGTCTTCTTCTTCTGGTGCATAGTCTTAAGGGAGGGAGGCCTAGAAACAGTGACCTCAAGGTAAATGGTAGCAAGTTTCCCATTCATCCTAGTCACTTACCAAATTCTCACAGTTTCTTTCCACATTAGCATTCACAGAGAATCTCCTCTGTTTATATTCTATAATAGACTCTGAGGACACAGTAGTGAAGAGGACCAATGGCCCCTGTTCTCATTCCATTAATATTGAATAAATTCTGTAAGGCAGTAAGCATGAAAGTAGGTATGTGATATGCTTTCTAATACTGACTGTCTCACCCAAAATGAGGTAGAACTATGTGACAGAAAGTATCTACCTGAGGTGAGAGGCTACCTTGGATGATTATCCATGTAGGCCCATACATATACATACACATACATACATATGCACATATGTACATACAAACATACAGACAGACTTAGAAGAAAGGCTTCTCTTGCAAGAGCATTTGAGCAGGGACATAAATGATTAATGTAAGCTGAGAACTAAGTCTCTCTAAGTAGAACACAGGTCAAGAAAACTCTGGCACAGAGGTCCAAGTCAGAAGTCGGTATCTTGTATGGGAAAGCAAGATCAGTGTGGCCCAAATTCACCATGGAAAGGTGGTGTTTGGAAAGGAATTTGGAAGTTATGCTATCTTCTATTTTTGTTTGTTTGTTTATTCTCATTAGTATTTTCTTGTTTTCAACCAATTCTCTTTTGTGCAGTGTCTTGTTTTTCCTTCTGCCAGGACTGCAACCTTACCTTGTAATGAGCACTTCAATCCCCTCCATGATGTGATCCATTACATCTTGCATTGTCCCAGCCAAGGCAGCATCAGAGAGAAACAAACAGACAAACAGAAGAGAAAATTTCCAGCTGAGAATAGCTCAGGCAGACTGAATGTCTTAGGATAAAAGCTCTTAAATAAAAGCCATTCTGCATTTGAGTCACTGAGCAAGGTAGGCAATAGGTAGTAGTTGTTAAATGTTTTTCAATGACTCCATGATGTCACCTAAAAGTTGTGTGACTTAGCAGAGGCAATTTAATTGTCCTGTTTAATCAATGGTAAGGGCACCATTGGTAACAATTATTGCTTGTATTGATTTTGTAAGTGCAGTGAGAATAGTCACAGATAGCAGCCGTTAGCTGTGGCCAAACCATGGACTCTCCTATCCAAAACAAGGCCTTGAACAATCTTCCTGTAGATCTACAGGCAACTAAAGATGTTTTTGCCTTATAAAATATCTTCCCTAAAATCAAAACAATAAACTGCTGATTTTTATTTAGAATAAATGTTTTAACCTTCTAAACCGTGGTAGCAAGGGTATGCTCTTTGTAGTTAGTGATTAAATATGTATTTTCTCTCTTTTAGCTGTATTGATTATCCATACTGGTTTCCTGTGACCTCATTTTAACAATAAGTGTAGGTTTAATAGATACAAAAGAGACCTAGATGTTCCATAGTGGAGGACATTCTCCCAGATGGATACTGGAAAACTCAAAACTGAAAGGGAGACTGGAGTAAAGTCATCAGAGATTGGAATCTGTTCTTTCCTCATGGAATTACCATTTTTCTCTTATTTGCAGTTCAGTAAGTACCTTGTTGTGAGAGTTACAAGCCCTACAAGACTTCACTTTAACTTTTGACCAATTAATTTTGTATCCCTGCAGTCAAGGGAGAGATGCACACACTAAAGAGTATAAGGAAAGTGAATAGACATACCATGTTAACTTAAGGCTGCTTGAAGAAAAGCGAGTGAAACATGTACACCTTTCCTGGTCCCTGGTACTTTTAGGGGTATTCGATAAGCATCTATACATGGTACAACCTTTGGGAATATAAGAGTCAGTAGTAGCTCGGGAAGAAAAGACAGGATCCCAACTTCTAATTGTATCATCCACTATTAAAGGCAGAGATTTATAAAAACTTAATCTATCCTTATGCTGCAGCATACAGGAGCCACAAGAGAATGGGAAAGGGAAAGCATTTATCCTATTCCCATAGAGAACAGCTTTGCATAAGTCTCACCTAACCTCAGTCACATTCAAAATTCCAACAATTCTAAATGACAAAATCTCTGCCTTCACTTTTCCTAGACAGTTTATCTGGGAAGAAGAGGGAGGACATTACATGTACTAATATTTAATCCTCAGTGGGAGGTAAAATGCCACACAGGACTTGTATGGGACAGTTCTACCCCATGGACTGGAAAAAAAGAAAAGAAAAAGGAGGAGGAGGAGGGGAGTGGAGGAGGAGAAGAAGGAGAAGGAGAAGGCAGAGAAGAAGAAGAAGAAGAAGAAGAAGAAGAAGAAGAAGAAGAAGAAGAAGAAGAAGAAGAAGAAGAAGAAGAAGGAGGAGGAGGAGGAGGAGGAGGAGGAGGAGGAGGAGGAGGAGAGGGAGAGGGAGAGGGAGAGGGAGAGGGAGAGGGAGAGGGAGAGGGAGAGGGAGAGGGAGAGGGAGAGGGAGAGGGAGAGGGAGAGGGAGAGGAAGAGGAAGAAGAAGAAGAAGAAGAAGAAGAAGAAGAAGAAGAAGAAGAAGAAGAAGAAGAAGAAGAAGAAGAAGAAGAAGAAGAAGAAGAAGAAGAATCCAGTTTCTTTGTAACAGTTACCAACAGTTGTTGCAATCATCCCAGTTATTTCAGCTCTTGGTGACATCTCATTACCCCAATTATTTTTATTTCTCTTTGCTAAAGTTGCTAAATACTCTTTGGTGTGACCACAGGGCATTTGTGTATGCATGTATGTGTATGCATGTATTCATTAAAATAAATTGTGTTATTTGTCTTTTGTGAAAAAGAAAAGAGATTTCTCTATATTTGCAATGAAACCTAGACCAGTTTGGTAGGAGAGATGGTGTTGGGTTATATCGGTAGGAGTTTGCATATGAACCATGAAGAATAAGTAGCTTTTGCCATTAGTAAGGGTTGGCAATGGCCTTAAAATTGATTGATCTTTTTGGTTATTAGGAATGCATAGGTAAGACTTCAAGATTTTAGAGTGACCTCTGAGCAGTTGACAAACATACTCAGTGCTGGAGCGATTTGTGAGAGCAGGCCTGTGTCCTGGAACACCCGAAGGGAAGATTAGAATTAGAGTTTTAAGGTATTGACATGTTACCTTTGGCCCATGGGTGTAGTCTTGCATGGGACACAGATCTGATCACTGAGCCCAGTCTTAGCAGCAGTGCTGTCTAGTTTGTGCTGCCTGTGTGTAAGACATTGTGCTCCTTGATTTAGAAATGTCCGTGTATGTCACCTTAAACACACAAGTTCCTTACCTGACTTCATGGAATGACAGATGGTATTTTGGGTAGAACACATGGTCAGGTTTCGGAACTCAGCCCCTGAGGATGCCCTTTGTTAGATTTTATGTTTATGACCTTTATGGTCTTTATGCTCAAAGCCCTGGAACTAAAACTGATTTGAAAACTGATACTTCACTGGCATTTTTAGTTATTTCTGCCATAGTACTGGTTGAGAATTGACCAGTAACTTTTTCTGAAATTGAAACTTAACAACTTATAACAATCAAGGATTGACCAGAAATGACCAATATATTGAATTTTGGGTAGGAACATCATTCTTTGTTCTTTAAGACCCCCATTTGCAGCACCTCTGAATTGTTCTTAGTTACAGTGTCATTTTCACAATGTCCACAAAAATGACCTTCTCTCTTCTTATGTCATGATTATTTAATATTTACCCAACATGAAATATTAGTGTGAATTCAGAGCATTTTGTTAATCCCTTTAATAACTGTTATCTCTATTCCTAATTTTTTACTCAAATCCTAGTTGACCCTGGTTGAGGCAACATCACACTAAAAAATAAAACAAGCTCAGAACTCATGTGCCATCGCTACCTGTCTATATTCCACCTGATTTTGTATGGCTTTCAGCAGTCTGAGAATTCTAGTGTCTTGTGAGGGCTTTTAGATTTAATCAGTAAGGAGTGAAGATATGTTATAGTCACTTAATCTCACCTTGAAGAAGATAAAGTGGCCATTTGATTATCCATGGGAGCCCTTCTCTTGTTAAAGTAGTAGTCATACTCATCCTGCATACAGCTATTGTGATCCCCACCCCTACCCATCTCCATTACCTGAGTTGATGGGTCACTGTCTTTTGGTTGGTAAGCTCCTGTCTTCCCTTTCTGGTTTGATGTTTTCTACCAGACCTACACACGTACTATGTTGTCTCTTTTCTCTTTGTTATTGTTTGAGCATTGAGAGTGAGCTTTCCATTATGGTTTTATTTGTGGCTGACACACTTCCTTTATGTTCCAAGTTTTGGTTTGAGAAGTAAGTGTCGCATGTCTTTCCTTAGTATGGGGAGGAGGCTGGTTCAACTAAAAAGATTTGTGATCTTTGGGAAATATTTCTCTCTCTCTCTTTCTCTCTCTCTCTCTCTCTCTCTCTCTCTCTCTCTCTCTCTCTCTCTCATCTATATCTAGGCTTTATTTTTGTGCTTTGAATAATTGCTCAGACTCCATGTGGAATCCTGGAATCATTGTGTCCATTAGTGAATCTATCCCCTTCTTAATCTCCTGGGTCTGGACTATTTTTCTCCTGGAATTACTTGTTACTTAGAAGAATTAGAAGATAAGACTATTTACCTAGAGCTTACCTCTTTCTGGATTTAGGGACAGTTGTGAGAAACTTCAGGGTTTTGTGATATCTCTGTGTAATGCCTGGTGATATATAATGTTGTTTAGACATGAACCATGCTGTTCTTCTGATCAAACCCAGAACCTTTCGTCTCGTTCATCAAACTTCGGTTTCTAAATTTTGTCACATTTGTTTTTCTCCTGTGCTTTGATGGTTTCTAGTCTGTTATTGGGGAAGGGTATTATTTTTTATTTTATTTTGGATAAGTGGAATATATTCTATGCTAGACTCATTTTAGATATTTAAGTAATTTTAAGAGTGAATAATAAAATATATGACTTGCTATTCTTGTCAAATACACAACCTCAGGCTTTATTCATAACTCTTCTAAGGATTTTCTAGGGCTCAGGAGAAATCCTTGACCTTGTGTGATTTGTTTCTGTTCTTTCACTTTTTATAAAGATTATCTACTATTTCTAATTATCTATGTGTGTGTGTGCACATGGGTACAGGTGCCTACACAGATGTCAGTGACAGATCCCATGGAGGTGGAGTTACAGGCCATGGTGAGCCATGTGATTCAGGGGCTGAGGACAGACCTCGCATCTCCTGGAAGAGCAGCACATGCTCTTAGGCACTCAGCCATTTCTCCAACCCATGATTGTTTCTTGAGCTTTCTCTCTGTCAGTCATATCTGCCTATCTGAAGATGAACAGCACTTTCCACACCATTCAGGAACCTTTCTACCAGTAGTAGCTGTGAATCTCCACTATGAATGTGCACCTTTTCTTCAGCTGGAACAAAGGCTCTTTGAATGGAGAGATCCATCAGGCTTTTGAGTTCTTTTAGATTCCATCCGAGATGAGAACTCTGTAAGCAAGCTGGAATGTTTGTTTGTGCATGTGTGACTCACCCAAATTGAAACAGGCATCTTTCATAAAATCACGAAAAATTCCTTAAAAAAGTAAAGTTCCAAAGGTCTGGCAATTAACGAATGGAATACCATAAAAATATAATAAGACAATGATATACTGTAATATATAAGACAATATAATAGGACTATGATAGATTATCTCACATGTCACCTGCTTGCTACTTATTGTCACCGGTCAGCTGAGGAGGCAGGCTTTCTTCACTGCTTTTTTGTTCTCTAGTTTCATCCTGACCTTGACACTGGAGCAGTGACCCTCAGCAAGATAACCTGACAGTCAGCAGTGCGTCACCCTCAGCTATTACCTGCATTTGTCAGGAGTGCTCACACAGCATGTATGCAATTCACCCATGTTTCTCAGCCACTGTCTCTGTGATAAAACATTTTCTGTTACAGAAATCTTGAATCTAATTTGACAAAAGCACACTATGAATCCTCTTCTGTCTTTTCCCCTCCTCCTGACTGCCAATAATGTCTGCTTCAAACTTGAACTCACAAGCTAATTGAACTTCCCTGAAATATTTTGCATAACATCTTCCCACAGAGACTTGGGGCCGTTATTAGACACACTCTCAGAAGCTACCTCACTGACCAGAGATGAGTCACCCTGACAACAGAGTGGATCTGAACCAGTTTAGGATTTATCAGATGGTGCTTTTCACATGGACTTGTACTTTTTGATTAGTTTTAGCTGTAAAATCCTTGAGGATAGGGGAAAAGTATTAAAAGTATTCTAGTAAAAGAAAATAGAAGGTTTTCCAGAGCTGGAGCAATACCTGAGGAATTCTAGCGGGGGCGGGGGGGGCAGAATCTGGAAGTAAAAAGTGCTACCAGAAACAGTGACTGCACACTTGTGTGGCTGAGTGTGCCAACCTCCAGTTGCACCAATTATAACTATATGTCCTTGGATAAGTGACTTAACCTTTCTAGGTCACATCTGTAATTCAGAGATAATAAGAATATTTACCTCCTAGGGATGTTGATAATAATGTAAGGTGTTTATAGCAGTGCCTGCAACATAACAGAGGCAAAAACATGTGTGGTCCTAATAGTTCTTTCATGAAGCAACAGCAAGGTAATACGCTCTAAGAGTACACATTCTAAACATCAGGCAACATGCATACCGATTCTACCAAAAGGATATGTAGACTAGAGGCTAGAAAAATATCAAGTACTGCTCGTGTGCATTGTTTTAAAATGTTCTATGTGTTATAGACTATTGATGACACCCTGAGGTAGGTACCACTTTTGTGGTATGTCATAGACACTGAAACAAGCATTGAAAGATTGAACAATCAACCCAAAGGCCATAGTTAGTTACTTAAGAGACTAACCAACCTGAAAGCTCAGCACATCGTGTGTGTGTTTCAGGAGAGGAAGGCCGTCTGATGAACTAACGTTATTTACCTCAAAACTTCAATGAATAGTTAGGTAATGTCTTTGCATTTAAGATACTTACCAAAGAGAAATTTTGAAAAATGTCTTCTGTCAAAAAGAAGATTGTGAGAGAGGCATATGTAGTTCAATCCTGGCCCTGAGGACATGTGCTAATCACCACGTTGAAGGTACAATGTGTTAACCAGGAAAAATGAAGTGCTTGTTGGGTATGTGAGTGATAGATTCAGGGAGACACGGAAAGATACTCAGGTATTTGGGGACTTTGTAATTTAGTGACTTTGGGCAAGCTAGCTTAGCTTTATGTGGGAGGCTTAGTTTCTTCAGTGGTCAAATGATTTATGTAGGGTCACTGCTGCATACCTTTAATATTCTGAAACTTGGACATCTTGTGTTGTCCACCCCGATACTTTCAATTATCTGCCCTATTTATTTAAGATTTGTATTCTATTTTGTGTTTGCACATTGGCCATTCATTCATTTAGCCTGACTATTCATGCTGCCTTGTGAGTTTACTGTGTGATTTGTTTCCTCAATTAAACTTTGGTCTAGTTGGGGGATGTATTCAACATCCTGGACTTCTCAGCTCCCTAAACATAATAGCCTGCAATCAATGCTGTTCACTTTATAAAGATGCACAGATATCCAGTGCCACAGAGAGCTGAATGTTACATGTATGAACACTGCATAAGGTCCACATTCAGAAGCTTTTGTGGAGATCCTTTTTGTAAGGTACTGGGCTTTGCAGTTAGAAAACTAAACATGAGTCAAATAACCCCAGTCTTCAAGAAACTTACCAAAAGGTTCTTCTACACAACCATCCTACAATTCAGAACCTCTGGGCTGAGAAGCCCAGCAGAAGGTGTGTAGGTCCTACACACCTTCAATCTCATAACAACACCCCCACCCTGTGGTTGCCTACTATCTCCTTGAAGAGTTCAGTCTTCGAACTCACTACTGCCCTTTCTGGCCAAGGTAACGTTGTGGGCTTTCAAGTTATAGGTGGAAGGCTATGTATTAATGAAGAGTCATAGTCTCTCCTGCTGGCTAGA
This sequence comes from Rattus norvegicus, assembly GCF_021556685.1. Classification (NCBI taxonomy): domain Eukaryota; kingdom Metazoa; phylum Chordata; class Mammalia; order Rodentia; family Muridae; genus Rattus; species Rattus norvegicus. Next base: position 1,500,012 of record NC_141548.1, on the reverse strand, counting down.
AGCCATGGAGACAATCTTCAAGCTAGAAAGTTGTAAGGTGATGGGAAATAGACTAGAAATTCAGAGGTCCTTTGTTGGCTCAGGGTCATGGCAACAAAAAAGGCAAAGGGCCTGTGTGACACTATCTGACGTAACAATGGCAGGCTGGAGACAGGCTCAAAGGACCTGTTAAAGACAGACTAAAGCTACGATTTGGAGGGCCTTGAATGCTCTCCAGATGTCAGGTAAGGGGAAGGCCCTCATAAAAGTCATAATTCTACCCCTGGTTGAATAAATCCTTATCTGTAATCAAATCTGCCATGTGTCCCTGTACCCATAACCTTTATACTCAACTGGACAATTACCCCACCCACACCCACACATGCCCACCCACACACCATGGTTTTCCTTCAGTTCAAAGACACATGGTTAGACTAGGAATTACCTAGGGCCCTCTGCTGGTCTGATTTTCTAAGCAGATCTGGTCTATATTCATCACACTCCTTTGGGAAGCTTGTCTGTCTGCCTTACCTGACAAAGCCTCTGAGTGCTGCTTATACTGCTGGACATGTGCCAAGTGAGAGAGAGAGAGAGAGAGAGAGAGAGAGAGAGAGAGAGAGAGAGAGAGAGGGAGCGAGCTGATTTGGGGTTGAGACAGGTGTGGGACAGTGATAAACAGGTCTTTGGCCATGATTTTGTCTCTCCCTATGATACTGAACCCATCACTAGCAAAGAAATTTAATGCAATGATTTCTCCAAAAGCCATTGAACCCCACTGTAGCCCTGCCTGAAAATATAAATATACCCTTCCTAAGGACATATTTGCATTTTTTGGGTGAAAGAAATCCATATATATGGCAAAGATGCCTCTGTAATTATAGAAAGTTTATTTCTGTCCCCAGATGTCAGCAATCAAATTCCCCATAAATATATTTTGTGTAAATCTGTCGGCAGCTGGTCTCCATTCAGTTTTCTGGAGATATTAGCCTGTCTTTGAGTTTATGACAAAGTTAAAAATTATTCATTAAACTGACCTGCAGTATATTCAGTAACTGGAAAATTGCCTTGCCGTTCTATTTGGTTTGTAGATGTGATCACAAGTAAATTTTTAACTTAATTAATTGGCCGTTTCTGTTGACAAGAAATTTATGTGGTAATAATTTGCTCGAAATAGATGCCGACTGTAGGAAATGAGATATCCATCATAGGCTTGTGTTCCAGCAGCTGCACAGTGGCTATTATGAAAGTATTTCAGCCTGCGTCGACCCCAGTGTTTGTGCAGTCAAGATTATATATACCCACGATCCATGGCCTGCCAGAGAGGCGCTGGTGGAGGTCTATGATAACAAAGACTCCGTGATTTATGGCTTGCTGTGAAAGCAGAGCTTGATGAGATTAAACAATTTCATAGCACAAGTGTTTCTCAAGACCTGATTTGTAGTTGCAAGCTGATGGTAAATCACATTTATATATCTGCAAGCGTGCTCAGCAGAGGACTGCAATTACAGTTTAAGACAGCTACTTTTTATTTAATTTTTATCCTGGTTTTGTCTCTTTTATATCCCCCTTCGTCTGCAAACCGTTCACCTTCACAAGTCCTTTCGTGGTAAGGAGGCCAAAGATTGAAGTCAATGATCTTCTTCTTGTCCTCTTGCCAGCTCGGGAGGGAGGTGGGGGAGGTTCTCAGAGCAGCGTGGACTGGCTCAAACTGGCTTTGACTGGTGTGAGCTCTTTGTTCTATTCTGTGTCCTGCTTGCCTTCCTCTGCATGCATAGCAGACACTTGTACTACTTGGCACTCAAATGGAGGCCAGAAGCCTTTCTCATCCTGGTTGGGAAGGCATCATCATGTACATGATGTCAGGGAAAGATGGGGATTGCCTTCAGTTTGGAAGTCAGAGTGCAGGGTAGTAGGGACATGTGGGGCCTCACAGCAGGCTCCCCTTGAATATGACATTGGAACTATGCTTCCCATGCAGATCCGTGAGGAATAAACTCTGGAACCAGTCCACTCAGTCACTTAGTGATCTAAAAATAAATTATCTACTGTGGCTTCATCTCTGTGCTAAGCAGCTAAGCAGTAGGACAAACATCTCTGCATACATATATATGCATATATATATGAAATAAATAATAATCATGACAATGATAATAACATAGTCTTAAATGGTTCTTATGTTACTGGAGGTGGGAAGGGCAGAGAATAGCATCACTCCTAGCTGGGGAGACAGAGAGAATGAACAAGGCAGGGACTTACAAAGTAGATTTAATTTAAGTAGTGGGAAGAGGCAGTTCTGGACACTGCAATGGTCTGCACAGTTGAAGTCACGGGCTTAAGCCCAGGCCCACTGAATAATTATAACAAAGACATAATAGTAACAGTAGCTGGATACTTGTGTGCATTGATACACATTTCTAGTACATCATCTTACTTATCCTTGGAAACCCAGACCTTGAACACACTTGTGGTCTTTGATTTTTGAATGTTTTGTTGCCTTTCACCAAGGAATGCAGAAACAGTCGAGGAACCATTCTGCCTCTAGGCCCCCAGTCAAAGCTCTAAGAGCTCTGGCTGTTCAGATGGGCCTGGTGTAAACATAGTCACTGGGTACAAGGACTCAGGCACAGGAAATGCTATGAGAAGAGGGCTGAGATGGGAGTGCCCTTCCATGACAGAAAGATTCAGGAGAGATAGGGCAGGGGCTATTCAAAGCATTTTTACCCCTTACAACATCTAAAAGGAACAGCTTGATTTCACCTACCAGGACCTGTTTTAAAACCTCTACCATTCAGACAGTAAGTTTGTGCTCTTTTAAGGCACAGAGGCCATGGCAGTTTGTTCAGGAAACCTATACAAGAGATAACACCTTTTACAGGGCTCTACAGTGAGTCTGTAACTGATTTTAATAGAATGGTGAAGAGGTTCAAGATGGAGTACTTTTGATTTCTGTTTTTCCCCAATTCCTTTCTAGTTACAAAGTATTCCTGCCTATTTTGCTCACAAACCTCTAGTGCCTAGGACAAAACACAAGATGTACTGACATCCATTACACATGTGTTCAGGGATTAAGTGAACGATGCCATCCTGTCTGTGGAATGCAGTTGGCCTTTGTGTTCAGGATTCAGCTTTTCCCAAGCAAGGCTGCTTATGTTTGAACTGGCCATGTACAGGGACAAAGGGGGACATCGTCTCCAAACTGACAATGTCTCAATGTAGAAAGGAGGTCATTAAAGCCTAGACTGAGAACCTCTAATAGGTGTATCCTGATGCATGGTTAATCATGCTCTGTGTGTGTGTGTGTGTGTGTGTGTGTGTGTGTGTGTGTGTGTGCGTGTGTGTGCGTGTGTACACATATGCATGCATAAATGTATGTGTTTTCATAGATTATATTTTGTCTTAGCAACAGGAAAGTGGGTGAGTTTTATATAGATGCCTGATCTGAGACTTACGTTCTTAGCCATGTTTGTTTTTGTCTTTTATGTTTTCATAAGCAGTTTTTTCTTTCTTAAATCCCCACCCTTTCTAGATATTTTTTAAAAAGTTTATATTTATTTTATGTGTATGAGTGTTTTGCCTGCATATATGTATATACACCACATGTGTGCCTGGTGCCCATGAAAGCCAGAAGAGGGCATTGTATACCTTGAACTGTTTTTGCAGATGGTAGTAAGCCCCTGTGTGGATTCTTGGACCTAAAGGCAGTTCCTCTACAATAACAACCAGTGCCCTGAATGAATCACTGAGCCGTCTCTCCAGGCCCACCCATGGCATTTTCTACCTATTTGTCATTCTAGGTTTTATGCCCCTGGAGTCTTTTAGCTGGGTGCTTACAAGTCCAAGCTTCTTCATCAAGAGAGCACAGATGTTAAACTGGCCAATGAAGATCTTTATTGGGGAACAATCCAATCCTCTATCTTTGGCCAGCCTTCCAGAAACCTGCTTTGAAAATCTGGGGAAAGCAGAGAGCTGTTTCTCCCTCTAGGGTACTAGTGTATTAGCCTCCCAATAAAAGTTAATTGAATTTAATTTTATGTTTTAAGTGTGATGCATTTTAAAGTTCTCCCCAGTGTTAGAGTCCCCATTGAAAAAGCAGTAAATTCATATTATTAAACCACCAAATGTAATTCAGCTCAAATAAGCATATTTGGCAATCTTTATTCTGGGTGTGTGGGACTGACCTTGCCTTGAAACTAAATCACTCCATCCCAGACAAAGTCTGTTTGGAGTTAATTGAGGAAGCAGCAGAGAAGTGCAGTCGGTCACTCGGGGAGCTTTTTATTCTTTTTCTGGCTTTCACTCAAAGACTTGCCATGGTATACATTTTCCAATGCCAGCACCTTCATCATTTTATAAATACCAATAGTTACCACAGTGTGGGAGGTGATAAAGTGATGTAGGTCTTCCCTCTGGAGACTGCTCATCAGATGACCTCCTTCCACAGCTCATTTTAATAGGGCTAATTTGTTGCTGGAACATCACAGAATAGCCAGTGGTAGGAGAAAGCACACTCAGCTGGAACTCAGACAACCTGAAGAGTGAACCCAGCCCATCTATTAACCAGCCAACTGACCTCAGGGTTGGGAGAGAACATCACTTCTGTAAACTAGATGCTAAGAGGTTCAAACATTCAATTTAGGTTTCTTGGCCACTTTGTAGAATGGCCAGAGGAGAGGGAGGATGGGTTGAGTGGTGATTCAAGGTCAAACTGACCAGAGCTTCAGGCTCTCAGACTTTTGTGCCTTTGTGCAAAGTGGGTTTCACGATTCCAGCAGAAACCAACCCTCAATGGCTCTAATGAGTTCAGAAATCCGTTTATGTGTCTCAGACACCTGGGGCATGCTCTCCTATATTGTCATGATGTAGATGATGAATCAAATCTCATCAATCTAACCTTCCCATCCTAACAGAGTAGAAATGCCTTAGGGGATTTACCTGGATTTTTTTTTCTTTTTTTTCGGAGCTGGGGACTGAACTCAGGGCCTTGCGCTTACTAGGCAAGCGCTCTACCACTGAGCTAAATCCCCAACCCCTTACCTGGATTTTTTACCTTTTATGCCCCACACACACACCAACAAAATGTGTCTATTAAAATCCATAGTATCCAGTTCATAATGTCTTGCCAGCATTTGGCTCCTTCATGTGGAGATATTATCATGGTGATAGATGGTGGATCTGGCATCTTCTTTTCCAAAGTGACCAATGTGTTACATACATCAAACGGTGCTATTAGCATATTATTTTGTTATCAGAGGCAGAGTGCAAACTTACAGATGCCCTGCCTCATGGTGGAGTTCATCCCAGTTAAAAATTTAAAGAAAATCTATTCAACACGCTGATCCAACAGAACCTCATAGCACCACACAGCCTAGCTTTCAGTGTGTTCAAAACACCCAGAACAGTCTATAGTTGGGCAGATCAGCTACCTAAAAGTTTGTTTTGTGACAAAAGTGTTGCATAACTCAGGTCATTTCTTGAAGAACTGTATCTAAATAATACACTAATATAGTGACAGAAGCATTCCAGGTGCTCCTGCTCACATCATGCAGCGTCACTGTCCCTGTCCAGCATCGGAAGAGACCATGACACCAGTGAGACCAGAAGTTTCACATCTGTTTAGCGCATGTGGCTCTTGTGCCACTGTGAGGTCAAACAATCCTAAGTTTATTATAGAGTGTTAAAGATGATGCACAGTTCTCACATCTAACCCGGTGTTCTGGATTTTTATTGGATTGGAATCTTTTGGGGAAGAAAACGCTGATGGACCATCTGCATTATCTCTTTTCTCTTTTCCAGAGGGATTTCTTTCATCTGGGAACATCTGTTTTAGTTCTCTGAACTTTTCCAGTGGATTCAGTTGTATATTCTGCCCCTTTTCATCCAGATGCATCTTGCCTTACAATTTGCATGTATCATATTAATCTCCGAATTGAAGTTGAGCATGCTCTTCAAAACTTCTAACTTACCAAATATCACAGCTCAATATCACCTACCTTGAACCTCCCCAGAAAGTCCTGTACCTGATTATCTTTGATATCCTGTACCTGATATACTTGATATCCTGTACTTTGGATTATCATTCAAAGTGAAGCCCATTTTCTAATTAAATGCTGACTATCGCATATAATTTAATAACAGATGTAATGGAAGTTAAAAATAGGATGGTTGTATGGATACACTTCCACACCCCCATAAAGTAGAAAAGTAAACCATCTTAAGTCTGAGTCCATATATATTCTTGTCTGACTGCCCTGTCTCCATCACAGGTGGCAATTGTATATGTCTGTGTGTATATGTCTGTTCATGTATGTGGAGGACAGATGATCAATGACCTCGGATGCCATCCACCTGGCCATTTTGAAGCAGGGTCTCTCTTTGCTATGGTGCTGATCAAGTGTACTGGACTAACAGACAAGCCATCATTAAAGATCTGCCTTTCTCTGTTTTCCCAATACTAAGATTGCAATGATGTGTTTTCTTGCCTGGCTTCTTTTGTTTTGTTTTTAAGTGAGTATATAGATCCAACACCAGTCTTCATGCTTGAAAATAAACACTTTACTGACTGAGCAATCTTCCCAACCTCTTGGACCCTATTTGATCATCCATTTTGGTCTCTATGCTATCTATCCAAATGCATCCCACTCTTAAAGGGTCAGACCAACTTTCATCTTCATAGGGACCTTTGCTCAGCCACTCCCAATTTCACAAAGGTCTTGTTCTGAATTCCCATCTAACATTGTTGGGACCAACAATGCTTGTGCTATGAACCATAGTATCCCATGCTGTTCTGTAGTGATCTGTGTATCTCTAGGTATCCATCTGTAAGTTCTCTGAGGATAGAGATCCTTCAGTTCTACAGTGGCACATATTTAAAATGGTATCATTATATTATAATAGAATGCTAATTATGCTAGCCTGTCCTCATTTAGAAAGTCAACACACTTTTAGTAAGTAGAAACCAGGCAGGTGTGTTTCGTTTGCCCCTCTTTTTAAGAGTATTCCCAGACATGTGCTGTTAATACCCTCACTGACTCATCTCCAAGGAAGGAAAAACTGTTAACTGAGAACTAGCTGTAATCACTGTGTGCTGGTAAGACAAAACAAAAATAAATACCAAAACCAAAATCAAAAAATAAACAAGAGAAAATGAAAAGAAAACCAAAACAAACAAACAAACAAAAAACAAAACAAAACAAAACAACAACAACAAAAAAAAAACCCAGAAAATCAACCAGGTTCCCCTGGAGGAACTCAGGCCACACGTAAAGTTGTCAAGTATAAATATGATGTTTAATTTTGTGTATCTTTGCTGTAGTGGAACAAGTGGGCTGGGATTAATTTTTCATTATAAAAGTAAGGAGAGCCAGAAATTGTGTAAGTAGTGTACAGATATACATGTAGGCAAAAATGCACCCATACTCATAAATCATAAATCTGGACTGGTTTATCTGGAGAGCTCATTTTCCTGGTTTAGTTCATATTTTTTGGACAGGGATGGCACAACAAAATTTCAATCAATTTCCATTTGTGTTGTAACTGGCTTCTATTAGTAATTGATGAATTGAGCAGTGTCCAATCTGAACATTAGAGACACCTCTTTAGTGTTCTTTGTGTACAGGAGAGCTGTTCATGAGATATAATAAGCACAATCTAGGAACTAGCATAATAGACGCTACAACCTGGTCAGCATCCATTTACATTAATTCCTTGTAGGGACAGTGCCTTCTCCTGTTTAGTTACAGCACACAGGGCTTCCTCGTCATTCCTGGTCAGGCTGGCATGTTTGGGAATACAATGATCAACTCTCCCAATTTTCTAGAAGACCAGACAATATCTTAGTTGTGGCTTGTTGACATAAACCTTTGACATAATTAACTCCATTTTGATTTAATCTTCAGAAACCTTAGCCCAGAAGAGTAAACTGACTCTTAAACTCTACTCAATGATAAAATTCCTTAATGCATTTTAAAAGTACTGTAATAGGGGGCTGAAGAGATGGCTCAGTGTTAAAGAGCACTTGTTCTTGCAAAGGATGTGGGTATGGTTCATAGCACCCACATGGCAACTAACAGCTATCTGTAAGTCTAATTTGAGAGGATCTGACACCCTCTTCTAGAATCCAAGGGAATTGTATACAAACAGTGTACAAATATGCAGGCAGGCAAAAATGCCCCCATACTCATAAATCAAAAATAAATGAATCTTTATAATCCTAGGGCAAGACTCATACCTCCAACTCCTAGTGTCACTTCAGTATGAGAAACTGTGGTTCACACTAGAGAATCTGTGAATTAAAGATGCTTTCCCCTATATATCTGAAAGAGAGATTCTTAGAAACAAAAAGGGATGGATTCATCCTGAACCAGTCATTCAGAACACATGATGGTTCTCTAAGCCAAAGCAAATTAAATGAAGTTTTGGTCTCTGCCCAACATAATAAAAATTCCCCTATAAAACACATTTCCTCCAGAAATGAGGCAACCACTGACATCTAATAAGGACATGCTGAAGAATTAAATAAATGGATTACTTACCAATAGCTTTTCCAGGTAAGATGGTAGAACAGTAGAAGTAAGATGTTGGTTTTCCCTGTGCTTGGACATACTCACTGGGTGCGTTCTCTAAAAAGGGTAGACCTTAAGTTCCTATTTGGCTGAAGTAGAAATTTCTGGGTTTCTTTTTAAACAGGTAATTTGGAGAAAAGAAACAAAAACTGAACATGAATTTCACTAAATTGTTTTCTATTTCCAAGCTTTTACTGTGTTCAGACAGGAAAAAAATGACCATCTTTTCGATGGCCTAAGTTGTACCTGCTAGATCAGCAGAGTAGCAGAATTGGCCTCAGAGAATGAGAATTCTCATTGTTGTAGAACAATTGCTAATGTTTGGTTTTTCTTTCATTTTTAACCCCATCCAACTCAACTGGTGTTACATTTTAGTCACTGAAAATTTTACTTTACATGGTAGTATAAGCAGGTGAATTACAAGTAGATCTGGGCACTGCTAGACTCAGAAGATTGCTTAGTTGTGATGTGTTTGTTGTGCAAGCATAAGGATCTGAGTTCAATCCCTAGGGCCCCAGGAAAATAGCCTTGCATGATGGCACAGCATTGTAATCCCAGAATTGAAGAGGCAAAGCTGGGTAGATCACTGGTGGCTCACTGGCTAGTTAGCCTACTTGTTGAGTTCCGGGCCAGAAATAGGCCATCTCAAAAAAGAAAGTGGAAAATAACTCAGGAATATACCTCAGGTAGACTTCTGGTCATCAGCATACAAATGACACTCCTACGTGTACATGTTAAAGGATGTAGAGAAGTCTGTATCTTCTACCTATTTAAGAGGGTGTTTGGACACACTCAGTGTAACTGTGATCTGGTGTTTGCAATAGGACTTGTTGCAACAAGTGTTGGACTTGACATAGACACAATGTCAGGATACTGACAGAAACCCCATGGCTAGTTCTCAAAAGTGCTTCACAACTGACAGAATAAAATGGACAATCAGTTGTCTTGATAGATAAATTATTCTGTAAGTAACCATTTAGGTTCTGAAAAGTTTGAAGCCTCTGGTGGTACCATGTCTCATGTCTTAGATTTTGAAGAGTATTAGAAAGAAACAGATCACCAGTAAAAGAGGAAATGGGAATTTTCCCAAATGGTAGTGAAGGCTTTTGAGAGAGTGGGAAAGAAGCATTTACATAATGGTCTCACAATACTTCTTCTGGTTTCCATACCTGTGTACACCTTACAAATACTTTGAAAACTTCAGGACGAAATCAAGTTATAAGTAGTGCTAAGTCTGCACCTCTGTCCATATTCCTGCACACTTTCCCTTACTGCACAGTTACTTGGACTTGTGGCAGAATCATGTATATACCTGTGCAATGTTTTGAATACTCTTCAAATTGCCAATTACTTGTTATAATCTTCTTAATGGGCCTAATCCTTCAGCTGGCTTAGAGATTTAAAGATAGTACATTAGCTCTTTAAAATGTTTCCTTAAGTGCTTAACTCAATTCTAGAGTGAATTTGCTTCCTTGGTAAGGCTTGGTTGAAAATCTAAGGTCCCCAGTAAGACCGAATTATTATTGTTGAAGCACTCTTGCTATGCAGCCTAGGCTGTCTTCAAAGTCTCAGTCCCCTCTCTTAATCCCCTTGACTCTGGATTACACACAAAAGTCACCATGCAAAACTGAAATGTTCTTAAACACTAACTTCTTAAAACATAAGTAAATGCATTGAAGTTTTTGATCTCTTTTCTCTTATGTAAAATGACCTCTGAAGACTTTCCTCGTTTCTGCCGGTCCTGACCAGGTGTACATCTGTTCTTTAGAGAAATTTCCATGCTTCTTTTACACCTTGGGGCTGGAGTCAGGCTGTATTCTGTGCCCATTGGAAAGGCCCAGTGACTGTAAGGAGAAGTTATGGACATACATGAGCTGAAGAAGCATCATGAGGCAGTTTTCTGATCTTAGATAAGAGTTAATACAGGGCGATGATGAAGACCTTCTGCTTAAATTAACTCCCAAACCAGCAAGTGTAAGACATTTTAGATGATGGTTTCTAACTTGGGAAAAATTTTTTGATACCATTTTCTTTTGTGCTTTTACTTTGTCCTGCAAACAGAAAGTGATTTTTTTAGACCTCTCTCCAGGAGCAGCCAATGAGTATTATTGCAAAATGAATCTGAAGTCTTCTGGGGGACTCAGGAGGGATGTAACATCCAGTATTTCTACTTATCCATCTGCTTTTTCCTCTATCCCTCCCTGTCTTTCATTGTTGGGAGCTCAGAATAAATACCACATACACATCTTTAACTCAGATAATCAGAGGCACAGTCACCTGGGATATTGTGATGAACAAGTACATTTTATGTACACGGTGTCATAATAATTTAAAATGTCATCTTAATCTATTTACGATCTTCTAATGACTGAACTGTTTTACAGTTGTGGGGGATATTTTATCACTGAAGTTTTAATGGCTGAATCACTAACACCTGGCTGTCTGGAGTGCTTTTCTTCTTCCCAGATATGCATTTAAATGCATTTCTGGAAGGCCCAAAGGGTGGGATGTGACATATAAGCTCTTAAAAGGAAGGGAATCAGTTCTTGATATCTTAATGATCAGTCAGGTGAGTGTCTGCATGCTTGGCATTGTGGCTTTTAAGTAGGATGGCTTGATTAAGACCTTGGTAGGTGTGGCTCCCTGATCCCATCTCCCCCCACTGCCATCAACATCCTTTCCTGAGAAATCATATATAGAATTGCTGTATTTATGGCCATCCTTTTAAAAGTCCAAAATATTTAATAAGTGTCATTTTCCATCACCTTTGTACTTTTCTATTTTTGAGTGGCTTCCAAAAAATTTAATTACTTCTTTATTGAAAATTTTCTGTAGACTTTTAATTTGTTTCTTTGGTTATTAGGTGAAATTTATATACAATTACATACCTCTATACAGCTTCTGGTCGATGGGACAAAGTCTGGTTGCTTAAAGAAAACCACAATTATATGTTTCTGTGTTTATAGCTTCTGGTTCCTGGGTCAACATACAGTTGCTTAAAGACCAGACACATAGGTATTAAAACATCACTGAAGCATACGAGTCAAAGTATAATTATGCCCATGGCAGGCCCTCCGTGGATGTTTACTAATGATGATAGTGGCACTAAATTATCTGGTACAGGCTAGAAGAGGTCAATGCACAGTTGCCCAGTAGCCTGCACTAAACACTCACAGACAGGAATGTGTTTCAGATCCTTCTATTCATAGGATGTGTAGACAGCCTTCCAGTGAGGTATCCTGTGAAATTTACATAGTAACTCACTGAAGGAATTGAATTCAGGGTGATGCTTGCATTCACAGTTTGTCAGAAGACAGTATCTAGGACCATCAGGCGATGAGTGTGTAGCCAAGCTCACATGGCTAGGGAGGTGAGAGACCAGGAATCCAGTCTTTGCCATTCACATCTCCTTTTTAGCTCTGCTGTGTTGCTAGCAAGCATGAAGTTCCTAGCAGGTTGTCTTGTGCCCAGGTTGTTGTCTCATAATAGGCACTTCATAGTAAATGTACTTGAGTGTGTAGCACCTTTTTATATGCCGTGCCCAGAAATATAACAGCAAATCTCTGTATATTTATTTCCAATGAAGATTGACTAGACTGATGAGATAATGACGGGCTTGCCTTCCAGCTTTATCAACTAACGGTATTCCTTGTGACAAGTCCCTGGAATACTGCTTTCTGATTCACGATGCATGCTCTGTGTTGCTCCTTTTCCCCAGGTAAATTGGGCTGATGTTTCCATACAAATCTGTTTTGACTGACACTAGAAAGCCCTGTGTGAGAGTCTGTCTTTGGGCAGTTTAAACAAAGAAATACTCTGTCCCCATAGGGAATTAAGAAGCCACAGACTTGGCTACACATGGAGACCCAATGTCTTTGAATGAGCAACTAATCATAAATTTGGGGAACAAAAGAATTAGGATGACTATGTTGCAAATTTTGGAGAAAATAAAAGAGAGAAGAAAAGGCCACTATTGTGTTTTCATTACTGGGCAGCTTTAGGCAAATAACTGTTATTCAACCCCTGTCTCCCCATATCTATAACAGAGTATAATGCTTGCCTTGTGATGCTTGTGGAATAAAGCTACCAAAAATATGAAGAATTACACAATGGGGTCTACAGAAATGGTTCAGCAGTTAAGAGAGATTAAAGGGTTTGTAGTTTCCCACCCTGACACCTGGCATCTAAAACTCAAATTCCAGGTGATCCAATACTACTAGTCTCTTCTTGCCTTTGCAGCCACTGGCACAAATGTGGTCTACACACACACACAGACACACACACAGACACACACCAAACAAATCTAGAAATAATTATTCATCGAATGTCTTATTTGTATTGATGTCATATCAGAAATTTGCTCCTATATATCTTCCCAGTGATGTCAAACAGATAGGTGATTTTAGATGATGTGGGCTAAGTTAGTGGCATCATAATTTAGCTTTTGCAGGATCCATGGTTTGGCTTTTCATGTTTGAGCCTGAGGGAGATAACTCTTAGGAGTTAGGGACCACTGTAATTAGTCAAATTAATGAGCCAAAAGCCACATATGACAGTGTCATAGACAATTTCTACAAACTTTATAAGGCTCCCTTTTGCCTTCTGTATATATGATGCCAGGAGGGGTATGAAAAATGACTAAACCAACCATCCATCCCTCCCAGTTATCTCCAAGAAGTAACTCAGGCCTCTTGAAGGAAATCTCATTCTAAGCTTTGGGTCAGGTACCCAGAGGAACTCTACTGATTCGGTCTCAGATTTCAATGTGCATTCTTTTGGGAGCAGTAAGTAGTTCAGTTGGATAATTCATGAAGAGAGACCATGTTAGAAGTCCTTTCCCTTTTTTCTTTCCATTTCTCCAGAGCTACTTCCCACAGGTTATGAGAACTAATCCAAGTAACAAGGTGGGTAGGGAGGGAGATGATTAACTCAGGGAAGTGCTTGCCATGCAAAGAGGAGGGCCCCAGTTCAGATCCCCACCACCCATAGAAACAAGCCAAGAACACTGGCACATACCTCCAACCCCAGGGATAAGGATGCAAATACAGTAGGTGAGCGGGTAGCTATTTTTACTGAATCCCTGAGCTACCAGTTCAGTGAGAGAGATGCTTTAAAATCCTGTGGAAAGAGATTGAGAAAGGACACCTGATGTTAACATCCACTCTTCACATGCCTCTGTATATGTACATGTACATATATACGGTCATATACTCATATAGCTCACATATCAACACACACATATACACAACACACTCAAATAGCATGGCTCCTATAAGTTGTTCCTTTTCCATGGTTAAGTCATCTTTTGGTATATGTCTTCCCACTGCCCAAAATGTATGGGAAATAGATCTCATATCTTTGACTAAGCACTAAGCCTAATCCATATGTCTTGACTTCAGACTTGAACCTCTTCTTATCTCCACCCTAGTAAATATCTTTAGTAATATAATCTTAAGGAGCTAAATTTTACAAGACAAAGTTAAGTAGAAAAAGGACATACCAGAAAGTTTAGGTGGTGGCTCAAGTGGTCTCATCAACTAAGGTATTATCTGACATCAACCAAGCAGTTCAATAGGATTATAAGTTTGAAGGCTAGCTGTGCATCAATATAAAATGCTCATTGCAGGAACATGTGTTTGGGAAGTCTGGCTGGGCAGTGTTTCACATCAAAGGAATATTTAAGATTTATTATGTACCCCCAAATATTAATTTGGAAAGATTTGCTTCCTTGAGTCAAAGTGAGGGTCACTGAGATCCAAAATGGTTCACAGTCACTTAGAGGACTAGAGTCAGCTCATGGTTTCAGTCTTTAGGAAAACAGAAAAATGGCTGTGTTTATGAGGAGGGCCAATCTGTTGAGAGCTATGGAAATACTTTGCCAAGAATATCTGAGGTTGGGGTTATAGATCATATCTGCTTTCAAGTGCTAAAAGACTTATCACATGGATGAGGCTTTTTGGTTTGTAAAGCAGAAACCTAGGACTCCAGGTGAGTGGTAATAGAAAGGGAAGTTTGAGTGTAAGGTAGAAAAAAGAAATATCATGAAGGACTCTTAGTAAACATAACCACATGTTACCTGGCAGAGCTATGAATGTTATTTTTGCTGGAAGAGCTAATATTAGAACTGGAAGACCACTTCAGGGATGTCACTATTCAAGCAACATATTCAATCATGTACAAAGACAGGCAGAACAACCTACAGAATGTAAAGACCCTTTCTAATTTGAATTTATCTTGCTCGAGGTTTTCCTATACATTTTTAGTTATTTTTGTTTGTTTATACTGAAGTATGAAAATAAGTGTGATGGATTTCACTATCCCTATATATTCTTCTTGCATGTATATCTCAATGAATTCATATGTTAAAAAGCTGCATGATACTTGCTTCTATCTGTTAAAACCAAATATTCTTTGTTTTGTTTTGTTTTTTTGAGACAGTATTTTGCTAATAGTCCAACCTGGCCTTGAGCTCTTGAACCTTTAGCTTAGCCTCCTGAGTGTGTGTACCTGCATATATGGGGGCCAAAAGAAGGCATCCGAAGTCCTCTTCTGTCACTCTGACACAAGCTCTCGCCCTGAACCTAGGGCTCTTATTTTCTAAGCTCTGTTGAAACCTATTAAACTCGAACAGTCTTTCCCAATCTACCCATATTGGAGCTGAGGCCTGCGTGGGTCACAGAGCTTGCTACACTGGGGCTGAGAGCTGAACCCCAGTCTTCCTGACTGCTTAGCAAGTATTCCTAACACGGAAGCCATCTTTGTAACCTAATCTCCTCCTTGTGTCTTCCAACTTCCACAATAAAATTTGGGATTAGGGACTTCATTTTCCTTAGTACTCAGTGGATACTTGCTATTAATTTTCTGATTGGGTTACCAGTCAGTGATCACCAGATACAAGTGCCTCGAAACGATGGTTCATTGATCCTGGCCTCAGGACTCATGTGGAATACAAGTGATTTATTTTAAGTACTTGAAGTATTGGATGGCATGCAAATTATATCAACTTTCAAACAAGCCAAATTTGCCTAGTATTCGAATATTTTTGAAAGCCCCACACTCTGTTGTCATGGATGCCTGGGACTAAGTTTGCATGCATTGAGGTTCCTAGAACTAATAAATCCAGTGAAACATGGTCACTCACAAAGTAGAAAAGAATCATTCCTTAGGTCTCTGACTTCACAGTCTTACATCAGATTGGTCTCTTGTTTTAAAGATGTTCAAGGGGTTAACATTGACTCCTTTTTTAAACTATTGAGGGTTTTTTTTTTTTCGTGGCATAATGTGTTAATAGCCGTGTGGACAACTGTTGTCTCCCAGCCCCTTCCTTTATTGAGTTAGACACCATTTCGTAGGCTGAGTTCAAATTGTAAACAAATTATTTTGCATATGGATCAATGGAAATTTAATAAAGTTTATTAAAACTGTATATTGGACCAAGGAGTGCTGTTTTGTCTCATAGATATAAACCAGCCTCATTAGACCAACCTATATTAACTGAATCACAGGGAGGAAAGTATTTGCAGCCATTTAAAGATTGGTTGGGCTTGGCAGATGGCACCTATCTTTAGAGTGCAAGTTTCCTTATTTACTGGCTCATTCGATCGGACATGCATAAATGATGCCTAGTGGGCATCTAGCTCAGTGTGCTTGTTTGCAGGTCTCAGGTGGCTCCTGACATCCAGTAGAAGCTCAGTAGGGTTTTGGAAGGAGGTACTGTGACCTCATGGTTCATGTGGCAAAGTGATGGGCTAAGAACCACTATGGCTCATGTGTGGGGTCAAAACTGTGTAAGAGCATCAAGCTCTGTGCTCCAGAGATCTTAGCCCACCAAATGGCCCTGTGTTGATTCATGGCCTGTGAAATGTCTTAAATGTTCCCCAGATCTCTTCTGCCTGCTCTCACGGCAATCTCAGTTTATGTCGCAATAAATGTTATCTTAATCTCAACTGATTGACGAGTTCTTAAAATCACAGCATTACCCAAGCTCCCCCTCACATTGTAAATCACAAATACTCTGCTCCTTGGGAGGCATTTGGGTGGTCAGTAACAGTTTCGGAGGATGTGGGATGACTCCAGCCGTCCCAACTCTCTGGGAGGTATCTCAAGCCCTGGACTGGGAATCCAGTACATGTCAGCTTATTCAGAGCAGGAAGCTGGGACAGGCAATTTGTGGTAGATGCCTAGCTACTATGATCTGACTCTTGACCAGCAGAACTGATGGAGAAGCAGGAAAGAATTTAACATCAGCCTGCTTTTCTATTTTAATTCGAGTGACAGCCATTGGGAGAATCAGCCCTTTTAAAACTTTAGTGCAACATTGTGGTGCTTATTCCTGGCCCCGGGGCAGTTCTGTTGAGCTCTGCCTGGAACCATTCTCTCTCTGCTGAGGATGCAGAGCCCTACATGGGACAGCTACATAGGATTGAAGCAGGTAACTTTTGAAAGTTCTAAGAAATGGAAGTCATTATTATTATCACCCTTGCCCCTCTTTACCTTGGTGCTACTTGAGGCAGAAAATGATTCCCTCCTATACCTCCTATACCTGTTTGTTTTGAAGTCTTTCACCCAGAAAGAAAGGGATTAGCCCACGGCTACAATAGTGCTTTCTGGGCCCTTTGGCTTGCTGCAAATGTTTATTTATCCTGGTACAAATAGGTAAAAGTACAAAGTTAGTGCTCAGAACTGCAAGGTCATTCACCTTCTTAAAATTCAGCTGCATGTGCCCACTGAAGTCCAAGGCTTGCTGGTATGAGCCATTAACTGCCTGTCGTACGCAACCTTGCCTTGTCTTACACACAGCTGCGTGCGAGGGCCTGGTGCCTTGCAGACGGCCTACCATGCATGCCTTGCGAGCAACAAAAGCAGTTTAACTTGTGATCGTTGATCATATGATCTACTTACAGGGTGCAGGCTCAGTCAAGTAGAACTGGTAAATCATTAAAAATGTGCTTTGGTGCTGTGCCTCCTGAGTAAAACATCATGCTATCACTCCCCCTCTCTGCATTCGCCACCACCACAGCCAGCCAGTAAGTTGCATGGCAAAAAGACCGGTACCAGCTGCACTCTGGGGGCATCCTCCTCTTGTAAGCCTGACGTGATGAGGTGGTCAGTTACTTCTACCACAGAAGAAGGCAGGGAGAGCGATGTCATCTGAGACATCATCTGAAACATCCCTGTCCCTTACTTCCTCATTAACTGCACAGGGCTAAGGACCTTAAATGTGCCTGGGGCTTAACTTACTAAAATGGGAGTAAAACTACCTCCTGACTTAGAGATCCTCCAAGTCTCCTAAGAACTCAGCTCACTACTATTTGCTGTGACACAACTGCCTAACAATCATGTGATGCCCAGGGTACTCACACAAGAGATGGTGCCTCATTTGAACCTTGAAGGAACAAATGAATCTTGTTCAGGGAACTCGGAGCCAAGGGAACAACTTGAACTATGTCTCATAATCTCGGGTTCTATGGTTTAGTCCTCTCTGAGTCATGTGCTCAGTCTTTTACAGAAGCTAAAATATTTTCTTGTGATTCAGTGATGGAGGGTTCAATAAGGCCTCTCCTCATCTCTCTGTCCATTATTGCTGCAGAATTCCTGCCCCATGATATCCAGCTATACCACAAACCCTTCTAAGAAGGGGACGGACCCCTATGGTCTTCTTGATTTTCCTCATTGCTCTTTGCTTCTTTGCAGTCTTTGTTTTTTTAAACTTAGGAGATATATATATATATATATATATATATATATATATAATTTGCCTGCATGCACAGATGATATGCACCACATAAATGGATGCCCTGGAACTGGAGTTATAGACAATTGTGAGCTTCTGTGTGGGTGCTGGGAATTGAACCTGGCTCCCCTAGAGGTACAGCCAGGACTCTCAAACATTTCATTATCCCTTGCTCATTCATTTTCTAATCAATCAGTTTAAAAGCTGAAGTACGCATCGTCACAATTGTGTTTACTAGGATATTTTTTTTGTGCATAATCAAGTGTGTATATGTGATGTAGAACTGGGGGAACAGAGTGGAGAGGGAGAGGGAGAGGGGAAAAGAGGAGGCACGGGGGAGAATATGCTCAATATATTAATTATACAGACACATACAAAAACTTAAAAGTTAATTCATCAGTTTTTGGGAGCAAGTGAATAACTGTACAGTTGAATTACCACAGGCTAGGTTCCTGAGAATGGGTTTATAGAAGATAGCCTTCCTGGGTACATTTGATATTGATGGAAGAGAGAGAAGAGCTGAAAGAGAGAGAGAGAGAGAGAGAGAGAGAGAGAGAGAGAGAGAGAGAGAGAGAGAGCGCTGTATTCATGTCAGCACAATGTGTTAAATATAGTGTGTGTGTCCATATGTTACGGAATATTGTGGTCTCTCAGGCTTCTCAAATTAGTATAAACTTCAAAACCTGCTTGTACTTCAAGAAGCCCCCAGAGAGCAGACTTATTAATGTACCCCTTCATTTGGAAGCTAGGCAATGTGATTTCTACTTGATCAAGCTACTTTTCCATGCAATCAGAGCCCCTAGATACCTTCTGTTCATTTTTCAAAGGGCTTCACCCAGGCTCAGAGGCACACACAGCAGCTCAGCACTGGAAAGTAGACCCAGGTGAGGTTTGTGATCCTTTTGTTTTCCTTACTAGGTCTACTTAAATGGTAGATGGCGGTTACACTGTCATTGATGGGTCCACCCCTTCTTAAGGTGGGGATCATCCCTGCCAAGGTTGCTGTGTGAGAGGTTTGGAGGCCTTCCTGTGTTCACCTGCACTCTTGCTGTCCTCATTCTGAAACACCAGGAAACAACTCTGACTAGTTGAGGAAAGGAATTTGCTTTTTACCAAACCAGATAAATGAGAGCCTGGGACTCTCGCTCTGTAGGATTGAGATGCAAGTGAAATGGGTCATTTTTTCCAGCTTCGCATCTGTACAGAGCATCGTAGGCCCTGTGCCTCTCCCTGTGCACAACGTAATCTCTGTACAACCCAGTCTCAAAGAAAAGAATGTGTGAAAATCAGCAGTGTGTAGTGGGCAAGCCTCTATTACAACTTCTTCTTGTACAGTAACAAGCATATATTTCTGTACAGTAACAAGCATATATATATATATATATATATATATATATATATAGAAAGAATTGAGAATAAATAAGGCAAATGAGTGCTTTCATTAGAAATGAATAAATACTGTGAACATATTTATAGTGCTATTGAAAGAATTATAAATATTTAAGACTAGAGAGGGATCATGAGATAGGTAATCATTGCATATGGTCCCTCTACCTATAGAGACATATGTGTATTTTTAAATCCAGGAAACTATCCATCTACTTCCGGAAGCACTGAAGACTGATGCCACAAAGTTTAAACCCAGCCCATCATTACAAAAGAGTAGAGAAGGACTGTGTCAGTGGGAAGGCATTGTATCAGATGCGGATATTATTATCTTTTGATTATAGCGAAGAATAATTCTTGGAAGAGACATATATACGTGTGTGTATGTGTATGCATGTATGTGTGTACGTGTGTGTATGTGTGTACGTGTATGTGTGTACGTGTGTGTGTGTGTGTGTGTGTGTGTGTGTGTGTGTGTGTGTACAATAGGGCCATTGATGTCTTTCCAACTTACTTCTTATATGAAGAGGAGGTACCTGTGTTTGTGTGCTTTTTCCAGAGAGGAAGTCATTTGGCTTACTTGGTTTGGACATTCTCAGAACATTGATTTTGGCTCTTCCGTAGCCTGTAGTTGTTGGTTGCCTCATTGTGTTATAAGCCACAGGCTTCCTCCTTTCCCTGTTGTAAGAGCACGGCACTTGGTTCAGGAACATCTAGGAACACAGAATGACATTCTGTCCTGGAATCCAGGGTCGGGGTTTCCTGGAGGCATGACTGTGGAATGTCCTGTCTGCTGAGCTGACTTGTTTAGAGCATTAGACAAGATGGCTCTGTGCTGTGCTGAGCACCCCTGGTACGCAGGGAACATTCAGCTTCCTCCTTTTGGTTTCTTATACACAGTGGCAACCTCAAAGATGCTTCAGGACCAAATTCAATCCCTCATCTTCTGGTTGAGCTGTAAAGCAAAAAGGCTGTCCTGCCTTCAGGGTCATACCAAAATTTTAAAATGTACAATGTCAAATATAGACATGGAGGGTTCTAGAAGATTCCAGAAGACACAGTGCAGATTTCATTAAGTCAGCATTATCCTTGTCAGTGAAAAAGGGGTTCGTTTCTCTAATCATAAACAACAGGGACTAATTCTGTTAAACAGCTTATAAATTTTTACATACATGTGAGAAGAATCGCTTGAAATCCAAAGCTGCCACTAGGAATAATTAGGAGTCACAGAACAGATCTCAGTAATGTGACAGCAGCTCCTAAAACATCCCACAGGATAGAGAAACACAAGCTGGCATGACCTATATGTTTAATAATACAGATCATTGCCCTTGAATGTAAGCTAAAGGGCAGGAGTAAGTGCTGGCTGGCTTCATCATGTTTTCGGGGGAAAAAAATAATCACCAAAATTTATTTATGAATTTACCACACAAAGTTCCCTCGCTTTGATTAGGAAACAACAAAGCTTTCTAAGTAACAACTCAGCATGCAAAAGTTAGAAAACAACAAAACCAAAAACAAAACAGAAAACCAAACAACAACAACAACAACAACAAAAAAGAAACCAAAAGCAAAAAACCCAAACCACCCCCACCAGGGCCTAATTTCTTATATTCTGTCATGCCTGGCAAAACATATTAGGTAAGACCCCGCTTAGACAAATGACTTTGTTAACAGTAGAAATAACCTTTAGTTTAATTAGAAAATAGGAGCTATATGGGACAATAAAAATGGTTACTGCCGCCTTCCGTCACTGTTTACTGAATAGGATCGTGCTGGCGATAATGGTACGCATTATTTATTTGTGCAATAGCACACACTTGGTAATTGTTCATGTTGTTGGGAGTTGTCCTGTATGAATATCATGCAGAATCTGTTTCCTTTGATCCACGGGAAAAAATAGCATGCTTTTTTTTTTTTTTTTTTTTTTTTTTACAAAAAATGACCAGGGTCTCCCTGGATCCAGCTTATTGTGGTCTGCATAGCTTTAAGCCCTCTCTGGTAAGGGTGGAGTTTCTATGGAACTGTCAGCTGTACAGTGAGAGCTGGTGGGTCGGTGTGAATCAGCTGGTTTTGTCTAAGAGCACCTTCGAGATCTCATGGAACATCCTTTTCACCTAGACCATTTCATCTTCAGTTAAGATTTCCCAGCACAAGCAAATCCCATAGCCAGGCTAGAGGGGAAAAAACAAAGTCTCCTACCCCAAGATATGTAGGAAGAGAGAAATCTGCTTCACGGGATGAAGATTGCATTGAAACACACAGGGCTGGTGGGTAGGGGCAGGGTGCTGAAGGTGTCATCAGATTTCAGAGTGGATTCCATCTGGTGTCTGAATGTGAATCCTGTAGTTGTGAGGCTGTGTTTGCAACTGGAGTCAGCAGCCAGGTTTAACGTATTGTATGTACCCCACACGGCAGCTAATACTTGGTTTTCTTTGTGTATGCATGGGTGTGTGTGTGAATGTCATATGGTTGTATGCTTGTGAATGTGCACGCGCATGATGTGCGCGTGTGCACGCACGTGTGTGCGCGTGCGTGCACACACACACACACACACACACACACACACACACACACCCAGGTCAGAGTTAGCCATCTCCATTTAATGTTCTATCTTTTTTATTTTTGAGACAAGGTCTCTTGCTAACCCTGGAGCTCACTGACTCTGCTATACTAGCTGGGCAGAGAACTAGAGGGACGGCCATCTCCACCTCTAAGCCGGCTCTGTAGTTCAAGATTTTTGCTTGCTTTCCCTAGTTGCTGTGGATCCAAACTCAGCTCCTCACATTTGCACAGTGAGCAGTTAACCCTCAAAGTCATTCCTCTAGTCCCACCTGACACTCGTTTTCTTTTGGGGACTCAGGGGGTTCCATTTGCACATTTTATTGTGTTTCTAAGAGTAGATGCTCTGTTTCCTGCCTTCTAGAAAAGGATTGTGTGTAGCTTATGATGTTGGGTGATTTATTTTTCATTATGGCTGCTTAAGGATTTATCCCTCCCGACTCTGGTAAGTGTGAGATATTTCCCCAGATCCTGTACTACTAGCTAATGCTTGAGTCACCTGCAGAAATCCACAGAACCTTTGTATATAGGTGTTGGGGTTTGTGTGTGTGTGTGTGTGTGTGTGTGTGTGTGTGTATGTGTGTGTGTTTGCCACAGTCTTCTTTCTCTTAAAGTCCTAAAGAGCCCTTTCTGAAAGGTTTTTCCATGGGCAACCCTTATAAAAATATAGGCTGTATGTCAAAAGGAAAACCACAACAAAACCCCTTTTCTTCACACAATTCATTTTAAGCTTGAAAATCCCCGAAAATCCCCAGTCTCCCTTTGCAGGCTGGTTCCCACTCCCTAGCTTTCCTCACAGCCCCCCCTCAGAGGGAGAAAAAAGCATTTCTTCCAAGGACTGATAAGTCTTTGGCCGATGCTTAGCAACTGCATTCCTGTGCTGTAAGTAGCTGCAAGCCCCTTTGATGTGTCTGTCAGGGCAGATTTATTTTGTTTTAGCACATTGTCTACTTGTCCAGATGTATCGGGAGATAAAAAGGAGTCATGTTTACACTCCTCCTCCTCTTCCTCTTCCTCCTCCCTCTCTCTCTCTCTCTCTCTCTCTCTCTCTCATTCTCTCTCTCTCAAATGTAATTAAATTGTGGTTTTGATGAGTCTTGGGGACTTCCAGCTGAAGGAAACAGGAATTGGCTGGAGTCAGGAGAAAAGGAAAACTTCTTTAGTGGCAGGGACACCTGACTTGGTCAAAAAATAAAGCCCAGGCACCAGCTGGCTTGGTTCAGGGAAGCTAGGGGCCGAGTTCTGAGTCTTTTGTCCATTTCTAGGCAAGGTCAACCCAGAAGAGGGGAGGTATCCCTCCAGCACTCCTGGTACTGTGTTTGTGAAACCTTCCTTGTTGCCGTACACAAGCGTGCACAAAAGGCCTCCACTCTGTCCCCTCCTCCCTCCTCTCTCCCCTCCTCTCTTCCTTTCTCTTTCCCTCTTGTCCCCCATTCGCTGTCTCTCCTATTTTCTCTCTCCCATGTCTAGTTTCTTTCATGTCAAGATACCACTCTATCATGTTTATGGTTGGCTCATCTACGGTAGGCTGTTGTCACTCAACGCTAATACAGTCACTTGCCTGTGTTTGCATGAATACTTCTTCCCTTCACAGGGGCTTGATTCCCCTTGGGGTGAGGCTGTCATGCTTCCTGTCCTTTGCTGACGTGAGGTTCTTAACGTTCATATTTAGTAACACCGTTCAGAGTCCTGTTAATGACCTTCGCCAACCAGGAACAGGATATATAGTATTACCCAAGACTGGCCGGACAGCAGCTACCACAGTCTCTGATCTGCCGCACTGCCAGCTCTAGATTTACATCTCAAATAGGTTACACTACAGCTCCCCCTTCTGCTGACTGAGCTGCGCAGCACGAGGCCTGCATTGCAAGCGGCTGTCCCTAATGACAGTCCTCAAGACCCTGTCTTTTGCAGGATGGGCCAGTGACTAGCAGATGCTTCCCTGCACTCTTTCAGTCTCCCTTTGGATTCAACTTTTTATGATGCACTCATCAAAAAAAAAAATCACAGATTGCAGGAGCAAGAGAAAAATATAATAAAAGGCAAGCCCAATTAAGTGAGCTGTATGCTGCCTCACTTAGCATGGGGCCCAGTGTCCTCTTGTTGGAGCCTCAGCCAAGCCTGAGGACTCTGAATGCATCTTGGAAGCCACAGGCTCTGCTTTTGTTTCTATCACTTGTGGATCACACTGAACCCCAGGAAGGAAGTTTTCTTTTGTTCTAAACAACCTCTGGATGACTCTTTTTGGCAAAGTGTGCAATGTAACTTAAGCCCTTGCATACAACAAAAATCAACAGTGCCCTGCTTGAGAAGAGCCCGCACATAAGGAATTGGGAGTGTAGGACCCAGTGTGTGCCTCTCAGTGAGATTCAAGGGGTCCAGAGGGGACACTTCTCTTAGAAAACAGTGTGCGCAGTGACTGGGAAGTCTGACACAAATGCTTTGCTACTTTGTTATTTTGTTTTGTTATTTTATTTTTAACTCATTTTTTACTTTGTTACTTTGAACCAAGTGGAGAATGATGGTGTTTGTTTAGCATTAAAGTTATGTGTTTTACCATGTGACAAGAATTTATTGAAACATGACTATGAATCAGCTGTTCAGGATTTGTGGTGACAAAAAGTCAGAGAGTTTGCAGTACAGCAGGGGACCATTGCTATGGCAGAGTGTGCTAGAGAGGAAGCATCAGGAGAAAGATTATTCAGTGAAGATCTCTTGATCTCAGGACTGAGCACCTGAAGGAACAGGAAGGCTGCCAGACAGGTTCCAGCTCGACAAGTAAGGGGAGAGGCAAGAGTCAGGCCTGAGAAGAAGGAAAGGCTGTGGCCTGGGGACTTGTTGGCCTTGTTCAAAGCTTGAAATTCAGGCCAAATATTACATGCAGTTTTAAGCAGAAAAGCAACTTTGTCAGATTTATGTTCTAAAAGGAACATTCTAAGGATTGTTGCTTCAGCTAGGACATGAGGGGAGTAGGCCAGGAATTCAGTTCTACAGTGTTTGTCTATTTGCTTATTTGTTTGGGAAACAGAATCTGTATCTTAGGCAGTGCTCAAACTCACTAGACAGCCATGATGGTGTGGAACTTCTGATTCCCCTATAACCACCTCTCAAGGGCTGGAATTATGGCTCGGAAGCTCCAGGCCAGGTTTATACAGCACTTAGGATTGAACTCCAGGCCTCATGCACACCAGGCCAAGTACTCTGCCAGCTGAGCTCAGGGTTAGCCCCTAACCTGAGCCCTCTCTGAACAAATTTACCCCAACTAGCTGAGCTCCAGGCATTCTTTGGTGAAGGAAGGCAAGTGGGGAATAGGGAGCTGTGTAGAGAAGCCAGTGGAATTACTTTTGTGCGGACCAAAGCCAGTACCCAGAGTTCCAAAATAAATCTTTTTAGTGTCCCTTTTCTCTTGGCTCATTGCTGTCATATAGGCTGCACCTCCCCCTTCTGTTTCCTGCCAACATGTCATTAGCCTTAGTGGACAACAGAATGTATACTTTGCAGGCTAAACCCAACAGCTTGCTAAAGGCTGACTTGGGTTTCTGTGGCTATGTTTACCTTTCCAAACCCAGGGATCCTGCATGTGAATGAAAGGGAAAGAACATATAGAGCCTTCTCTTTATAACTGGGGCAAAATACAGTTCAGACAGTCAGGACTTCTGCTAGAACAGAGAATGGAGTCAGGAAAAGCATTTAAGAATAGTTTTTATGAATGGAAAACGATTGGAAAAATGATTTCCAAAACTCCACCCTCTTCATCTCCTCTCAATTCCTCCTTCTCTTTTCTCTCATTTATAATGTTTGGCATCAGGTTTTCCCAAAGTACCACACACATCTTAGAGTGGGATTTCCCATAAAGGCCTCCAGGCCTTCTTGTGTCCTGACAGAGCAGGGTGTATTTGAAGACTTGAGAGGTGCATGGGGATGTTTCTTTAGGAAATGCAACTTTAAAACATTACATTTTTTCCTCTGGCCACAGGAAGAAGTTGCTGAGATAATTAGAAATACTGTATGACAGACTTAATCGTGTTGATACTTTGTCATTTCCCAAGCTGGATTCAGCTGCTTGGGTCTGGTCTTTCTCAAGGAAACAGCTTTACAGATTCATGTTTAGATGAGTGGAACTTTTGGTGTCAACAAGAATCGATAGTATGGAGGGAATCAAGACAGCCTCTTTGCAGAATAGTTTTATGATTGATTATCGCATCACTTTGGGGAAAACCCTGAAAAGCGAAGATAAACATGTCTTGAAGGCTATTTTCAAACAACTCCTCTATGATTTCATTTGCTACCATTTTCTTGATTCTGTTCCAAGCTGAGCAGGATTGTTTAATAAAAAGCCATTGTTATTTAATGACAGAGAGTCCTTATTATCTAGAAAAGCGGAGACCTTATTTGGAATTGTTCACAAATTAGGGATTAATATTAATATTTCAAAGAATGACTGTGTTTGATTGGACTTAGCTCCTTGGACCTCTGTCCTCTTCTCTGCAGTCAACAACTTGTGCATTTCATGGTCCTTTGAAAGGCCCAGACCTGACGATACAAGCTGCATGCTGCTGCTTTAGAGTATAGCTGTCCTGGTGGAGATAGGCCACATAGGTCGCTCTAGCTTAGGAGGGCTTAGCAGACTAATGGAACATTTCCGTATGGTCCACTCTGGGTTGCCACAGTAAATACTGCTAAGTTCCAAAATAGAAAACCTTGCCTGTTTAAGTCTTTAGTGGAAAACACATGTCATGTTTTACAAGTGGCCAGCGTTCACTAGGATTCTAGTTTCAACCCCTCTCTTATACGTGCTAATATCATTAGGGAATCTACTCGATACCCCAGGTCCTATGGTCCTCATGCACTGATTGTCACCAATGGCCCTCAGTTTTTGGCTGTACTCAGGGGAAGTATCCCTGAATCTATTCAAGAGAGACAAGGAAGGTAGAAAGGAACAATGTCTGGGTGACGGAGTGACAGGGACATGCCTTTGAGAGTTAGTACATTAGAAACCATTTGCCTAGACATTTGAAGTTTATGTAGGCAAAGTTTTTCATATAAAAAGGGATGGTTTTTAGAATTTTTTTTTCCCCAAGAGAATTCCCTTCCCTGCCGGTTGTGGTGGCGCACACCGGTAGGATTTGCTGAAGGAGGCAGAGGCAGGAGGATCACGAGAATTCCCTTCCCTATTCTTTTGCACTGTTACACGTTCTCCGATTGTGTTTTATAGTCCTAGTCTGGGCAGAGTGTCAGTGCTAGATCATTCCAGGGAAGCTGCTTAATTCTGCCAATTAGTGGCAATTAGGCCTTGCTTACAATTCCTGACTGATAGAAAATAAACAGAACCAAGTTTCACTCTACCCCATCTCTCCCCACTCCCCAAGTGTGTGTGTGTGGGGGGGGGGTTAGGTTGAATTTCTAGCCTGTTTGTTTACTTCCAATGTTGTGCCATGATCTAAGCCATTACCACCCCTCCAATTGCTGTTCCTTTAGATGAATATTTCAATTTCTTATCTTCTATGAGTTCCCCCAGCTTATTCAAGAAGACGTGTATGCTAAGGCTGATTGTGATTGAGAGGCCTGGAAAGTATAACGTTGTGCAAGATTTCTGAGGACATTTTTTTCTGAATATGGAGAGCTGAAGACTGGCCTATTGAAAAACTGAGTTCCCTATGGTCCAAAGATGACAATAAGGTGCTTGCCATGTCTGGGCTGCAGGAATGCTCTCATAAAACCTTATGTCAAAAGCTGTCTGCTATTTAAGGGGCCTTCGGGCCTTTTTGGTATTATACTAGATTCATAATAGTTACAGGCACCTCTAGGGAACCACTGCTTCATCCCTCCTTAATCAGTTGTAACCTGGGGCAGGGGACTAACTACCCTCTCAGCTAGGTGCATGCATGTGACTGTGACTGACTCTGCTCAGCACAGTGTGGTCTCTCAGAGATGGGTAAGTAACTCAAGCAAACCATGGGTTACCAAACTTGACTTGAAACTTATTTCCTTGGTGTACTTTGAATTGGATTTCACTGAACATGACCAAAATAGTACTCTTTTCTCCCCTGAAGTGTTGGATAAGACAGTCGGTCACACTCCCTGGATATGTGGTAAATGATTCCTATCATGTCATAATCACCAAGAGTATGAGTAACAATTCTATTTCTGTGATAAAAACAACAACAACAATAACAACCTATACTCAGTCTTTCTCCAAAAGTCCCAAAGCCCCAAACAAAGCCCTAGAACTTCGCCTCCTTTCTTTAAAGACATCTTCCTGGTTATGAATGTTGATTTTCAGTGACCCCTTCATCTTTCATGTTAATGAGTTCTGTGAGTCAGTCCCGGCCCTCTGGTCCTGACAGGCAAGAAGGGATGCCTAGCCCTCAGGGCAGGCTCTGCTGCTATCCTCCCAAGATTTCTTCCATATATGGCAACCATTTGCTACTAAAGTACACACAGGCACAATGGTGGCTTCCTTCTGTCCCAATTGAGACATAGAGACGAAAACATAGGTTTTAAGTCACTGGGCCTGGAGATCCATGGGGACTGAAGAGGACAAGCATGCGTGGGGCTTCCCTACCAGGCCCAAGCCCTGCCATCAAACAAATCAATTCTGCCTTCAGAGAGCCCTCGCTTGCCTTGTGATTATGTTTGTGTAAAGTCTTGGGGTCTTTGATCAAAGAATGGCCTTTCAGGCCAGACTCTAATCCTCCCTGCCTTAAGGTGTTTAAATGTTTTTTTTCCTCTCTCTCTCTCTCTTTTTCCTTTCGTTCTTTCTTTTTTTTTTTTTAAGTTGATAACAGCTGGGATTTAAGTTTGCCACTGCCCAGCTTTTGTTTTGAAAGGCCTTCTATTGTCTGTGGCTTCCCTTTCTGAGGCCAGGATGGATCATTGGGTAAACTCAAAAGCGAAAGAGGATATGGGTGGAAGTGGGCGGGGACTCTGAATTCATCTCCTGAGGAAGAATGTTTGATCAGTGGGGAGGATGGAACCTCTGGGGCTGACAGCAGGCACCTTTGGGAGGCGGGTGTGATTGGCACCTTTGAAGCCTCCTCTGGATCCTGAGTCCAGTGGGTCGGGAGCTTCCTCTGTCTGTGGGTGGTGGTAGTAATAATGTCGCAGCTCAGAGGATTAATTGCAGACAAGCAGCAGGATTATGAGGGGGTCTCCGGGGCTCTAAAAGAACACTTGGAGGCAAGTCTCTGATCTGTCGGCCTTGGAGGAAATTAGTGGGAGCCAGCTTTTTTTTTTTTTTTTAAAGGCATTTAGGATATTAACGGGAAATGCGAAGAGGATATTAAAATAGGGAGATAGCTTGGGGGGGGGCGCTGTTCCCCAAAGGCAGTGTTCCCACTCTCCACTGGGAATGTGCGAAGTTTAACCCATTTACACAGACTCCTTGGTTATGAAGAGGCAAAGGGATTGGTATATGCCATACAGCATGTTTCAGAAGGCAGGCTGGCTTCGCCTTGGAACTGAAGTTTGTGTGTGAGGCGTGCTTCCCCTTCTAGGCCAGGTTTCAGAATGCCCTGACAAGGAAGCTCCAGGTATAACGTTAAAACAAGTCAGGGCAGTACTGTTGCCCTATCTACATTAGCTATCTATTGTATATTTTACTTCTTACCCTTCTGGTTCCAGTCGGGATGCTGCCAATAAATCCTGTGTTACCATTAAAGAGGCCATTCATCACGCGTCCTAATGCGATTAATCAAGATACACCACAGTCCCCTTAAAATGAGATCATTTTGATAAATCATGTATGACATGAAAAGACTTTATTCCTTTTAAGTGCAATTTAGACTGTAATTTTTTCCCTCATTCATGATTCATGGGAGAAACATGGATAAAATTCCCTTGCAGTTACACCTTATCTACAGCCATAACTCAGAACTGCTTTTAGATGAAAATTCAGAGTCTTATTCACCAAAGCTGAATGCCACCTCATTATTTTCTGGCATTCAGTAGTCCAAAAAATAATGTCCGCACATTAAACAGTATTCTGTAAAAAAGAAAGAAAGAAAGAAAAAGTTGGAATTGGCTAGGCATCAGGCCCATCAATTATACTCTGTCATCTTTAATAAGGAAGATCTAGCAGATGTCTTCTTGGAGAATCTGTAAGAGCTCAGCCTTCTCTGCCCCCATTTAGAATGATCTGGAAACAAAAATGGTGGTAGCAGAAAAGTCAGGTTTCAGCTGCCTCACAGGCCTAGTCTCCTGTTGCTTAAGGCTCAACTTTTTTTGTGGTCCTCCGTCTGGTATGGGTTTTTCTTTTCCATGCTTTTTAGAAGTGGTTCTCCCATTCTGTGACTTCTGAGTTCTGTTTCCAAGCTACCGGATCTGAGATACAGCTTACTACCTCACAGCTGTCACAATAATTTGGGGAGCTATATTCATAAACCTCCAATAGAAAAATAATTTGAAAATGTGCCTTCTGGTGAGATCTGTCAAATTTAAGGTCACATTTTTGGTTAAAAGGCAGACACTGATGCTATTCATTAAGCTGAAAAACGGCTTGTTTCCCACTAACATTGAAATAAACTCTGGGTGAATGTGTAGTCATGCTGGCGCGTGTTCATGGAGGAAGCCAAGGGAAAAGGCAGATCTGTTTAATTTGGACATGTGAAGTCAACAGACTTTCAAGCCTGGCTTAAAACGGGCTCAAGAAGGTTGGCTAAAACAAAAGTGAACAATTTGGAGTTCACTTGCTTTATAGAGAGATGATATTTGAAGAATCTGGGTCTCAGAGTTATAGATCCTCATGTATTTTCAACCCTGGTACTTATGAATAAGGACTTAAACTGTTAAGTCCTTAGCCTGATCCCCTGCTGTTCTTGGGCTATGTTTCAAGGAGGAAAGCAATGCACAGTATTTGGATGAGGATTTAGCTAACTCAGTGGTACACACATCACGCACATATCATACACATATCCTATGTGTATACAATGCCCTATAACAAAGCAAACACAACAACTTATTTACAGTGTCCTATTTGTGGTAATGGTCTCTGACCCTTAACTAGTCGGATACTGACATCAAGCAAAGATGCCTTGTACCTTAGTCACTTTTGAAAAAAAATCCATCTGGTTATTTTTTACTGCGCCTAGTTCTAAGTCACACAGGCCATTTCTGTGGAAGTGGATAATGCACTTTGAGCGCACCCCCAGGCTAACTTGTTATTACTCCCTTTCTTACATCATCCCTCCCCTTGGTCTGTTTGTTCCACTAGTGAGTTTCTCTTGTATTTGCACAGCATCTGCACATATATGATTGTCTGTATCTAAATAAACCCTGTGATCCACGATGGGAAAGCACACAGTTTTTGTCTTTCTGAGGCTGACTTACTACACTTAACTACTTTAGTTCCATCCATTTACCTGTTAATGATGTAACTTCATTCTTTCGTAAAGGCTTGAGAAGCTCCACTGTATAGATAGTCCATGGCTTCTTTATCTATTCCTTTGTTATTAGACAGCTAGGTTGTTCCCATAACTTAGCCATTGCAAGTAAGGCCATAGCAAGCATTAATGTGTCAGTGTCTGGATAGTAAGTTTTCAATTCTTAAAAATTGTGTTCATTGATGCATGTGGCTGTGTGTATGTGTATGGTCATGTATGTGTCTGAACATGTACCATGCTGTGTACAGGGGCCAGAAAACAACTTGTCAGGTTTCTCCTTCCACCATGTGGGTCTTTGTAGATATTGGACTCTACTTGTGGGGCTTGGCAACTGGTGCTTTTACGCACTGAACCGAGTCACCAACTCCCATGGTAATAAGTTTTCAACAAAAAACTCACCCTGTATCTAAGACTAGCATTGAACTTTTAGTAACACTCTTCCATCAATTTATCAAAGTTGGGTTTGTAGTGGGTTTGAATATGGCCACTATACTCAGCCAAATTTACATTTAAATAGAACCTTTAAGCTTTTTCCATCTCATATAAAGATTGGATTAACAATATTAGGTAGGACTGGCAAGACAGCTCAGTGGTGGAGAGCACTTGCTACTCTCGAAAAAACTCCTGCTTTATTTCCAGAACCTCAGTCTGGTAGCTTACAATCACCCATAATTTGAGCTTTGAGCAGTTCCATGCCCTCTTTTTCCCTCCACGTGCACAGACATGGTATACACTCCACACACACACACACACACACACACACACACACACACACACACACAAAGAATCTTTAAAAAATAGACTAAAAGACCATTAAGATTGTCCTTATGTGTTTAGATTTCTATTTCATATTGATAGCTTTCTGTTTATTTGAAAGGTTTAAATGTATCTCATTTAAAAAGCTTCCTAGAAGCTCAAGAGATGGGTCAGGGGTTACGAGCACTTATTGCTCCTGTGGAGGATCTGGGTTCAGTTCCCAGCACCTACTTGGCTACTGACAACCACATGTAACTCCAATTCCATGGGATCCTATGCCTTCTTCTTGACTCCATAGGCTCTTATTCATACACGATGCACATAAACTCATAAAGGATCACACACATATACAAATAAATAAAAACGTGAGTACTGAAAATAAATACATTCCAATTTTCTAGCCATAATAACTTTAATTAAACTTCCAAAGAATGAGTTCTGAAATATAAATATGTTTAAACCTCACAAAATTGATAATAATTTTTCTCCTCTAATACCATGTTCCTTTCATTCTAATTTATTACCACAGTCATATTTTGCCGAAGAGCTTTTAATACAACACACAATTATTTCACACAAGGTTCGGTAGGTTGCCTCGTTAAGCTTGCAGAGAATCAGGCCCCTTGTGACCACCAGGAATATTCTTGCTTTGATCCTTCATTAAAATGGCCCTTCTAAATTGTCTCAAGTTTATCAATAGATGTAAAACTCTGAACAGAGTATGTAGGGCAAGATGACCTGGCCTTCAAACTTCAAGCTGAGCCAGCTGTGGCCTGTACTAAGGAGTGTTCTGCCACCTGTCGGTTTTGCTCATGCATAGCAGGGCCCTGCTGTCAATCACAGTGGTCTGTAACCCCCTGTGACCTCTGCCCCACTTCATCACTCCCAGGAGAAAAGAGGAGGTCTTTGAGAGTTCCAGCCGCCTGACTTCCTCCATCATTCATTGCCTTGGCCACATGGTCCTTCTGTGATGCTGAAAATATATGGCCAGGCACATTAAGGGTAGCACAAGCCCTTCCCTTCTTCTGGATTATTTCAGTTTCCTGTCAAAAAGAAACCCAAGAAGACGTGTCCCCAGCGGATTGCATGTGACAGCGTCTGCTTCTATCTCAGGAATCTGAGGCATGATGGATAAACTGTCAGCTTTGAAGGATGATGTTTTCTCCATATTTCCATTATGAACCAGACTGTCATCTCCTAATAAATTTCGTGCATTGGTATCAATTTATTTTTACAAGCAGAGGGTCTGATGTATTTGGGAAAGGCTCTGACAGCATATCTGGCCCAGCTTGACAGGGCTGCTTCACCTCATTTTGGAAAACTACTTTGGTTCCAAGGACAGAACTTGACCCTCAACCCTTGAGAAGAAGGGGGAGGGGGGAATAAAAGTAAAATCCCCCGTGAGAGGAAGAAAGACACATGAAGCAAGTTCCTCCTTCTAAGCCAAAATAAATCAAGCCTGTAGGACTACCATGACATAATATTATTTCTACGACAGCCCTACAAAACCAGATGGGAAATGCCATTGGCGATGATTTGCTGAGGCCAGCCAGTCCCTGGCAGTTACGCAGTGCATCTGTAGACCGATTTTGGTTATCGGGTTAGGGCCTTGGAGTTCTATAAGTGATAGGGATGGTGCATGAAAGTACATTCATCGAGGAGGCATTTACACCAGCTGCAGGGGGCTGCTGGGAAGGGTGAGAGAAGTTGCCCATATTTGTCTCTTAGAAAGCTTAGAGTCAAGTTATAAGGGTATGAAGTTAGAGGAACACAAAGAAACCATATTATTTCATAAGCCGCAGTATAGATCAGTGTCTCCCTCTTTGATACTAACCTTCCTTGAAAAAAGGGTCTGCATTCATTGTGCTAGTCCTGCCAGGGGTGGATGGAGGAGAACTTCCTAAATTCCTGCCTCAGCTCTAGCATTCATGGTAACTCAAGAAACTTAATGAGGGGGGTTGGGGATTTAGCTCAGTGGTAGAGCACTTGCCTAGCAAGCACAAGGCCCTGGGTTCGGTCCCCAGCTCCAGAAAAAAAAAAAAAAAAGAAACTGAATGAGGTCTTGGTCCAATTTCTTAATTTGGTTGGTTTTCAGCTTCCTTGTCTATAAATCCAAAGTGGGAGTTGTAACTATAGGGTACTGCTGGAGGCTGAGTGAGTTAATACTTGGAAAGGGCTAACCACAGTTACAGGCACAAAGTAGCCAGAAATGTTGACTGCGTCTTCCTCTCTTCCTCCTCCTCTTTCTTGCTCTTGCTTATAACTATTGTTACCATTGTATTTTACAGTCAAGAAAAGTGTGACATAAAGAGTTCAAGTTCAAGTTCATAAATAACAAATGGATCCTTTCTCTAAATCTTGGAAACACTAGCAGAGAAGTATGGAGAAGACAGTACACAGTTTTGGAACAGCCAAGGGTGGAATCCTTGAAGCTTAGTTAGCTTGTTATTGTTGTGGTTATTCCTGGGTCAGAAAATAGACTCTTTCCTTTACAACGGCAAACATTCAAACATGCTTTCTATGTTACTGGTTAAGTCATATGCGTATGTACACACACACACATATTGGTTAAGTACACACACACACACACACACATTGGTTAAGTCACACACACACATTGGTTAAGTCATATAAGTCATGCGTGTGTGTGTGTGTGTGTGTGTGTGTGTGTGTGTGTGTGTGTGTG
Source organism: Rattus norvegicus (assembly GCF_021556685.1). Classification (NCBI taxonomy): domain Eukaryota; kingdom Metazoa; phylum Chordata; class Mammalia; order Rodentia; family Muridae; genus Rattus; species Rattus norvegicus. The sequence continues at coordinate 1,464,969 of NC_141548.1, read as the reverse complement.
TAAGTGATGTTTGGCAACCGGGCCTCTGTATAAAATGTTTGACTACATCATACATATACATAAGTTATTATATATTAATTTACCTTATAGATCTATAGAACACAGTTAGTAGAAGTTAAGGGTATGATATCCTACTGAAATTTTATATCTGCTTCATTCTCTCAGACCCTTAGAATGATTTGGAGCAAACTCTGGTATCTGCTGCCTGTATCTGGGGTTGTAATTGATAACAAGAGTACCTCTGACAGGAGTGCAGGCTGCTGTTTGTTCCTTTATCTCAATGAGCACATCACAACTTTAGTCATTCATCAATGCCAGCAGCTACTTTACCCAGTTGGAAATGGCTTTTGGATATCAGATGGCTATTTCTTCAGATTTTTGTATTTTTCATAATTAATGGATACAGATACAGAACCCTATTGTGTTTAATCTGCAGCATTAATATTTCCCCCATTACCTTCTTAAATTTAGGAAAGCAGCAGACCTATTCATCAAACCCTAATCTGCACTATTTGGAAATTCTGCCATCAAAACCCACACTGAGACACTGAAGTGATGTCACTGGGGAAGTGGGAAGAGTTGGAATACCTGGTAGCTGCCCCAGGCCCAAATGAGTTTAAAAACATAAATAATAGTGAACTTTTGTGAGACAATTAAGAAGCGATGGATTTTTCCATGTTCCTTTCAGATTAAGTGGCAGGTAACCACTTAAGTTTTAATATCTGGTTCTCAGGAAGCCCCAAAACATTTGTGGAGACTTGCTATTGGCTTCGCTGAGTTGATGAAGTCTGATTCCAACAAACTACTTTATATGGTCCTCAAAGTCAAAAAGGGTCTGAGGGACTCACGTGTGCCTTCGTAGCACTGTTGGTCATTTTCTTACTAGATAAGGTGACAGCTTTATCTATATATCTCTACATAGAACCTGCTGCACCTTAGCATGGATTGAACTTCACTACAAAAATATTCCATGCTTTCTTACATATACTAAGTAACCCAGGTCTGATGTCTTTACAGGTACCCTTGAATATCAAATTCACAGTAGAGCACCACCACCTCTCCCTGGAAATCAAAATGCACTGCTCAAACTTCCAAGTTCTTCACACGCCAACTCCTTTTGATGAATCAACCCTCCCCTTTAGTGTCAGTAGTCTTATTTATAAAATATTTCTAACAAAGGCTGTGTATCCCATGGCTACATCCCAGGCAATACAGAGATAGATGGAAGGAAGTCTGTAAAATGGCATGTGACTACTACTCAGGAAATAGGATACACACCCCATAGGGTGGTTCCCTTCTGATTGTGTTCTAGTTTGTGTGTGTTATACAAATGAGATTTGCACCAAGAACTAAAGAGCAGCAGTACTGACCCCTGCTCCATCATACTTCTTGGGGTAGGTTGTGATTATTTAATAGGAAGTTCTCCTTTTACCACAACCCCTCATTCTAGTAATAAATTCCTCCTTACTGATAACCTATTCTCAGTGCTTTGAGGAGTTGCCTTTCTAGGTGCTGTAAGACGTTCACTGTTAATTTAGGACCTGGCTTCCACAGATATGCCTCCAGAGTTCTGCACATGAGACTGTAGCAAAGGTCCAGTGAACAGTGATGGAGGAGTGGAATGGCATATTAGCCTATGCTGGGGTTCATATACTCTGAGGGTTCCTTTGCAGAGAGTGTGTGGGTGCTGGGGAGCAGCTTAGTTCCAACTTGCCCCCCCCCAAAGGTTTTATGTAGAAGTCACATGGCCTTGGATGGTTTCTCTATTTTATTTGTCTCAGTTTTCAAATTTTTCAAAGGAACAGGGCACAGCATGTCAGAAAGCCAAATGATTAAAAAACTTAGTATAGGCTCATGAAATATCAGCTTGTATGTCACACTTTATCCCTTCATTTTCCTGACTGAGTTCTACTTCCTCCTTGATTCCTAATGTGCTTCCTTTCTCCTCTGTTAAAATGTTTGCCCTGCAAGCGTGGGGAGGTAAGTTTGATCCCTAGAACCCATATTTAAATAAGCCCATACTTGTCACATACTTGAAATTCTATCACTGGGGAGAGAGGTAGACAGATCCATCAGGCTTCCAAGCCAGCCAAATAAACCTACAAGGTGAATTCTGAGCCAGCGAACAGTAGTCCTCTTTCCTAAAAAACATCTGGATGGTATCTAAGGAACCTGGGGGGTTGGCTTTCTGGCTTCTACACATAGAATATATTTGTCTCCTTTATACATATTTTTTTTTTGGTTCTTCATATAAATGTTAGGTTTTTGTTGTCTAATATTTGGATTTTTTCCATTTTTTTATTTTTGCATAAGCATCTGCTAAACATGCTTTGGAAGCGACTGCTCTTTAGACATCTCACTCTATGAGTTAATTAAGAAGCAGCCCACTCAAACCCAGAGCCACATCATTTCTTTCTTTCCTAGATCTTGTCTTCACTCCCTCCCTCCCTCCCCATAAATATCTGTGAACTGCTCTTCCCAACCAGATGCCCTCTGGGTTACTGGCAGGACTACCCCCCACCCCCACCCCCATAGATCAAATGGAATGCTTTAGGCTGTTGGCTTCAAAGGGATTTCTTTCCCCAGAGAAGCCTTTGACACAATCCCTCTTCTACTTCCTTTCTGCTCACTTCTGGCCAGAATCACTCTCTTCACTCTCTCTCAGCTAAGTGCCCAGTTTCTGCCAGACCCTTAACTCTATCTTGGTCTCTCTGTTGTGGATTAAATCTCACCCCCTATTTGATTGTTTTCTCTCTTGCCTTTTTCTTGACCTCCGTCTTTGGTAAGACAAATGTTCCTGCTCTCAAATCTGTCTATGATTCCAATCCCATCCTTCCATCATTGATACTGAACGTCTTTCTTCATGCTAGAATGCATAGGTGTGTCACTTGTAAACAAGGCTGAAAGCCTCAGTCTTCAGGATGCTTCTTCACTTCTGTCACATTCCTTTGGTCTATATCCTCCCATTCTGAGCAGGTTGGCTCACCCGAGTGGGCTGATGAAGACAGATAGTCTTACCTTTGACTTTAAAGTGTGGCAGTTAGACAGCCTTCACACCTTGGTTTTCTCTTGTTTTCCTGGGAGTAAATTGAGTACTGGGGCTAAGAGTATTGTTCATTTCAGAAAGTTAATATAGTTGTTTTTGAAGACTCACCCTTAGAGTGAGTTAGAAACATATATAGACACGATTACTGTTACTATGTGCCAATGTCAAGCTAGAGTATTTATGAGGGTCCTTTTAGAAGTCAATGACTCTTCATGACCAGTATTAATCTTAGTATAATTTTTTGCTATGCCAGGAATGTAACTGAGTTCCTTATTTTATTTTTCTTGATATCCTCAGGGCAGGCCTGGACTCTAGGAGATGATTACTAAATATTTGATAACTAAACAAGTAGAGCCTTTTCTTTTGAGAAGAAAACTAAATGTTTTTAGAGGAGTCAGCTTTCTGCCGTGGTTTCAGGGGATGAATTGTGATGAGAAGCAAAGATTACTTCTACTTGAAAGAGGCTGACAAATTCCCCAGCCTCAGGATCACTTTATGTGGCTTATGATTTAGGGGTGAGTGAGCATGCCAAAGAAGTCCACTTGAGCTGAGTGATGGAGGATGAGTTGTGGAGCTGTGGTCTTCTATGGTATTTTGTGAAAAATAGTCAGATTTATGGCTATTAAACAACTTTGTAGCTTCCCCCTCCTTGCTCTGAAGCCTGCAAAAGCTCTGCTCCTGTGTTCTGCATTGCATTCCCTGTGTGCACCTTGATGCTCGCCATGAGCTGCAGCTGTCTCTGCACATGCTCACTTGGGAAGGGCCACAAACATCACACATTTACCCAAGCACACTAAATTCTCACTCCGCAAGTCTTTCTGAGAATATGCTTGACTTTCACTGAATCTTTTCCAGCAAGGTTCCGAAAGCTCAAGACTTCTTCTTATATAAACCTATGGCATGGCTTCTCTGTGGTATGTATGGTTAAGGGGGAGTTTTTTTTATTATAGATATGAGAGAGAGAGCGAGAGCGAGAGCGAGAGCGAGCGAGCGAGCGAGCGAGAGAGAGAGAGAGAGAGAGAGAGAGAGAGAACAGTCAGAGGCAACTGGAAGAGTCCAGGTCAGAGAGAGAAAGGGAGTTGACTAAACATGGCCAAAGGGCTAGACTTGACCTGGCTAAAAGAAAGAGCAGAGAAAGAAGGGAGAAAGTGGTGAAGGAGATAAGAGAGAGAGGAGGGGAGAGGGAGAGAGGAAGAGGGTGAGAGAGAGTGGGGGAGAGAGGGAGAGAGGAAGAAACGGAGGGAGAGAGATTGATTAAGTGTCAGAACAAGACAGTGCCTAGCCAAAATAGCAGTTATAAGGAGATTGAATGGTTGCAGGGAGGGAAGCCCATGAGCTGGATAAGTTGAAGGTAGGGGAGGAACTGAGAATAGCTGAGATGCTAGTATGGATTCTGAAATGTGTAACAGGCACTTGACACCGGAGGAAGCCTAGAGGCCAGCATGTACTTTGTCATGCTAAGAGATACCACAGTCATTTGTCCCTTTTGGCCAGTAAAAGGAACCTGTTCCTGAGGAAGGCCAGCTTTTGTTTAACTGACAGAATTTGGGGGTCAAGTTTCCTTTGGACCTGACAACTCCTGCATAATGGAAATTGCCTTCTGTAGTGTGTTGGTGGCTGATAACCACTACTGATATGGTGTTAGCAAACCTGGTGTGGTAGTGCAAGCCTTTAATCCCAGCACTCAAGAGGCAGAACTCTATGAGTTTAAGGCTAGCCTAGTCTACAAATGAAGTTCTAGGGCAGCCAGGACTATTACACAAAGAATCCTGTTTCAATAAATAACGGAATAAATGAATAAATAAATAAATACAAAGACTGTTAGCAACTCTCCAATACCGAATGGGAGAATAATCAAGGGAACTTCCCTGTGCGTTCGTAGACCTTCAGCAAGTCTCATACAAGACTGGATCGAACACTTCAAGACTTGGAGTCTAGGATACATTTTTACTGTCACTTAATTTTTTCCATCCATTCTGTGGGACATATTCAATAGCTTTATAAGAAATATAAATGAGATATTTTATCACAAAAATACAACCAGAGATGACATTAGACTCCGTTATAGAAGTAATAGTAAATTACTTGGAGTTGATATCAGAATTGCCTAGGCTAAAAATTTAAAAAAAAACTTTGTATTGTTATCTTTCATGCTTAATTTTAAAAAAAATTCAAAAGTGTGGAAAAGTTTAAACATTAAGGACACAGATAGCTGCCGTTGACAATTTGTTGTTTCTAACATTTTGATTATGTCTGTGTCAAACCTATTCTTTGATCAATAGAAATAACTATCACACTTACTTTATTAGCTCCAGTCAAATTACTGTGCCCCTTTGCAGAGGCAGAGTTTTAATAAGTTTTATATATATATATATATATATATATCTCCTTTAATGTTTAGAATTTTAAAAATTTTTGCACATATAGGACATCAAAAGGGGACATATCTACATAGGGGAAACCACATGACACTACTATGCCACACACATTTTCACTCTGTAGAAATGTTTAGCCCTATCTGAACTGCCATATTTAAGTCAGGTTTATCACACTTAAACACTAAGTATCACTCTTTCACATAAATATATACTATTGTATGGACTATTGACTCTTTCCCTGTTGACAGCTATTTAAATGTTGCAGCGTTCTTTTAGAAATACTTCATCAATAAGTTTCATGTCTCTATTTGCAGACTTGTATGTGAAGTTTTCTCTATCTTATGAATTTTATGTTTTCATTTGTGTGTGTGTGTGTGTGTGTGTGTATGAGAGAGAGAGAGAGAGAGAGAGAGAGAGAGAGAGAGAGAGAGAGAGAGAGAAAGCATTCAGCAGGTGGGAAAACACTCACATTTGGAGGGAAGAGGGTAATCTAGAGTGTCATCCTGGGGAGCACCATCCACCATTCCCAGTCAGCTGAACGAACAACATTTGCCTCTGGCAGAGATAAAAGAACAACATTTCGTGTCCCTTTATGTCCTCCAGTATTTGATATTAGGAATTAAGTCTGCTGATACAATGGCTGGTAGAATCATATCCTGTTTTAACTCTCATGGCCTTTGAGCAAATTTGATCAAATTCTCTCTTGATTATTGACTATTCAGGTCTCCTCTGAAACCCCTGGCATTTCCTTTGCCCATTGTCTTCTATTCTACATTTTTGTTGACTGGAGGACATTCTTTATATATCTTGAATACCGGTATTCTATTGGAGACAAGAAAAATATCTCCTAACAGGAGATAAAAGCAAAACTCAAAGCTACAAATCTCTGCCATCGGCACTTAGGAAAGCTGGCAAGGAATCAAAGGTTCGAGAATCTTTATGGTCCAGAAGAGTCAGACTTGCCCAGGTTTCCATATTCTTACCTTAGGCATCTCTTCTTAACACACACAAAAGAAAACATTATGTAAATGCTTTCTATTCATGCCTCTATTATCTGATTCAAGCTGCTCTGCATGTGTTGCCTCAAGACCAAGGTGAGTTCTCTATCCTTTGTCAGGTAGTGTGCAAAGTGAAGAAATGGTCTTGTCAGTGTCTTTCATATGCTAAACTGCCTTTCGTGAATTGTGTTTCTGAGGATGAGATGTGGAGAAGCATGTGTGTACCTCATTGAAAAGGCCCAGTGCTTTTCACTTTGATGGAAACCAAGCTGAAGGATGGGCAGTTGGAATCTCAGTATCTCGAGTGTCCTAAAACACTGACCTGTATAAATCCCTCCAAAAAGCATACTTTGTAACATTGTTATTTTCCTGGATTCTTCTCTACAAATTGAGTTATATCATAGAATTGATGATGAGCCAAAAGGTAATTAAAAGTGCTAAGCATTGAATGATAGCTACAAAACACCATGGCATGTTTGTCCTCTATAAAATGGAAACAAGACTAAAGAATGTCTCTTCCTCTTAGCAGCAATGTCTTGCATGGTCAGAGGGTATTTGCTGAAGGGTAGTGTGTCTTCCAGTAGTTCTTAGGAAAAACTATTCACCAATAGCCAAAATCAAAGTTTTAAAAGACTAAGAAATTCCATAGCACAAGCACAGTGACCCGAGACTCTTACTGGGTTACAGGAGGAAGCATGACAGAAGGTCCCCATTCTGTCATCTGTTGGTCAGCAAACACAGAATGGCCTCCATGTTTAGGACACTGCTTCTATGTTTCAAGTATCACGTAGGTTACAGTAAACCTCACAGGCCCTGAAGAAAGACAACTAGCAATTGTAAAATTTAAATTTTAATTTAGTTTCTGTCTCCATATCTGCAGTATGCAAAATGTTCTGTGGAGTGGGGTATAGCAAGCCTTTTAAAAGTACTTTCCTCTGTGGCTATATTGTTACCTGGCTGCCTCCAATATGCGTGGACCAAGCTTTAAACATCCTTTATGTTCACTATGTTTGCCGTTTAGCTGGAGTGGACAAGTGCTCCCTCAAATCTGATTCTACCAAGGGACAGAGCTTCTAATTTTGCTCTGTTCAGACCTCTCAGTAAGTCTGCCCTGAAAGCTGCTTAATCAAACACCTCAAATGTCAGAAATGAAGTTTAAAGGATTTCCGTGGCAAGTAGGTCTAATCTTCTACTTGGTTCTGACTCCCAGAGTGTAGTAATCTCTTTGGAGAGAAGGCTTGCTTCTAGCAAGGTAAACATACCCCATAGGGTGGATTTCTTCTTCTGGAAAGAAAAATGAAGCATTAATGAAATTTACTTTTTCCTGGAGCTTTCGGAAAGGTTGAAAGGTTTTCTCTCTTAGTAGATGTTCTTTTTTGATTATATATATATATATATATATATATATATATATATATATATATATATATATATATATTTAGAAATCTCAGTTAAGTATAACAGTGGTGCTTCATATCAAAGCAACCAAGCTCTTTAGGTGACATATTGGTACTATTCCATGTGAGCATGTCCTGATTTCCTCCTGCATCAGACTGCAAAGACACAAAGATTAGGAGAGGGTTAACACCACATACACAAGCTGCCTTTTGCATAGTTCCCCACAGGATGATTAGACACTTTGTTCAACCAAAGAGTTGTTGATAAACAATTAAAAAAAAACCCTACCATCCTATATGTCTTTTAGAAACTTCGAAGGTTTTGTTTGGTTGGGTTTGTGTGTCTGTATGTGTGTTGGGGGTGGTCGTGGTGGTGGTGGTGGTGATTTTTTGTTTTTTGTTCTGTTTTTTTAAAACCAGTGAGAACATTGAGCTTTATAAAGCACGTGTGAAGGGATACTTAGAGGAGCGTGGGGTAACCCCATCAAAACAGCTACATCAGTGCCTGCTTCAATCCATCATGGAGGTTGCCCTCACCAATACTATATCATGAAGTCCCACTTCCAGTTAGCTTTCCAGCTGGCGATGTCCCATGGTTAGTCTTCACACATACTGAGTATCCAACATCTAAAATCCACCATGCTACAAACCCAAACCTCTTGTGCACTAACCTGATACCACAAGTAGACGCTGCTCTGGCCCCACAGAATAAAATGTAGAAGCATAAAACCTATCATACGGCACGCCTGCAAGCTCTGCTTGTAAGATGAATGAAAACCAATGAATGTAATGTTCAGATATGGGTCTCTACTTTCATGTACCTCCTTTTGTATCTGTGCATATTCCAAGTGCGTTATAAAATATTTCTGATCAATGGCATTTCAAATACAGAGCATTGAATTTGTATTCACAACTAGAACTCCAGAGGAATTTCTCCAGAGTTGTTAAACTTAACCAACAGGCAAGATACAGAGTCTGATGTATTTTACTTACTTCTGCCTCTGTGCCATTAAGTTCACATAAGCTGTCCCTGATATCCCCTCATCTCTACTGACCCAGCCACAGTTATTGCCATAGGAATCTATGTAAAGCCAGCATTCACTTTGCCTAAATTTCTGGGAGCATGCCCATAACAGATTTAGTCTATAGCACTTCCTGCCTTTAGTCCCCCTTTTTCTTCAGCTCCACTTAGCAACAACAACAACAACAACAACAACCTTCTTATCTCAAAGTCATCCCAGATGTACCAAGGCACTGCAGAATGTATCCTACTACACTCACTAGAATTCTATCTCATCAGGTAAAGGAAAGTCCAGGAGATCCCATTCTCTCCAAACTCAGATCCCAAGGGGATGTGCTCAGTAAACAAGGGCACGTGGTCTTTGGTGTTTTTCCATGGTGACATTTTGCTTTTCCCTTACAGGTTTCCAATGAACAGGAGGCTGCTCCTCCTGAGGAGGTCCACCCCCAGTACACACCCTTGCCTTCTGGATCCAGAGAACTCACCAGTCACCGAGGTAGGAACTCGGCTTTCTGCTATTCTCAGTGTTTGTAGCCTGGATACTTGGCTATGCAGAACTGGTAGGCTCTGTGGTCCTTACTGTGTCTGTCCTGTGACAAGGAGCCTAGTGCTTTTTAGGCTTTTGGTAGGAAATCTATACTGTCAAACCTAAAGAGTTTAACTTGTATGAACAGGGGAGACATATAAAACCATGGTATAATTTTGTGATCCCCTTTTAAAAAGAAAGATTATGGTATCTAACAATTACTTAGAATACCATTCAATACAGTAATAGTAATGGAGAGACATTGGGAAACTCAGTAGTATTTGTTAAATAGCAATGTGTGAAAATATAAGAGTTAAAATGTGTAATTTCAAAGAGAATGGACTCTATATTACAGCCCAAAGGAATTTCAGTTTGCCTGGCAAGTTCAGAAAGAACCTTGAGTCCTGCTGACTTCTCTGGTCTTGAAAACATAATTTGGTTTGTGTAGTTCTTTTAGTACTGAAACCCTGTTGCCATCTCTGACATCTTAATGTTTCAAAAACAAGCAGAATACTGACATAGAATAATGTTTGCAAAAGTCTTGTCCCTTAACCAGTTTCTGGGGCCAAGGAATATGTCAGTTGGGATTGCTGGGGGCAAAAAGAGGCTACATGCTCTCACCTATTTACGGTTCTATCCTGATCTTAAGACCAGATCTCTGCTTCTTAACTCTGAATCTGTCCTTCAAGGTTAAAGAAGGACAGGCTTGGAAGAGGGACGTTGGGTACTTTAAATACTGTTTCCTCCAGTATGAAGTCCCATAGGGGTCACTGAATGACTACTAGCTTGCTTGGCCATCTTTGTGCTGTGGCATGGATGGAAAAAAAGGCGATGGAGAAGCTTCAAAAGTGCCAGAAGCTTATGGACTGTATGAATAGGATATTAATAGTCTGCTAGAAGTGATAAAGAGAGGCATGTAGACCTTCAGGAACCTGTGACTTGGACCTGGCTTGAGTGGCCAACATGTGGGCATCAACAAAGCTCTTTTAAAAATAAATTTTGACCAAATGATAGGTTGATTGTAATTTCCTTCATCAAGTATCAGCTTTGTGCAAATGGATTTAGCTCAGTCAGGTGGAATCGACTACTACTACTGGGACCAGAGGAATGAACCAATCTCTGTTATAGATTGTTGTGTTAGAATGATGGCTCTTCAAGCAACCAGAGCTTCCAGGGACTAAGCCCCTACCCAAAGACTATACATGGACTGACCCTGGACTCTGACCTCATAGGTAGCAATGCATATCCTAGTAAGAGCGCCAGTGGAAGGGGAAGCCCTGGGTCCTGCTAAGACTGAACCCCCAGTGAACTAGACTGGTGGGGGGAGGGCGGCAATGGGGGGAGGGTTGGGAGGGGAACACCCATAAGGAAGGGGAGGGGGGAGGGGGATGTTTGCCCGGATACCGGGAAAGGGAATAACACTTGAAATGTATATAAGAAATACTCAAGTTAATAAAAAAAAATTAAAAAAAAAAAGAATGATGGCTCTTCTGACAGATCACACCAAGACAAAACAGTTCCATGGGAGAGGTTTATTGGGAGAAAAGGATGAAGGGGGTGATGAAGAAGAAGAAAAAAGAGAGAGAAGGTCAGGGGTACTCTGCCTTTTATTTGTGCCCTGACATAGCTGCACACAGCACTGTGAGCAGGTAAGGGCAGGCAGGTGAGTGTATGGTGGTTACCATGGCAACAGATGCACGGTTCCTGTTGCCTATTGGTGATGTCATCCCTGGATCATCAGCTCACTTCTGATGCTAGCATAGATGCTGTCTTGAAGGTCTTCAATACTTCCCTTGGGACTGTCAGGTAGGGTTGCCTATCGAAAAATAGTACCAGGAAAAAAGTCACAGAAGTAATAGTACTGCAAGAAGTACAAACACTCTAAAATTCACTTCATGTTTTTCAGTCGTGTACTGTTTTCTGACACCAAGGAGAGGATAATTGTCTTCTTTAGCCTGTTGAGTAATTTTTTTGGAGACTGAAGTCTTCAAGGTTCACATGTCCACTTACAAAGACTTTATCTGCAAATGACGTTGAGATTTCTCAATGGGAGGATGTGATGAGATGACTGGTGTTCAACAGGAATGAGTCAGACAGCATGTTTATTTAATAGAATAATTTAAGCCTTGAGGGGAATAAAGGCAGGTATGCTTTATCTGTGTGTGTGCATATGCTTGTACACTTGCATGTGTGTGTGTGCATGCTTGAGTTTCTCTCTCTCTCTATCTCTATCTCTCTATGTGTGTGTTTGTGTGTGTGTGTGTGTGTGTGTGTGTGTGTGTGTTGTGATATGATGATGTGGACCAAGCACAGGTATCTTATGTACAGGCAAGTTATTATATCTTTGAGCTATTTCTTCAGCCCAAGTTTTAGGGGTGGTTTTAGTAATATTTGTAATGTGCAAAAATTACTAAGGTAGAATGTAAATCAATACTCAGAGGATGAAATCACAGTGTGAAAAATGGGAAAAGTATAAATGCTATTTAAGGGATATAGCAAATGATACCCCCGTTTTAAAGAGAAATAGTTTCATACATTTAATGCATGGGCTCTCTGTACTTCTGGAATCATAAGTTGAGTGTTGAAAATAGAGTCCATCATCTAACAGTGCTCTCGGGGTACATGGGTCACAAATGAGACAGAGAGATCCAAAGAGGCTCCTGAAGGCTAGCTGTGGTTTGCAAGCACTATCCTTCACGTTGGTGAAGTTAGTTATAATGCCAGATGAAGAAACCCATTGCTGTCTTCGTACCCAAAATAAAACTACTTATATCATGCTGTGTTTTTACATTAAGATTATTATTCTAAGGTTCTGATCATACAAGTCATTGAAGCACTTAAATTAATTCCTTGATGGAAATGGTCTGTGAGCACCTATGCTAAGGGACTTTTCAGGGCATGGAGGCAGACTGCCCGACCCTGCCAGAATCCTTGCCAATGCCTCTGCTACAAAACCAGGGATGGAATTTTTATTTGGAAACAATTGTTGATCCACCCAGTTCCCAATCTATTTTCCTTCCACATCAACAACCACAAAAAGTGTTGGGTAGACGTTTGTGTTCATGTGCAAATTGCTGTTTCCCTATGCCCAGTCTATTTTCATGTGTCCTTCTCTGTAACTTCCAATGTCGAATTTGATGGACCCAGGATCTGTGTCTCAAGAACGGTAGTAAAATATAAAGAAGTACTGAACCTAGACTGATGGTCAGGAGTGGGGGACTGTATTATTTTTTTCTGCCTGAAGCTTACATATATGCCATCTACTGTATGTATAGTCAGGTGCAGAGCTTTCTGCTTCCCACGTGACACTTCCTATCTTGGGCTGTATAAAGTTTTCTTTCTCTTGAGAACACAGCAAATTCCTTTGCAGCTCCTAATGTAATTGTCCACCTTCTACTTGCTGTGACTGCTGTCCTGTGTGTATGTCTTAGATTCATGGATGCAAGCCTTATAGAGGCCAGGCTCTCTTCCCCACTTCCTAGCAACAGCTCGTTAGCTCCTCAGTTATCAAGTTAAATGCCTAACACATCTCTAAAGGGAAAAGTACCAATCCTATTGCCTACATCCCTGTTTGGTTAGTTTTTCCCTAGATGCCAGCTTTTGGGGAGTAGAGAATACTGCCCTCACTTTCTTGTACCTACATCTGCAAAGCCTGGCATGAGGCCTTAATACTCAATATGTTTGTCTGGGTTTGGGTCAGTATCCTGCAAAGCATATTGTATTCAAAGCTGAATCACTAATCCATGTCCCTTTTAGGTGTTGTGGAGTCTTTAAGCAGTGGGTCTTTTAAAAAAATATTCATTCATTCATTCATTCATTCATTCATATCCCAAACACTGCTCCTCCTCTTGTCCCCACCTCCCCACACAGAGTCCATTCCCCCATCCTCCCTCCCCTTCTCCTCTGAGAGGATGGGGGCCCCCACTCAGTATCTCCCCACCTTAGCATTTCAAGTCTGTGCCAGAATAGGTATATCCTGTCTCACTGAAGCCAGACAAGGCAACCATAGAGAGTGAGCTACACATCTGCTATTTATGTGCCAGGGATGGGGTAGGGGCTTGTTCCATCTACTGTGTGTTCTTTGGTTGGTGGCTCAATCTCTGAGAGCCCCAGGGGTCCAGGTTTGTTGACTCTGTTGGTCTTCCTGTGGGGTTCTTTTCATTTTCAGGGCCTTCAGTCCTTACCCCCAACTCTTCCATAAGAGTTCCTGATCTCTGTCCAATGTTTGGCTGTGGGTATCTGCATCTGTTTTAGTCAGCTGCTAGATAGAGTCTCTCAGAGGCAATTATGCTAGGTTCCTGTGTGCAAGCATAACAGAGTATCATTAACACTGTCAGAGAACGGTGTTTACCTGTGGGGCGGGGCCTAAGTTGGGCCAATCACTGGTTGGTCACTCCTTTAGTGTCTGTTCTATATTTGTCCCTCCATTTCTTTTAGACAGGAAAAAAAATTGGGTCAAAAGTTTTATGTGTGTTTCCTTATCCCTCTACTGGATGTCCCACCTGGCTATAGGAGTGGCCTCTTTGGGTTCCATGCTCCCAATGTTAAGCATTTGGCTAGGGCCACCCGTATTGACTCCTGGGAGCTTCCCCCATCCCAGGTCTCTAGGACTTCCTAGAGATTTCCCCGACCCCACGATACTCCTCAATGATTTCCATTTCCCTTGCAGATTTCCATTAATTCTCTTGGTCCTCTGGGACTCTCTCCTGTCTCTCTCCACACCTGATCCTGCCCTCCTATTCCCCTCCACCTCCCACCCTGTTCCTTCCCTTTTTCTGCTATCCATGACTATTTTGTTTCTCCTTTTAAGTGTGATTCATGTGTCCTTCACTGTGTCTTCCTCTTCTTGTTTAACTTTTTTGAGTCTGTGGGGTGTACCATGGGTATTCTGTACTTTATGGCTAATATCCACTTATCAGGGTGTTTATACCATGCATGTCCTTTTGGGTCTGGGTTACCATCCAATTGCCTGCAAAATTCTTGTTCTCTTTGGTTTTAATAGATGAATAATATTAAGTTGTATAAATGAACCACATTTTCTGTATCCACTCCTCAGCTTAGGAGCATCTGGGTTGTTTCCAGCTTCTGGCTATTATGAATAAAGCAGCTATGAACATAGTGGAGCATGTGTCCTTGTTGTATGGTGGGGCATTTTTGCCTAGGAATAGTATAGCTGAGTCTTCAAGGAGAATTGTTTCCAATTTTCTGAGAATCGGTCAGATTGATTTCCAGAGTGGTTGTACAAGTTGGAAAACCCACCAGCAATGGAGGAGTGTTCCCCTTTCTCCATATCCTCACCAGTATTTCCTGTCGATTGAGATTTTGATCTTAAGTATTCTGGTTGGTGTGAGGTGGAATCTCAGAGTAGTTTTTATTTGCATTTCCCTGATGACTGAGGATGTTGAACATTTTGTTAAGTACCTCTCAGTCATTCAAGATTCTTCTGTTGAGAACTCTGTTTTACACTGTACCCTGTTTTTTTTTAAATTGGGTTAAATGTTTGCCTAATATAGGGTTAATGAAGATCCTTTCTCTATCTGTAGGTTGCCATTTGTCCTATTGACAGTGTCCTTTGCTTTATAGAAGCTTTTCAGTTTCATGAGGTCCAATTTGTCAGTTGTTGTTAGAGCCTGAGCTCTGTAAGGAAGAGGTTATATCACAAAGTGTATATCCACAGGAAGACATTGAAGCCACAGTATTCTCTCTCTCTCTCTCTCTCTCTCTCTCTCTCTCTCTCTCTCTCTCTCTCTCTCTCTCTTCTGGCTATTAGTTAAGAGTCGTCTTCATCTATACCCACCATAACATGATGTGATGCTTTTTACACTGTATCAGGCTCAGAAACAATGGGCCAGCCAAACATGGACAGTCTCCCAAACTGTTAGCCAAAATAATTATGTCAGGCATCTGCTACATTCTAGAAAGGTGACTCCCATCATTGAAGGTTGAGTCGTGGAAACCTAGGGGAAGAGTTGGGGTCTTCAATAGCTATGGCATGACAATGGTGAGTTTAGTCATTGGAAGGGCCAGCCTTGTTCACTGCTGGCCTCAATTCTGTTGATTTCAGAAGCTCAAAGGAACAAGGATGGGAGACATATCTGCTGATTCATTGCCAGAGTCAATTTAGCCACCAAACATAACTTCCAAGTAGATGATAATTTAAATACTGTATTTGCCAGACATTGATGTTTTAGTAGTCGGGAGGGGAATGGTTTGAACTGAGGTAACTACTAAAATTATTTTCTTAGAACAGATGCTTTCAAAGGAGGAGCTTCATTCTCAGAAAGATTCAGCCTTTGGAATGCACAGAATGTAGTATGTGCTACCTCATATTTCTCTCTTAGTACACTGCCTTAGACTTAAGCATATTGTTGTACGGGGGTGTGGACTATAGCTCTAATCTCTGCTGGATATCTGGATGTAGTGCTTTGTATGAGTACCATATTATAAAGATTGTTGACACACTTGTTAGATAAAAGTCTCTTCAAATATATTATGTGAACAGGATACACTCCAGCATAACAGTAATTGCCAATCTATGTGGTAGCTATTAGAAGTAAAGTTCAAAGGAGTACAGGGTAGACCATTTTGTCTTTGGGGAAATTGTTTCTACTTAAATCAAAGATCATGCTATTCTTAATCTGCTCTTATAAAGTATGGGAGTAAGTAGGCATTACCATCCCCTTTAAAGAAGGGTATGCCAAGAGCTGCTAGAGGTTGACTAGAGGCACTCAGCAGCACAGACACACAGGCTATTTATTCAAAGCTCTGTGCCTATATTTCCAAGGTTATCCCTGTCCTTCATCCTCCCCATTGGACACACAAAGCAAGGGCTATCTGTGTCACCGTGTTAAATAAAATGGACGTAAGTGCACAGGGAGGGTAGTTCCTGGAAATATCTGATTCTAAGTGTGCAAAAACCACCACAAGGCACCAGCAAGGAGGCTGGGGGCCCTAAAGGGTTGAAGGAAAGTTATTTAGGGCTTCAAAGCCACCTAAGAATCCTCTGCTGGTGTTCTCAGTCTAAAGTACTCATGCAGGTGAGTGACTCTCTGGTAACTCACTTGGAAGCAGGTTCATATATTGTGAATGTGTTCATTCCCCTGTCCTTCCTCCTTTTGAGATATTCAGACCCTGTATCAGTGCCTCTTTGTGGAAGTCATCTAACCTAGAATGATCCACAGCAGAGGATTTTGGGAAGAGTAGTTTCCAGTGACCTGCAAAGAAGCCCTAGTAAAAGGATGCTCCTTACAGAACCAATAACCAGGCTTATCCACTGCCATCTGGGTCTTCCGCAGCTATGATACTAAGGATCTCCCACCCACCTTTCTGCATATACATTTTGCAAATGAACCAAAAGTCCTGAGTGTGCCACAGTCACTTTTCTCCTTGATGCTTAAGCCATCTTGAAAATATGCTATATTTTCCTTGTCACATTAAGCATTTGACTTTAAATATGCAAAAGAAAATTAAGAATGAGGAAATTTGTTTGAAAACTTGGGAGAAGATTCAATATTATCCTACCTCACTGGTCCCTGGCAACATGCACTGCTTTTATTGGCATGGTTATTAGCTGCACATCTTCCTCCTTAACTGGGTGTTTTGTCTATGTATATTTAGAAGTAATTGCTAGGACAATCACAGCATGATTTACACAGAGCATATCATAATTAGTCATTGTTCACCATTTCCTAAATGTGGACTGCATTTCCTGCTTAGTCGTTGATCTTTCTGTATATCTACGGGAGCAGCTCAGAGGGTGCCGTCCAAAAGAGGAAAGAAAAATAGTGACTTTTTTGTTTGTATTATTAAAACCATTTTCTGCCTGAGATCTGAGAAGATACATTTTCTGCAATGACATATATACAACCCTTTGCTTCTACTGGTCAAATTAGCAAGTGAAATGCATATGAGAAAAATTAAGTAGCTATTTGTGAAGAGGCAGAGCCTGCATGGAAGGGTGTTTAGGGTCCTACTCCATGGCAAGCAGCACTCAGAGGGGCTTGCTTGCTCTGTAGGATGCGTATTAAAATTTGGCAGGGTTGCTGGTGTCAGAAGATTCGGAAGCAAACTCTCTTTTGACCACCAGTTTGGGTTTTTTATTTTATTTTTGTTTGATTTTAACTTTGTTTTGTTTTAAAACATATTTCCAGGTCCACCATCAAGAGACATGGAAGACAGACAGAGATGACAGATATTGATTATCACCAACAGGAACACAGACCAATTACAAAGAGATATATTTACTCAGATAGCTTCGTAGCTCAGCCCCCATCAGGCCTTTGTCCTGCTGCCTTTTGCTAGTTACTGTCCACATGAAAAAAAATGAAATCTACCATCCAAGGTCCTGGTGGCAGTTCTAGGTAGAGCCCACCTCAGCTCAGACTGTGACTAAAGTGGCTTATTATTGACTGTACCGTCCAGCTG
Source organism: Rattus norvegicus (assembly GCF_021556685.1). Lineage (NCBI taxonomy): Eukaryota > Metazoa > Chordata > Mammalia > Rodentia > Muridae > Rattus > Rattus norvegicus. The sequence goes on along the minus strand of NC_141548.1, from coordinate 1,447,179 downwards.
TATCTTCAAGACCGCTACACACAGGATGGTTTTCCTTCACCCATAACTGCACTGTTGTGTGAAGTGGGGAGAGCCTTTGGATTCAGTACTCTGCAAACAACAGCAAAACAGCAATACTAATAATAAACTGGCACTCATTTATTGGAAGTTTATTAAGCATGTTAGATGAAAATCTATCCACAGAGTGTACTAAAAACTAGAAAACAAACAATGGGAGAGAAGAGAAAAAAATATTGCCTGCTGCTAAGGCACATTTAGCAGACTTGTTAAATGACAGCATGGCCTAGGCTTATCTTTCAAAGCTCTTGCTATGCCTAAGCCCTGACTGCGAGGGGGGAGCGTATGTTGGTTTCTTGTGGGGAACTATTATTAGCGTCTTCTAATTATGTAAAATGATTTCCTCTGATGACATTTTGAACAGAACCCATTACTTTAGACTTCTTTCCTTCATAATGCCGTTCTGTGCATATTCTTGGTGGAATTCTCAGATGCCAGGTGAAGCTCAAGTCTCCTTTATTTAATCAAGGTGACTCGTGATTTGACAGTTGTAGTTGACAGGTTTATTTCATCTATGCGGCAGTGGGAGTCTATTTTCTGTGTGCGCTCTGTTCCCACGTAAAAGGACTTTACTAAGTGCTGAATAAATTGTACTTTTCCTTTGATTCTAGACCTTGCTGGAATGGTTTAAAAACTCTAGTCTGGGTCATCAAATTCATCTCTCTGCTACTTTGCAGGGTCAATAGCTTTGCTACACACCAAGCCAGGCTGGGTGGATTGGAATGGAGGTCTGTGTAGATTAAAACTTCTGCGTGTATATAGATGGATGTGCAAATGTGTGTCGGCTGTCTGGGAGGTCGGCAGTGATGGAAGAGCAAGCCGAGTGGAATCTGAAGATGGATGAATCTGCTCGACTATTACCAAGACTGGCATGGACTTTAGCTTGGGACTTTAAGCAACCTCCTTCAAGCATATAAAATCCATAAGGGTCCATTTCTTAGCCTTTCCCTCCGAGGATGAGTTTTTGCTCAAAGTCCCTTGGAGTACTTCATTTCTATTCTTTGGGCAGAATTGTGGAACACTCACAGACACGGGCAGGCTACCAATCTCATTCTTCCGTCCCCTAAACAAAGCAAAGGGGGAAAAATGAATTCACTTCCTCTCCTCCACAACCTTACCCCTGTAAACTGAAAGGTGAGAAAAAGTGGCCCTTTTTAAATTTTTCCCTAGTCTAGATAAAATGTGAAAGTAAACATGTCTCCTTACAAAAGAAGAACATGGAGAGTCAGACTGTACAGTGTGAAAGAGTCTAGATGTTCTAATGATGTTAGGACTGTGGGCTGGTTCTTCAAGGATTTCTGCTTGTTTGTGAGAGTGTGTCTGTGACAGGCTCTTACCATGTATATCAGGCTGATCTTGAACTCCTGATCCTCAGCCTCCCAGTGCCTGCACTATAGATATGACCCACATGTGGGCTAATTCTTACCCCTTTGTTATAAAAGGCAAACTGAGATGTGCTCACATATGACTCCAAGGACCAGGATTCCTACGAGCAAAGGATTTCCCAGTATGCCTGTTGTTCCAATTTACTGGATCCAGTACCACTGTTAGAATTTGAGAATTCAGAAATAGAGAATGTCATCTCTGTCTCTGAAGCATTTATACTTGAATGAGAAACTACTGTATATGACACAATGCCAGGGAAACAAGGTCTTACACATTGAATAATTGAATGTGACAGTGCTTGATAAAAGGTACGTGTGCAATGCGTTGCTAGAGAAGGAGGGAGTCATGGAAAAGAATAAGCATGGCCATTTAGAGCATTTTTGAGCTTGAGCTTTGAGGAGCATAGAGGGAAGCAGTGGGTAGAAAGAAGGACCTTCCAGAGATGAGATATGGGTGAAGAAGCAGGAGAAAAAGACTAGACTGAACGGATGAGACCCTCACTAGCTGGCATCATTGAACCATTTGGCATTAGCGGTTTGCAATAGCAATGCCATATGCTAGCAATCATGGCAGAGAGAATGCTGTGGACAAAGAATAGCTGGGGGTAGTGTGGTGTGATGCCCTAGAATGGACTGTTGCTGAGATGAATATACCCCACTAATGCCATACTCAACGATGCAGGCTAGTGAGGGATTGTGGATAATTTTTAATATTTACCGCAACATAATTCCTTTATATATGTTGACCCCAAATTGTGCCTGGTTTTTACCAGACAGAGGGGCTATATTTATTGCTTTGTGTATATGATTGTGAAAGGGTCTCACTGTTTATATGAGGCTGACCTTGAACTCATCATCTCTTGCCTCAGCCTTCTGAGACCTTGGATTCTTAACCTCAGATTGTAAGAGATGTGGTTCCATATGACTCCCCAAAAGACACAGACTCCTATGAGTGCTGTCGGCTTATGAATTGGCATGTAGCATGCCAAGACATTGCAAACATAAGGATTTGGAGTCCAGACGGCCACTGGAGGGTGACAGCCACAGGAGTTTGCCCTGAGTTTAGAAGTTTTTGATTTCTTGATACCAGGCTAGAGTCAGTGTGCTAGAAATGTGTTCTAGCAAAGGCAATGTAGATGATAACATCTTAACAGATAGGGCAGACAGCTGGATCTAGAACAGACTGGCAGTGGGGCAGGATTGGGACATGTAAGGGAATCTAGTGGCAGCCATAGAATCCCCGTTTAAGGTTGTCAATGGTCTTACTCACCAGGGCTCAGGCATTAAAGGAAATCGGCCTTTCTATCTCTCTTTATCAAAGTATTTGTAGTTTGGCCTTTGAGCCTGAAACATATATCTTTGTCCTCAGTTAGGATAGTTGAAGTGTCCCAGGATTCAATGGTCCAGGTGTAGAGGAACTGGCAGAAGAGGCAGAGACTAAAGGAAGGAACCTGAGATACATTCTGTAGCAAATACGAGACGCTAGGAGGCTGAGGATGTTTGGGGACCATGAGGGAAGCATCTTGCTGTGTGAGAAGCTGTGGTCTGGTCCTGTTCCCCATCGCTGTTCCTCCCCACAGGATTCTCTCCTGCCACTCAGGGGTGCACTACACACGTGGCTTGTTAAATGGAAGATTGGGGAATTTAATGTTCTGAATCTTGTGGCTACAGGAACAAAATATAGTAAGCAGGCAAAGCAACAACGAGACTGTGTTCTTATTCCATTCTTTGGCCTGCAGTTGAGTTACATTCTTTTAAAGGGGAATAAATGCCCAGTTCCTTTTATTGCTCAGTAGTGAGCTTGTGGAAAGGAGTTATGAAATTCCAGTGCTTTTGGTCTAGATTGTTCTGCTGAAAGCTGTGCCTGCCAGTTACATTCTCAGTTCCAGATCCTTCTAACTCTGTTTCCTCATGTCTGAAACCTTACCCACTACCGCAGGATTTCCTGCCCCTTGTGATTTTACAGCTCCTCCCGCCCTTTTTTTTGGAACAAATAAACAAACATCTGGAATCACGAAGTACATTTAATTTTAAAAGTTTGCATTTGGCCAGAAATGGTAAAATCATGAAAAATGGCCTGTCGGTAAGCCCAAGAAGGCCAAAGGATGACGTCATTGGCTGTGAATGGGTCAAAACTGAAGGAAGCAAACACCTGTTCTGTGCAGCCTGCTGTCCTCCAGTGTCCTCATCTCAGCCATTAATATTTACTGCTCTGCTTTTCCATTCATTCTAATGAAATCTGCTCTTTGTCTGGGGCTGGTCAAGGAAGAAGGCTGTCACTTTTCCAATAACCTTGGATTTGTTGGGATGTGTGTGTTTTATAAAGGGTGTGGTATTAGGAGGTGGTGGCTTTTCATTTCCCTTCCTCTGAGTTCCATGTGCTTCAGGTCACTGCTGGGGTCTGTTTCTGCTTCTGTCATCAGTGTGTGGTGCACAGGTTTCACAAGAGGTAGTCACAGGAGCAATCTGGCCAGGGACACTCTGGAGATGAAGGAACAGGGCCATGAACTCTGCCATCAAGAACCCTACAATGTAATTGGACATAGAGACTATCCTAGAAAGAAGAGACCACATTGGACAGAAGGGTGATGGAAAGAAGTATGGAAAGAAAAATTATGACCAGTATTCTGTAGAAATCTTAGTTCTAATGTGGAGCAAGACTTGATTCTGTAACTTGGGTTACAAGTACCCCAGAGAGCTGTGTTAGAGAAACTGGTTTTAAGGACACAGAAGGACTGACAGAAGCAGGAATAAGGACTCAATAGTTATTGATTATTTCAAGTTGACTTTTTGTTTGTGACTCAGAAACTGAATAATAGAAAATTAGCTAACTGCTTCATGGAATGTTACTTCATGACTCCTTTGGTAGTGGTAAGGATTACAGTGGAAGGAAATGTATATCATGCCCACTAATTGAATTAATTTGTGCAGTGGTTCTCAACTTCTGGATATCAAACCATTTGGTATATCAGATACCCTGCTTATCAGATATTTACATTATGATTCATAACAGTACCAAAAATCAAAGTTATGAAGTAGCAGCAAAATAATTTGATGATTGGAGAGGTTCCAAACCCAAGGAACTATATCAAAGTGTCTGAACATTAGGAAGATTGATAACTAACGTGTTAGAGAAACCACAGTAACATGAATAATACACCTTCTATCTTTCCTGATTTCTGGAAAACTCCTGGAGCATAGTTCCCTTTGGATCTTTAGTATGGCTGACTCCATTTTTTTATTTTTAGCTTGTGCTATGGCAGCCCACTTCAGGAGCTTACTGCAAAATAATGGGGTTCTCTGGTGTTTATTTAATAGAATAGTTAAGATAGAAGGGTTGGGAGGAAGTCTTCCATGAAGGTGAGGACTGAATAGAAAACACCTTTGGTTGGTTTGAGACTGTGAAAGAGATGCCCTTTTAATCTCATTTCCAATAGCAACCCAAGCAGAAGTAGGAAATGGGCATTTCCTATCAGGAGTTAATTATTCTACTTTTCTGCCTAGCTTTTCTTCTTCAAATGTGTCTAGCATCAAGTAACATAGTCTTGTTGGCACGGAAAGAGACAAACATCAAGTGATTTGACTTTGCGAAGTACAATTCGATATTTCTCTCACTCTAGGTTGTGCACCAGGGTAAGGATATTCTAAGGACGGCACAGAAGACTTTCTTGTTAAAGAGAAAAAGAGAATATATAGGAAATGGCCAGAAGCTAAAAGCAAGGGGAAGCTCTTTTAGGTTAGTCCCCAAGACAGAAGGGATATTCTTGAACTTAGACAGGATCTACTGATGGAGACCGGGGAATTACTATTCCCTAAAGCCTGGTCCTGAAGGATGTGCTCATTGCCTTTGAGGTAGCCTGAAGGAAGTAGAATGAAGCTTTCACAGCTTTCAAATTCTGACGGGGTTTGATCAAGGATTCTCTCATGTCGAGGCTAGCTGTACTTTTTCATCAAATGAAAGCAGGGGTTTTCCCCTTGACCCCTCTGGACTTCTGCAAGCACAGAGAGATGTAAGACCATCCTGGAACAAGGTCCCAGTGTTGCCAGAGAAGTTCCTGGTGCTCAGTAATTTATTATTCTTGTGCATCTGTTTCCCTAAATACTCTCTGCAGAAGCATTAGTATGAAAATAAAAGAGTACAAGAACTTGGAATTTTCCATTTGTGGCTTCCTTAGTCTAGTAGGTCAGAGTTCTGTCCCTAGGGATGGGATGCAAACTTTTTCCGCTGTTGCAAGATGAAGCTTTCTCAATTCAAGGACAAAAGGGGTGGGGAGCCAGGAAAATATTGCAATGCTAATTCCCCATTACAGACTACCCCAAGGTCCCTATATAAACTGTTGCGCCCCCACTTCTAGTTCCATCTTCCCCACAGGGGGGAAATATCCTGTCTTGTTAGGAAGGACATCTGTGGGAGAGCAATAAAACATCTCTTCCTTGGTGGATTAGCTTTTTATTCCTTATTTATCTTTTTGTAGCTCATCCGTTCCTCCCGAATCAAGGCGAGTCCAAGAGGATAAGACACAGTCCATTTTGGTTTTGATTAAGGAAACCGCACAACCATACTCTCCACAAATTTTGTTTTCTCAAGGGAAAGCTTTGCTTCTTATGTCTAATTTCTCACTGCCTTCATCTATTCCTTTAGAATCTCTGTGAAACTTTTGCCTCCTGCAGTGCTGAAATCAAATAATCAATGTCTCTCAGAGAATGCTAGGCAGGACAGGGAAGACTGACATAGACCAACCAATATGAAGCCAAGCAGTACTCAGAAAGCATATTCCATAGCTGCTTTCTTCTTGCAGACCCCTAGAACAGTATTGATTTGCCTAGGAGGTGTCCAATGAGCCTTCAGGATGTACAAGGCACTGTCCAAAATAGGGCAGCCCATAATGCAGCATGGGGGCTTAGAACCACAAATCACTGGGAAGCCCCTAGGTAACTCACAAGTGGAGTCTTTCTTTCTCCTGTTGCCCTGCCTCCTCCCAAACTCATTGCTCCAAATCTCATTGTTCCCACTCCCAAGACTAGCCATGCAACTAGAATTCCTATTTTCCAAGGCATTTCATTGACCAAAACCACCTTTCCCCTGAGTCAGTCATCAAGCCTAAAAATAGCCTCTAACCTTCCCGAACCCTTCTGAGTAAGAACATAAAGAAATTATTTGACCGACATAGTACATGGTACTCACTTCAGAAACCCCTCCCCTACACCTCACAGAGGGAAAAAAACAGTACAAGAAAAAAGCCACATGCAGATTTAAAAAAAAATTGCAAGTAAATCTTTCTGGGTTTTGTTCTCTTTGGTCCAGTATTCCAGGCTATAGATTCTGGGTCCATTACATTTCTGTAAGGTGCCCATTTATTATTGGAAATGTGAATAGAAACAGAATGCTTTTTTGCACTTTTTTTTGAAGGCTTCCTTGTTACATTAAAATTCTGGGTAAATAAATTTGTTTGGTGTTCCACTTAGCTCTTCACCCTTGCAAAAGGGTTTTGCCATGATAGTTATAGTAAGTGAGGAAATGTATCCACCATTCTGTCCCAGGACTCACTTTCCATCCTTCAGAGAATCAGAAATGGTGCTAAACACCAAAGCCCCACACGATGCCATAGAGACACTGAGGAAATGGACACAGAAGCAGAGGAGAGTATAGCATGTGCATGTGATCTAAACCTCACCAAACAGTATCAAGGACCAGAGCTTATAAGACCTTTGTTCTTGATTAAACTTGAGCACTTACAATTAAGCATTCATTTGTTCAGAGACTGTTTCATAAGTAGGCTTCACAGGGCTCAAGCTCCATACACATTTATTTATTTGTTTGTTTGTTTATATCTATTAATTTTTTATTCTTCTTTCATATATTAAAACACGATTGCACTTTCGTCTCTCCCCCAGCCCCCACCACTCCTCTCCCTCAGACTTCCCTCCCAGGGACACCAACCAAGCAAGGGATAACAAACTCCAATCAGACTAGGCACATATCATATCATCCCACCAAGACTAGATAGGCAACCCAATAGAGGGAAAGGTCCTCCTCTAAGGTATTTTCAGAAGCAGGACAAAGAACTTATGGGGTGATGTCACAGTGATTACAATAGCTGCCGTATAAATAAAGTCCTGTTAGTTTTGGTTCCTAGGACTCACATCAAAAGCTGCATGCAGTGGCACATGCCTTTAACCTCATAGGTGGGAATGGAAATGAGCAGATTCTGGGTCTTTCTGACAGCCAGCCTCACTGACCATTGAGATCCAGGGTGAGTTCGAGGTAGAAAATAGTAGAGAAAGATAGTAATGCAACTTATAGCTTCTGCACACCACACACACACACACACACACACACACACACACACACACACACACTTTTTTAAAAAGAGCAACAAGTCTAGAATGAATTTCAGATGAATTCAAGAGGAATAGAAAAGACATTACAGCTCATCTGGATCTCTGTGTGCTTCATGCCAATTCTCCATTTAGGATTTTTTTGGCGTTTAAGGCAAACATGCAAGAAACCAAACCAGACTTTCCCAAAAAAGTTAAGATAAAAGGATCTACTGATGAGGTGGTCATGACAGCACTTACCTACTATCACAGAACTGAGAAGGATGAGGCAGGAGGATGCTGAGTGGCCAGGCTTAGCTATGTAGGGTATTTTGTATCAAAAAACAAAACAACGAGAAAGGACATTGAATGCAAATAAAAAAAAGAAAACAAGGGCCCTAGAATCTATGTCATAAGATCAAATTCAAGCAGCCAGACATTAAAGGAAAGAAGAGTTCTTTAGAAAGTTACCATATTAGACATAGAAGCTATAAATACTCCTGTAAAAACAAAAAGGTGTTTATACTCATAAAGGAGAAATCATGGAATCTAAGAGGAAAAGTGAGAGCATGTAATCAGATTCTATGTCACTTGTCTCATTTACTGGTGGATCAAGTAGAGAAAATATTATACAGAAGACCTCAATACAAAATTATTCAAGTTGATTTGACTTTAGCAAATCAAACTGTGCACGCTAATGTGCGTACACTTATTCACACACATCTACAAGCATATATAATGTAATACTGCATATAAATATTACACATATACTATATATATCAAACTATATCATACTTTACTTTTCATACTGTATATATCAAACACCATTTTGTTCCAGGTAGCATGATCACATAATGATTCCTAGAGTTAGTGGTACATGATGAGAGTTTCTTATGTCCGTATGACCTTAGAGTCAGGATTTCCAAGTGAGGGAGCTAGGAATGTCTTATCACTCCTTGAGGATGTTCAGGACACAGGTAGAAAGTTAGTAATATGGAAGCTAAAATGAACTGAAGATTTGTATGGTCACAGGCTCTCAATGATGGCGACTGCTCTCTGGGTTTCTCTGTGGTTTTCTCTGTATATCACTTGTATGTCCTCATGGCCGGGACAGGATTCCAAGCAGAAGAGCCGTGCTTTATGTATATATTTTTTCTAACCCTCATCTCAGAAGTTATGTGACATTTCTTTGCCTTACTCAGTGTAGTCATAAAAAGCTTGGCCAGGTTTAAGACTGACAAAATCAGACCCTCTTGTGTAACATTGTATCCAGGGATTCTGAAGAACCCATGGGATCAGAAATACCATTCTGCTCATTTTCGGACAAAATAATCTTCCACAGTCATGTATTGGGTCATGGGTAAAATTTCAACAAACTTTCACAAGTAGAGGTTATATAAAATCTCTCAGGTCACGGTGTAATAAAACCAGGAACCACAAAGTCAGATGGTAAAAGACATTTGCCATGAGAAAATTTCCAGTATCCTTCCATCTCAAGTCAAAATAACCAGAAAGCCCAAGCGGTAGGATTGCTCTGAAGCAGGATAATAAAGTCTCAGTATGCCAACAGGCCTAAGACCATCGTTAGAGGGAAAGAAAGAAAACATGCTAATTAGAAATATAAGCCCAAAGAACAAATGTACAATTTATTTTGAAATGAGAAAATAGAATTAAAGTTCACATGGGAAATAAAGTAGTAACTGGGATATGATTAAGAAAAAAATCATGATAAGAAAAATTTCTAATTATCAAGCACATAATAATTTAATAATTAAAACAGCATTCTGTTGGCATACAATGGATTACATGTGGGACTTTAGTACATGATGAAATGCCATCTCTGTTAAGCCTTTGACTGAAAGAAACTCAGCAAAAACAAAGGAAAGTGGAATGGTTTTTAAAGTTAACATAATATTCAGAAAGGAGAAAGCAAAATAGTGTAATAATTCACAAGTGATCTTTGCTGAAATTAAATCACCTGACTGTGAAAAAAGAGAGAGAACGCAAATATGCAACATAGAGAAACAAAGCAGGACCAACGTAAATGAATCACAAGAGTTACTCTTGACTAAAACTTAAATTTTAGCTGAAAATTTTATAGGATAACATAATTTCCCCAAATTGACTTCTGAAGACATAGAAAATTAAAAGATTGATTCCCACAGACACACCGAAGTTTATGAAACTGTCACCCCTCTGAAAAAGCACCAAGTACAAGTGGCCTTACAGAAAAGGACTCACCAGCAACATGTTGGAGTTTAACAACTGGAGTCTTGGAGGATTCTCTTGTGCTGTGTGTAATATTTGCTGGTTTCTGCACATAAATATCCCCATCATGGCTGATTCCAAGGTGCCTGAGCGATATATTACTCCCTAAGGATGTGGGCACATAAGCTGGCTCTTGTATGTCCTCTAAACTGACTTTTACACACCACAAAGATGATCCCCATTTGATTCAGATTGTTAGTGCAGCCAAAGAAAGATTTCTGACATTTTTTTCATTTGAAATATTTTTACATTTTTTTTATCTTTATTAACTTGAGTATTTCTTATTTACATTTCAATTGTTATTCCCCTTCTTGGTTTCTGGGCTAACATCCCCTGACATTTTTATTAAGTAAATACACATGAGCTTTATGGAAGAATTAAAAGCGAATACTGAGACGATATACATTCATCTCCACTATAAATGGAAGCAGAAAATTCTAAAAAGTGCAATCATAAACAGGGTTGGGAAATATAAACAGAAAATTAAACCTCATGATCAAGTAATATTTATCCCTAGTATGCAATAGAATCTCAGTATTAGAAGATCCATTTATTTATTGATTTATTTATTTAAAGGATCAACAATGTTAATTTCATAGATACTATAAGGACTAATTTAAGGACTTTTTGTTGAATAATAGTAATAATAATTTTTGATGAAAACATGAAAATAGATATATTTTTTCTTAATGTGATAAAATACATCTGACTCAATTCAACAGTTAACAATAAATTCAAAGATATTCTTATGAAAGCTGAAATAAAACAAGATATGTATTATCATTAATACTAATTAATGTTTTACTAAAAATACTAGCCAATGCAATTATACAGGAAAAAACAATTATACGCAATTGTAAAACTGTCACACTTATAGATTATTTATTTGATTTGATTCTTGGAAACTTAGAAGACCTAAAAACTAAAAACAAAAATTTGGTAAGGAAGTGAGAAAAAATGAGTGTCCAGGAATTGCACTTAAATTTCTGTATTAAAAGGAGAAAAACAGACGTGAAAGTATTTGAATGTAGCATTTACAAAAGCAACATACATGTATATTATAATGAAACTCCAATAAATACAGTATATATATATATATATACATATATATATTGAATTCATAAAGAAAACAATATACTTTACAATGCTTGCGTATTTAGGCAGAAATGCTATGTTATTTTATTGGACCACTAATATGCCAATTGCTTCTTATTAATGTATAAACTTATTATGAACCTATATATTAACCAATATTTTTTATTAGAAACTAAATCTAAAATTTGTATGGGAAAATCAAACATAATATCTTTCTTTGAAATGAATTAAAGGGGGAAAGGAACCTTTCTGCATAACAAAGTGTTATGGTTAGGAATCACAATAATTACTATTTTGCAATGTTGGATTTGTTTCTTTGCTTGTTTGTATTTTCCAGAGCTGAGCGCTTACCCCAGTCACTCCCCTTTTTGAAAGGGCCTTACTGGGTAGTCTTGGATGCCCTGGACCTCTGCCTAGAGAAGGTTGTTCTCCAAATCACAGAGATCCACCTCTGTCTCCTCCAGAGTGCCAGGATTAAAGTTGTACAGCTACCACATTCAGTTGCTGGAGTTTGGTTCCAACAAGCAGTGTGGGACTGAGATATATCCTCAAATCCTGAAACATAAGGCTGTGATACTCAAAAGAAAGTCGTGCTCGCAAACAAATCGACAGATGATGAAATAAAATAGCAGACCTAGGGCTAGATTAATTTGCATGTAGAACTTAGTAAACAGGAAAGGTTGAACTAAGCAATGTATGCTCTTAGGTCACATAGGAAGCTATTGGGGAGAATATTGAATCCATATCTGACACAGTAAGATAGACTGTAAATGAATTAGAATTTTGAATGGAAATGAAGAAGAAACCTTGAAAGAACTAAAAAGAAAAAGAGAGAGCACATCCGAAGAAAGATCTGTGCAGTAAACAGTAAACAGTACGAGAGGAATAAATGAAAGGTTGAATAATATGTGTACTATGTTGCTATTTCAGAAGTAGAAAAGTTGACATATATGACTGATTGCAAATGATCCTCTGTTTAAAAATTACAAAATAAAATGTTATCTAGGTAGAACCAGCAGATGAATAGTAAGCTTGAACATTGTTTAAAAACAGATTCACTGACAATTGTGGTGTATATGACTGCTATAGAAAGAATGTAGACACTGATAATTAAGTACCAGCAAACAGATACAGAAAGATCAGGGGCTGGAGAGAGGAGCAAGGGGTGTTGACTGTTCTGTCAAAGTTCAGGTCCCAGCATCTATATGGGGAGGCTTAAACCTTTCATAACTCCAGCTCCAGGACATCTGATGGGTGAACTCTTTAGGCTTTTACAGGCATGCCTCAACACACACACACACACACACACACACACACACACACACACACACACACACCCCACCACCACCACCACCACCACCACCACCACCACCACCACCACCACAACCACACCACAGCACAATTAGGCCTTAAAATGCACTACTAAGATTGGTGTGTAGTTCAGCTGTGGAGCAATATAATCACATGCCCCTAGATTTGATTTCCAGCTATGGGGAAAAGGAAGGAATAACTGCGTGTATTCACACGAGGATATTGAGTGAATGACATCCTATCTTTCTAATCTTCAGTTTCCTCACATTTAAAAATGAAAAGATGATATCCACCTTCAGGAGGACTTTCCAGGATTAAATTACATAGCAAACATGTAAATAGAGGTGAGCAACAAAGAGACAACCCCCCCACACACACACACATACACGCAGCCTCTAAGAACATTGAACAGTTTCCAAAGGATGGTAATAAAATTTCTAACCACAGTTCTTTCAAGGGGAAGATCTAGATTGTGGTGGAAAAAGAGCAGAAGAGTCTAGAAAGATTGGCTTCTTTCAGTATTTGAATTTTAAAAACATACACTTTTATTATACCCGCAGCATGAAGACCCAGAGAGGGTGATTTATAACTAGCTTTGAGACTTTGCAGGTTTGTTTCCCCATGGCCAAGTGATTAGAAAATTCCTTTGTGAAAGCATTCCTTTTCTTCCTCAGACTTAAATCTCCCCGTGTTGATGATCTGCAGGGAACTGTCTGCACTCTGTCACTCTTGAGGGGACTCATATGAATCAGTTATTTTGGCAAAAAGTGATACATAAAAAAATAATCCAGGTCTGTGTATATTTGCACGGCTTATTGATTTACTGAGCACAGGAAGGTACGTGCGCAGCAAGGGTACTCACGTTAACACTGGTCACAACATACCGAGTGATTCTTTAAAGCCAGGCAATGGGATGGTATTTTATATATGTTGATATAATTAATCCTAGAAACATCTCCAGAAGGCAGATATTATCCACTTTTTTTAAATATGAAGAAGTTAAAGATTATAAAGAGGTTGCTCACTTCAGGGTCCCAGGATGACCTGTCCCTCAGGAAAGCATTCTGTCCTATACCGGACCCTACATGCTTGCTTCTGTTCTACCCACACTCAAGCAGATTCACGAACAATGGAACTACAGGGATACATTTCTGTCTTTTTGTGTATGGTTCAGGGAGGCAGAGACCAGAGAACCCCTGGAAGCTTGTGGACTAGCGAGTCTGGAATGTGAAGAGGTGAGCAACAAAGGGACCTTGTCTCAAGCAAGAGCAGGGGTATGGGATAAAGGGAAAAATAAACAGCTGACATTGTCCTCCGACTGCACAGAGACCACGGAATGTGCATTCCCACATAACAGGTACATACTTCATTCACATACAAAGGAGGAGGAAGTAGAGGTAGGAGTGACAGGGAGGAGGGGTGAGGAGGGAGAAGCAAATAGGTACATTCAGATGCATGTTGCCCTCCCTGACCTGAAATATCTCCTAACGAGAGTTCTCATGCCTGTAAACTAAACTACCACAAGTAGGCTATAGGTGAGCAACACTGACGTCCTGGGTTAGAAATTTTAAGTGCCATTTGGAGGAAAGCACAGGATGGCTCCTGAGTGGCTAGTGAACTAGCCAACCATCTGAGAGATGATTCTGTGTGACTGCATGAAAGGGAAATAAAGAATGGTGAATACCCCACTGACTGCACTTTCTCACCCGCTGAGAGCAGAACACACTCCAATGCCATTTTAGTACTTATATGCCTCCGGGGGAAAACAGACCCCTAACACACACACACACACACACACACACACACACACACACACACACACACAAAATCCTTAAATGTGTGCTTTCTTTGTGTTATAAAACTCACAGACCCTTGGATGTTCTCCTTGAGTCAAATGGACTGGTAATTTTGTTTTGTTATATTATCCACCAAACATAATGATAATGGGTCACAAGCAATTTAGGAAAAAATTAAGTCTAATAAGAAAAATCTTTAATAAATACCAGAGCGTCATATTAGCATTGCCCTTGATCTAATCCTTCCATTAGCATTTGTGGTTTTTCCTTTCTTTCTCTCTTTCATTGTCTCTCTTTCTTTTTTTACATATTAAATGATTTGTAATATATCAAAAAGGAAGAGAACAGTAAAAATGAAAACAAGCTTTCTGATAATATATGCACTGCACAAATATTCGTGCATCTTTCCTGTAAGACAAGTGCTGTATACAGGAAAGGGGTACTAGCATGTGGTAAGAGAGAGTCTCAGTTCACTGAAACCAGAGACTGGGAATCAGAAGGCAGCCCTGGGAGAATGAAAGTGTGCAGCTGGGAACATGGTTCAGTAGGTAAGAGTGCTTGCTGCAACAAACTTGAGGACCTGGTTTTAGATACCAGCTCCTATGTAAAGAGGTAGATATGGCCTTGTCTGGGTTTATAATAGCAACATTTGATAGGAGAATCACTGGGCCCTGATAGCCACCAGCCTAGCTCCAGGTTCAATAGGATAATATAAGAAAATCACGGAAAGTGATAGAGAAGGACTCTCCTTATATCTCTGCATGGATACCTGTTTCCACACATGTGCATGCACACACAGCACACACAGAGGAGGAATGAAAGGAGGGAGAGAAGGAGGAGGTAGGGGTTAGGGGGAGTCCCCTCTCCTTTTAGGGGAGAGAGAGAGAGAGAGAGAGAGAGAGAGAGAGAGAGAGAGAGAGAGAGAGAGAATGAATAAGCAATATCAACTTTGTCTTCAAAGTGGGCTTTTGGCCTCTGGGGGGAAATGAGCAAGCTCATAATAAACATGGTACATACAGAAGGGGTTGGGATATACTGGTCCATCATGGCTGATGTGGTAGAGTGAGAATAATCTCTGCTGCAGGATGTTGACATTAAATAAGTCCTTCTCTATCTGGTTTATGTAAGAATCTGTTAAGAAGCACATTCGCAACATGATCACTTTAGCCTCTTTTTTTCCCCTGGAGATTCTGACTCTGTGGAGTTGTGCTGGTCCCCGACATGGCTGGTTTGAATTGAGTGAGCTCTTGGGACTCTCCTGCACATAGAAGTTTGAAAAGCACTAAATTAAATGATATAAATGAGAATCTCTTTACCCTAGTTGTACGTGAGTATCCTCTATGTCTAGACTCTAGTGGCAAGTGGTAAGGCAAGTGCTCTACCGTGTCAGTCCAAACTATTGTCAAGTTTCTGCTGTGAAAGGTTTTGCTGTCATGTGCAGAGATGGCAGAAGTCTCTCAGGAATCTTAAAGATTAGGAAGAGATAGCAGTTGGAACTCAAATCTATAAACTGAAATGTCAGAAGTGGTCTGGTATCCTATTTGCATGGGAGAATGGAGGCAGGCGGGGGCTTGCTTAAAGGGTTGTCTATGCAAGTGGAAGGCTTGGAGCAGAGAGGCAGAAGTGAATGCAGAGAAAGGGACTTATCAGAGCACAGATAGAAGGATTGGATAACTGGGGAGTCTCTGTGCCTGGTAGTAAATCAGAGGGGAGAGCATGAGACGATGCCTGGGTTGTCTATCTGAGGGTCCCTAGTGCCCTTATGGAAGGTGAAAGCATTTCATAAAGAGTCACATTCAGGAGGAATTGATTTGAGGTGGCATTTGCAGTGTGGAGCATACATGTCTATAAATGGAGATGTTCCAAGTCATGGGTCAGTGACCTTCTACTATAAAGGCCTGGTAAGCACTTTAGGATCTGCAGGACAGACGCTCTTTTCTGACTACCCAAACTTCCGTCATAGAGTCTAAGAGTGCTCAGAAGTGGTGTGTAAGCAAGTGGCATGACTATGTTCCAATAAAGCTTTATTTAGAAGAACAGGTGGTGAGCTGGATTTGGCTCACAGGACCTAGCTTACCACTGCCATGGTAACTATAAAGATGGAGAGCAGATGTAAGGAAAATACAGGTACAATGGCTTGCATGTATTTATCTATCTTCATGGTATCCATGGAGACATGGACTCATCTTTACTCTGTGCAAAGATTGCACTTCATGGTGATTTTTAAAAGATGCATTTATTTTTATCTTGTTATGTTAATGTTCTGGTGTGCATATACATGTCTAGTCTGCATGGAAGCTAAAAGAGGGTGCTGGATGCCCTGGAACTAGAGTTACAGACAGGTAGGAACTGACACTAATGTTCTGGCAACCAAACTAGGGTCCTCTGCAAGATTCCTCCATTCCTTATACCTACTTTTAAAAAAGAATTTCATTTTGAATTGTTGAAAAGACACTCTTTTTTTGCTTATAAAGAAACAAGCATAGATATGGACACCAAAATCATAACATGCACATCTTTTATCCATTGGCTGAGCAGAAGTTTAAAACTAAAGCAAGAACAAGAACTGAAAACCACAGAGCAACAGAATCTCTGAAAAATTATTCTAGTTGAACTGTGAGCTAGCATATCTATTCTAGAAAAAAATCATGTTCTATTCAGTTTGAATATGTAACAAATCAAAGATTCAAGCACCACAGGACTTTACCCAAGGAAAAGCAAGGTACTATGCCCAGTGCCACAAGGACCATGTCTTTCACTTAACCTATAGCAATGAAACAAAACAACATAGCCCACGAATCTGGAACCAACCAAGATGATTCGTTAAATAAAGGAGAATGATATTTAATATGGATTAAATTACAAAATCAAGAGAAAGGGAAACTTACTGAGTGGCAGCATATGATAGCATTAAAAATGGGAAACAAACCAGCATCCTTTACAGGGTCTTCATCCATGAAAAGAGCCATGCAAAACAAAACTAAGGTCTCAAAGTAGTGTTTACTGCAGCTGGGGAGAGGAGGCAGAGAAATGTGACTGGATGAGGACAAACAAAAGGTGTGTCTGTCGCCAAGCTTGGTGACAGAGCTGCGGATGTATACAAAGCTTGTATACAAAGCTTGCAGTGAAGGGCATGTGCCTTTGTTGTTCTATTGACGTGATCTTTTCACGATGACATAATTCAAGTCCTTACTGAATTAGTGATTTTGTATTTTCAAGACATAATTATTCAGGACAGCTATCCCATTTAAAAACAAACAAAAACCAAAACAAACAAACAATCTCAAGCAGGGGAGATTACTCAGTCATTGAAGTCCAATGATCTGCATTCTATCCCAGTCCCCAGAACTCATAGAAAAATAAAGTTGAGTGTCCTTGGAACCTAAGTGCTGGGGAAGCAAGGACATGTGGTTCCTGGGGCTCAATGTCCAGTCTAGCCTAACAAGCTATCTCTAGGTCATTGAGAGACTTTACACCCCTACAAACAGTGGCCGGCTCTTTTCTAAAGAATTGTCACATGATGTTGTCTTCTGCCTGCCACATGCACATGCAAACAAATGCATTACCCAACTACACTGTCCACATACACGCACGCACACATGCGTGCATGCACACATGCACTCACACACTTCCTGTTGCACATGCACAAAAGGTTTGTTTTAGGGACTTTCTAACTAATCGTTTTCTTCCTCACAGCACCTCTTCCAGAGGCTGCAGGTCATCTGACCTCAGTGTAGAGACCAGAGATAGTGTATGTATATGGAGTCACAACAAAGAGCACTGTCAGGTTGACATAGGGTCATTTGAGTTCTCCCTTTTCAAGAGACTAAGCTATGTCTGTGGCATAGGATAGAATTAGGGCAAATTCTCTCTGCCACTCAGCAAGTAATTCCACTGCTGTCAGTATATTATCCCAGCCACGCAAAGCTGCAGGGACAGTGTACGGCGGTTTTGTGGTGTAGAAGCTATCACTACAAACTTTTTTATTTCTTGAACATCATCTTGCAGTGTCATGATTACAAGGCTCGGAAGAAGATAAACCCTCGGTCCATTCCCTGTATAAATGGGCACTTGGGACAAAACCACCTAGTTAATTTTTCCTTGTTGCCGAAGGAGAATCTGAATCCTAACCACAACACAACCTCACCCCTAAATCTCTATTAAGAATCACCCAGGGTAGTCTGGTAAAGTGCTATTTAAAGTCAGCAGAGAATTATAAAGTCAAAAGTGAAAAATGGTACAACAGGAAAGAATCATAAAAAAATACTAGATCAGTTAAATGTAGTCAAAGGCAATTTAGTGTGAGCTGGCACTGGTTCTTATTGATGCGGAGAATGTGATGTGTCAGGGGTTGCCAAGAGCACGAGGAGAATGCAGAGTGAAGGATGCGATGTCTGCTTCACCCCAGAGCAACCACACAGGTCGAGGAAGGACACAGGCTGCCTTGTTCTGATACCAGGAGTAGAGGAATACTGTTGTAATTCCTGCGGTCTGGGCATCTTCTCTTTTGGGTTTCTGAGTATCTCAACGTAATATATGTACACACACACACACACACACACACACACACACACACACAGAGAGAGAGAGAGAGAGAGAGAGAGAGAGAGAGAGAGAGAGAGAGAGGTGCACGGGCACAGGCACATGCACAGACGGACCTGTATATACATGTACACGCATGCAAATAATAGCAAAATTATCCCTTTCATAGAGATAAACTAACGTAGATAACTAGACATACTAAGAATCATATATAGAGACAAAGGCCAGGAAGCTAAGTAATCCTTACATGTGCTTTTTAAATTCCTAAACTTTCTGCTTCCCTCAGGTCACTACAAAGACTTGCATTTCTACATCAACCTCCCTTCCCTCAAACTGAAATTTTCTGCCTCATCTTCTTCGATCCTACTGTGTCCCTTCAGAGAATAACATCCTATTTTATCATTACCAATGAGAGCTGCCATCACCCCACCCCACCCTGATCCTTTGTAGGCATCATGCTGAGCCTTATACACCTCACACACAGTGAGGTAGATCTCAGGATCCCACTTCTTCATGAGAGAGGACAGTGACTGGAGCCCATTTGAGGTTTCAAATGGCACAACAGAGACAGGATTGAGCAAGCCTGACTTCCTCAGCAGATGCCATGTTCATTCTTCTCCAACTTTGTCAGCAGCAGGGACTGGGCAGAGACGGAGGCAGCTGTCAACCATAGCATCGAGCACAGAAGAACAAGGTCTTATGGAGTCATGCCCTGGCCTTGTCACATATTGCCTTTGTGACAGACAAGACATTCACTTGCTCCCTGTCTCGCTGTCTTCAGAATGGGGACTGTAATGACACCTGCCTTAGAAGAGTGATGGAGATGAGGCAGTTGTCCTAAGTGTGCTGAGAGAGTCGCAGCCCACAGGCTTGAGTGCGGCTACTTCTATCTATAGTTACTATCAGGTACTTTGTGTTTTATTCACGCTTTGCAGCCTCTGAAGGCAGGCACTTTCCCTAAGGAAAGTGCTTGGACATGAAGTTGAGAGCCAGGAGGTAGCAGGACTTGCTGCATGTTAGTACAACAGATGGTCTGCATGGTGGCCAGCTGCTCAGGCCCCTCCAAGTCTTGCTGGAATGTGGACCCTATCTACTTTTGGTAGACCCGTTTTATTCCCCTTAATCAATCAGTTTGAAGAGATGGAAACAAACAAGCCTGAACCCTTGAATATTCCCTTCCTTGCACCTGCACCTTCAGAAGCAGATTCTGGAGCTTGCTGGCTCATTATCAGCCCACCACTTGAAAGAGAAAGCATCCCGGGGTGTGCATGGCACTCTAGATCTTGCAGAGTCTAGCTGCAGATTCAAGAGGAAGAGACTGGTTTAACCAAAATGCTTTGGAAAACACGAAAGAGAGCAGAGAAAACTATTGGGAGGTGGGTGATAAAGGCTGGGCAGGAGAAGCCATTAATCTCAAAGGTCTTCCATTCCTTCAGAAGGTTGTTTTTGATTTTTATTTTTAATGAACAGAAATGATCCAGGCCATATGCTGTCTGTCTGTAATCCTCTGAGATGAGGGCTCCTCCCTCCCAACCAACAGATTGAGGCCAATGCCATGGCCTCATTTAAGATGGTTCTTGAACTTGAAAAGGATCACAAAGGTTGTGGCATGCAGGCAGAGTCGACGCAGATGATTTGACTAAAGTAATCCTGATGAATGCCAGGCCCCTCCTGACTGACACAGCCTGTTGATGACACATCCGAGGCTCCTTAGGCTGGCTTGCATTTAGGTCAATCTGAACAATCAGGGAAGACATAGTTCTGCTGTGCAGAGTTCTGGGCTGTGGCGGGAACAAGCTAATAGTTGAGCCTCAACTGAGACCTTTCGCTCAAGTCATTAATCACAGAGCACGGTCTGGAGCCTTGGCCCGGAGTTCGATTCTTTAGGCTGCGCCCCTGCTGCAGATGAAGACTCATTCCAGGTGCTAGCCATTTGCGCGCTCCTCAATGGGGCTGATTTATGAACCTGGAGATGGTTCCTGGTTTTTCCAAATTCTGTTCCATTACTTAGTAATAAAGGAGACATGTGATTTCTGGCTTTTTGCAGATCCTCAGTTTTTACATTTCCCTAATACCAAAGACTTTAGAAATTAGCCTGTGGTCGGCTGTCTGTGATCTGGAGGGTAGAAATGCTATTCTGTGTTTGAATATCAAAGTCAAAACCATAGGGACTCTTATTTCTTTCCCCTCTGGTTACAGTTGAAGTTGTACAAGTCAGGCAGGAGTCTTTGTTTCACATTCAGCATCCAGATGCAAATTAAGGTTTGGGAAACCTTGGTGATAGCAGCTTGTTGCAGGTGTTGGAGTTATTCCCGTCCTGTCCTGACACATTGTTCACAGTATAATATTAAAAGACCTTTCACACTTCAGCTGGCTCTCCCATGAGAGGGAAAGCCAATACTGAAGACTTCAAAAGGGAACCAGTGTGTCAAAGGAGTACACTGTCACACTGAGGCCAAACAGGGTGCTGCCTAGTGGTACCTGTTTGACTGAAAGCTAAGCCAGATCTGGGCTGATAGGGGACAGCAGATCCCCTGGGAGTTTCTGCAAGAGGCAGAATTGTGTCAGGAGAGAGTAATTGGAAATTGATACTTGGCATATCTCTGAATTACCCTTTTATTCCAGAT
Source organism: Rattus norvegicus (assembly GCF_021556685.1). NCBI lineage: Eukaryota > Metazoa > Chordata > Mammalia > Rodentia > Muridae > Rattus > Rattus norvegicus. The sequence continues at coordinate 1,425,780 of NC_141548.1, read as the reverse complement.
AACACCAAAGGGTTTGGCCAAGAGTCTCTGGTGGCTAATCCATCAATTCCCACAATCCATTGCTGAAATACAATCTGCTCTTTGTTGAAAGTCACCAGCTGCTTTCTGATTCTGATTCATAACCAGCACTTAAAAGTGTGAAGGCCTGTAGTCTTCATCTAGTTGAGATGTGTGTTTGTGGAGGGGAGTGTTGGGGGAGCAGCCAGCTCTGCCTTTTGATAATTCTCTGAAATCATATTGTCACTGGCAACAGCAAACCATCCTTAAAATTTAACTCAGTTCAACAGGTACTGATCCAGAGCCTGCTCCAGGCTTCATGCTATGCTGTGGGCCATGGGACAAAGAATAAATATCAAACGTGGTCTTTGCCCTTGCAGAACCTGTGGCTCTTAGGGAGGATGATGTGTTTATGAAACACATATCATGTGGCAAGATAAGGTCTTGTGTATGTGCCAAAGTGAGGGAAGCTGGGAATAAGGGAGACAAAGAGGCAGAAAAACCAGAGCAGAGCAAGCCAGCATTGTCATAGAAGGTTTATGGATGAGGTGGGACAAAGACACCAATATCCTAAAACCCTGGTTCTTCCCTTAAAGAAACCATAAGGAGCACTGTGTCCTGTTACTGAGATTCTGGATCCGTTCATATGTGCCTCACAGTGTGAGAGTCAGGTGATTCTGCTTGGATACGTGTCACATACATGTTAGGACGCCAACAGCTAGGTGCAATGAAGCAGCAGAAGAATAACACATTCAAAGAGCACATGTGTGCTTCTGGGGCTAACTCCTATTGTACAGATACCTAAAGGTATTGCTGGTTTCCATGATCTCAAAGCCTAAGACCTTCCCACTTATTTTTAATGACCTCAAGATCTTCCTACCCAAGATACATCATGAACTCTGATGCTCAGAGTTCATGGTTGTTATGGTGGAAGGATGTCATGGGAGCTTTATCAGATGCCTACACGGTAAAGCCTGATGTGCAAATGCATGGTACAGAAAAGACATGGAACTCGCTTAGGGTACTGGCTTCAATACCGAGTTAGAGAGCATTTGGAATAGCATTTGAAAGTCAGTCGGATTATGGCCCAAATTCGAGGCCATAAAAAATGAAACCTCACATCAATTTCTGTGAAGGCCAAATATAGAGGGCAAGCTGTAGTTTTTATTAATTTTCATAGTTTGCCATTAACAGTCATTCTTTTAAGAGTCTTTTATCTTTAGAGGTGAGACAGTCTTGCAGTAGGCTTTGGTACCTGAAAAGTTGGTTTGTTTTTATTTTTAATGTTTTTTTTGTTTTTCTTAATGTATTAATTGTATACAACAATGGTTTTCATTATGACATCTGCACACATAAAATGTATTTCTGTTATTCACATTCCTACTGTCTCTCTCCCTATTTTCTTTCTTCTCCTGTTGCCCCATTTCTATTTCCATGTCTCTTTAATGGTGTGTGTGTGTGTGTGTGTGTGTGTGTGTGTGTGTGTGTGTGTTCCATTGAATTTCACTTGGGTTGCTTATGGGAATTGTAGAGGAGGCTCAGTTTACAGAAGCAAGTGTATCTGACAGATGGCTGCACCACTGAAAAAAGTGTCTCTCTGTCGAACATTAACCATACATAAATCTTCAGAAAAAGGTGGGGCTTCATTAGTCTTTCCCTCTGTGACAAGAGTTGATAAGCCCAGTTTTGTGCATGTGATCACAATTGTTGTGAGTTCAGGAGCCATGAAATCACCTTCTTGCCTGGAAGTCAAACTTCTACATCACTCCCATTTCTGGTGATTCTTGTGATTCTTAATCTATCTATCTATCTATCTATCTATCTATCTATCTATCTATCTATCTATCTATCTCTATCGCTACACACACACACACACACACACACACACACACACACACACACACTTTTTCTGTAAGGTACCTCTGTGGATAAAAGCATAAGCATTTAGAAGCCAGTGTAATGAGCATGTTGTGTCCACTGAGCAAATCAAGAGTGATAGTATTTACAGTAGGGCCTAGGACTACCTGGGCCATGGACTTTTGACTATAGTGGACAGTAACAAATGTGGATTTCCTCCTTTGGACCAGGTCCCAATGCCCATCAGAAGAAAGTTGATTATCTTTATAAGAGACTTGCCACTATTGGGCAGAGTAGGCGCATCTTGCCTGGCGGGTAACTAGTGCCATACCCAGAGCCCATAGCTAAGTAAGACTATTGTTGATGGCAGGTTTTCTCCAGTATCCTGCTTAGTACCCAGGAAGATTTGCCAGTAGGGAGAAGATGTCAAGTGAAGTTCCAGTTTTGCTTTCTCTATGTCCTACTATCAGCACATATGATACCTTTGACCAGCCATTTCTCATGGGCAACCAACAGCAATATCAATTGCCTATATTGTATTAGGAGTAACTCATAGGAAGTGACCTACCCCTTTATCTTGTGAAGTTTAGAGTTGAGGATACTCAAATTCATTGTCACTATTATTTAGAATCTTTCAACAGCCCTCCTTACAGAATTAGAACAGCCTCAGATTGCTCATGTCTAAAGGAATGGAAATAGGTATAACTGAGTCATTGCAAAATGTTCTGGAAAGAAAAGGATGGCAGTAATGATGATGGTGGTGGCCCTCTTGGACATGGTATTTATTATTCCAAATATCCACCTACATTTAAAATAATATAGCTAAGGAATACTAGTCAACTCTGGAAAGAATCAAGGATATTGAACACTGAGGTGTCAGGGTTTATTTAGCTAAGCAATACCAGAAGAAGACCGGGAGCGGGAGGGATCACTCTTTCCAGCTAAGCAATCATTTTCATACCACAATGAGACCCCTTGCTTGGTAAACCCTGCATGTTTGCTACCCCTGTGACTGTGTTTTGAAGCTAACGTAAGAATCAAATTTGAAATGGAAGTTTGAAAAAATGTATTTGAAAAATAAATCTGCAGAGATGGATGTAAAGAACATCCAGAAGAAATTTAAAATCATTCTTGATTCCTGACATTTTCCTTAGTATTCAATTACTCCCTTCATCTGAGAGGTTTGTCTTGGCCTCCCCGGGTGACACATCCACATGTGGCCACTCACCCCTATGTGTTTATGTGTGTGGATATTGGTATGCATTCCTCTTCATCATCTGTAGGCATTTTACAAATAATGGCTCGTGTGTGTGCTTTTTATCATCTCCTTTTTTAAATGGAAATGACAACTTGAAAATTTTTTGCAGAAATAGATCTTCTCTGGTGGAGAAATTCCACTGTGTACTTTGGGGGTGATCTTTGGGTCATGTAATTCCACGGAAGGATTGGCACTGGAAGGGTAGAGACATCAGTTTTGGAAGCGCTGAGCTTCCACCTTGTGGCAGGTGGGCAAAATTGGTAACTATGCAGAGTACAGAGTCCAATGAGGAAAGTATGGCAGGGCTGCAAATGTGAGGAAAGACATCAATAAGAAATACAAAGAACAATGAAGAAGGTTGGATGACCATGCCCTCTACCAGCCCATTTTTTCTCATGGCTATGTAGAGGGCAAGATCAACAGCTTAGTCTTTTGAGTCTCCCCACCCTTGTGGCTATTACTGTTTGTTATTTTTGCTTTTATACGGCTCTTATTATATAGCCCAGCCTAGCCTTGAACTCATACATCCATAGCTAGGTGTAAATTGAAGATACCCATGACTCAGCATGCAGAGTGCTGATATTCTACACCAGTGCTACCACACCTGGAGGAACTACTGTTTTCAATGATGCTGTCTTAAAGCCTTTATTGTTGCATAGAGCCAGAAGACTCCAAGTGGGGAGCAAAAAGAAGACAGAGGACATTCAGGCTAGGACTATGACCTTCATTTGGAGGTGACCAACTATTGCAATGCTTCTAGAAAACCAGGGGTACAACTCAATAGGATGATATTAAGATCCAGGTCCTACTAGCAAAGCCTCATGGGGTATATTTACTGACCAGGATACCTTTACTCACTAGAACAGTGGTTCGTTCTATATAGGAGTTTTAATCTTAATTCTTGGTTTGCCAAAACTTAGGTCAAGAAGAATCAGAAATCAGGGGCAGGGAGAAATTTTACTAGGCTAAAGACCCCTAACTGGCTAAGTTCAGGCAATAAGGAAACATGGTAGGTAGCTTCTAAGTACATTAGCTGCTAATGTCATCCCTCTAGTTCTTCAGTAGACTTAAATGGGACAACACCAAAAGGCTTTCATTCACAAAGCCTAGAACCTCAAATCTTACCTCTCCAGATTTTCTCCTATGCATCCTCCTTTTAGAAAGGCTGCAAGCAAGCTTGGCCTAAGAACTCTCCCCCTTCCCTATCTGGGAGATCATCCTGATTAGCATACACACTTCATTTCCTGAGTATCATAGGGGTTGGTGAATCCCCTGGGGTACCTTCTTAATCTTGACAACCTTGGCACATCCACATTGTGAAAACAAGCAAGCCAAGAGGAATTCCAACTGTTGCTGGGCCTACAGAACCTTGGTAACAATAGCTAGGGGACTTCTATCCATAGGAGACCCTGTCATTTAGGGAAAAGTCCCTTCTCTTCAGCTGACTGGTTGCTTTCCTCATGGAATGATGAAAACAGAGAATAACCTTAAGCAAGCTAACAGCAAGTCCCTGGGTTTTCTGGTTGTTATGATTGTGCTGGGATAAGCAAAGGGCCTGTCAGACAGGAGGCTACTTGGTGCACTTCTGCCTACTTCATGTTAAGAGATAAGACTATTTATACAAAAGGATACAGAATCATAATTACCAGCAAGTTGTCAGTTCAACTCCATTGTCCAGAAACAAAAGAAATATTCTACCCTTTCATTTTGGCACCTTGGGAGCTACTGTGTTTGGGGATGGCCTCTTGTTACCCACTTATGATCCATGGCTTAGGACAAAAGATGCTTCTGGTGAGGAGTTGACCTGATCCTCTCCCTGCAATTATGGGTAAAGGGCATCCCAGTTTCTTATGTTCTTACACAACATGATGTAAGAGGTATGGCAATATTAGAGACCACTGGAGGCTTAGAGAAAGCTTTCCTCAGCCTCTGTCAGGGCGGCAGAATAAAAGCACCACAGAAAAGCTGGTGAAATAATTCATAGTTTTAGTATGGTTTTTCTTTCTTTCTTTCTTTTTCTCTTTTGCACATCATCATATGCCAACAGATGCTCAGTTCAAAACAGGACTCTTGGATTAATATAGCATCAGACATCTGGCACAGAGAGCTGGGGGATTTGGGGTTGAGGATGCACATGATGTCTGCATCACCGTGGCAGTCTAGATGCACATAGTAGGCATGAAAACTATCTGCTGTTAGCTTTTCTTTGATTTGAATTACTCTTCTGCTTGATTTTGAGCCCAGATGTTTGGCATTCAGTCAAGCTGTATGCTCTCCCCCTTGTCATCGACAATATCACTATGGGGATGTCCAGAAAGGGGCAGAATTCCTCCTAGTCACATGTTATGTTCTCTTCTCAGTCCATCCACTCCAGCTCTGATGGCTTATGGTCCCCAAACACACTACAAGTGTGCTTTGTTGTTTCTACTAGGCAGGGACCATCTCCTCCACCCCCATGCTTATCACAGTGGTTGTATCCAAAGACAGAGAATGTTGGAATATCAAGCAGTAGACCAAAACACTGTCTGTATCAAATGTTTGATCATTCAATCAATCATGCATTCATTCAATCATTCATTCCTTTCATTGATCAATGAAAAAGTGTTGAGGGGGGCCTTTTGGTCCTAGCTTTGCCTTGAACTTGAAGAAAAATTAGAGAACTGGGGTAAGGTGAAGTGGAGATCAAAATAGTGGACATCAGAGCCCTTGATTAACTCAGAGAGGAGTGACCAACCAGGGTAGTTTTTATGAAAGGATATCTACCAGTTACGTTAGTGATGATGGAATATACCACTCAGGGAAAGGATGCTGCATGGTTAGTGGACAGAGACAAGTGTAGATTCGAGTGAGAATTTCAGATGTGTCTCAAAGCAGACACATGACTGTCATCTGGGCCTCAGTTCTCACTTCTGTAGAATAAAATGATAAACTCCAATACTGGATATTCTCCATGATCACCATGATCAAGAATGGAACAGATGTCAGTTCTTATAGTTTAGCTAATCCTAAAGGTCTAGAGCTGAGCATGGTCATAATTAAGGCCAGCTCTCGGGGTCTAAGAATTCTAGGAGTAAGACATCATGGAAGGAAATGAAACTGGATACCCTAGTGTCTTGCTTGGAAGAATGAAGCTTCTGAAAGTTAGAAAAACCCCATTTGTGGAGATAGCTTAGTTTCGCTAAGACTCAAGATAGAACTCTAGTTCAAACAAATGCCATTAAGCCTTATCTGCTCATACATTACCATATTGGATACAGCTACTATTTCAATACTGAGATTTCAATACTTGGATTGGTCCCTTGGCACCTCTGACTTTATTGAGTCACATTATTGACTTGACAACCTAAGGAATAGGAATCAGAAAACTAGGGCACCAGTGTTATAGACAACTTCTCTTACTTCATGCAATCATAGGGGTTGAGTTTTTGTGGACAGAACTCACACAGGGTGTTCCCCCTGCACTTAGATTCACTGGTTCTTCTGTTTTCTTCAGGTCTCAGGAGTTTAGGTAAAATCACCTATACAGACAGGTAAGTTTACCTGTGTAAAAAAGCAAACATAGAAGTCATGAAAGAGTTCTATGTAGTATTTAGTAGTCTTCAGAAAGGTTAATGACGATAGTTAGCTGATTTGCTTAACCACCATTCTGTTGTGGGCTTGGTTTTATGCCTCCACCCTGAGTTTCCACCGTGTCTGCCCTCCATCTCATTGCTACATGTGAACTTACTCTCTAATTTAAAGCATTTCCAACTCTGAGAACTACTTTATGAAGTACAGATACTCCTGGGAGAGAGATAAGGTCAAGTGTGCTATTATTTCAACAATTGTCTGAGTGGCCTTTTTCTAATAATTACTTTTGAGTAAGATACCTGGAACACAGAGTGTTTAACATGTTAAAATTGAGAGGGAACAGAAAGAGATCAGGATAGACTTGGGGCTGGGGAACCTATTTAGGGGCAGTCATACTAATGGCACTGTAATAAAGGAGAACTCAGGGTTATGGTTCTGAGGGAAATTTCTAATAAGGTACAGAGGCACCAGGTATGGAGCAAGAAGAAACCATGAAGGAATTAGTGTTGGTGTTTCATAGCTGGCTGTCTCCACCCTTGAAGAATAAGAGGATCACAGTGGGTAGGAACTCACCATGTCTGTACAATGCTACCAGTCATGTTCCTGGCTTAGGATTCTGGTCTATTTCATACATTCTTTTATTTGACTAACTGATTTGGTAAAAGAGGCCTATGCCCCTGTTCATTCTGGAGATCCACCAGTTGAAGGCGAAACCATATTGCGCCAATATACCAAGGAGCACTTCATAAACATAACGAGGAAATGAAGAAGTATGTGCCAGAAGCCCAGAAAGTGGAACAGTGAGGAGGTTATAGCTATTATGTTTAGTTAAACTGTTGATACTGGCGGACTGTGGCTGAGGGACTCTTCCATCCATTCTCTCCTTATATCAGTGGTAATGGTTCCTTGGTGTGCTCTTCTCCGTTAACAAAGATATTCCCAAAAGTTAAATGCAGGGAGAAGAATCGACAGAGAAATACTTTTATTATTTCCCCTCTTCTGGGAATTCCTTCCAGAAATGTCATTTAAATCAGGATTATTCTCTGGCTGGTAAATGGATTACAAGGGAGGGGCTCAAGGACTGAGAAGCACATCGAAGAGCCTCCTGATACCTCTGCTTTCAGACTTACTCCAGGAAAACCAGAGTTCAGTACATCCAGCAACTTCAGACACCAGCTTTTCTCTCATATTATTCCTCCTTTCAAATGCTGAAAATGCTTTCCATCTATGAAGAATATCTCACTTCTATCTGTGGTATTAAGGCCATAGATATGACCATTTATTTGTTGTTTAATTACTAGTTATTTGAGGAGACATCCTGAGGTCAGAATCAGAGTATTAAATTTGGTGTCAGCTCACCTTGGTTTTAATCCTAAGTGAATGGGTGACCTTGGAATGATTACTTGAATAAGTTGAACCTCAATTCCTTTATTTATAAATGGATTTTTAATCCCTACAACTATGTGCGTTCAGTTTTATGCCCCTTCTATTACAAGTGAGTATACAGTGGCACAGTTGTATCAGTAGACAATTTCCTAAGTTAACTGAAAATGACATAGTAGTTAACAGCAAGTGGACATTCAATAGGCATTACTAAAGAGTCAGACACAACTCCAGGCAGCACTTAAGAGCATAGCCAAGGAAGGCCAACTTTACATATTTTTCTTTCATCTTTGATTTCTTGCCTAAAAAACAGGCATAAGTTGAAGGATTAAGTGAATCAATATGTATACTTTGAATCATGTCCTGCCCATATTAATCCTTCAGTAAAGATTAGGGCTCATCACACTGGTGCTAGTTTTTATTAGACAGTGTTACATTGGTCCTTATTGTATCTTATCTGATAGCCTGTCTCTCTCAGCAGAACACAGCCTCAATGGTGTGGAGCCTAAGTCTCACTTTTACCTTTCATGGGCTTTGTTAAATGTCCGCAATACATTTACAAATAGAAAAGAGGGTTGTGTGGAAAAGGCTTCTTCCTTTCTGCCTGGTGTCAGTTATCAGTGTCATCACCATCACAATGAGTGAGTCATCAGGACAAGTCAGTCATCATGAGCCAAGGAGGGTGCTACAAACATCCCCAGGAGCTATGGAGGAAGAAGTGGTTCATGTGATGCGACGTACTGTCTTCTGAGGGTCCAATTGCTGCCAGTACCGCCAGCTCTCTGCATGGCATAGGTCTCCGTCTCCCACCAAGCTGGATAAAGCACATAGTAGGTTATGTCACATACAATATTCATCACCATGGTGGCCAAAGATGCCCGGTTCCAAGGAATGCTACTACAGCAAGCCTGTAGAGCTTGCTGGTGGTGCTAACAAGTTTACCTAAAGCCTTTAGCATGGTCCTGAGGAGAGAGTTAGATACTACATTCAGCTTGGCTTTGAGAGTACTACATTCTTACTGGGTTGGTGAGGATTCCACATATACATTATTTAAGGTTATCCTCACTGATCCATATCATAATGCTATCAGAAGAAATTTGGGCACCCAGTCAAGGGATACCAAACTAGTTCTCAAGCACAGGGAGATGGGTGGACTGCTACTGTGACCCTCAAGAGTCGTAGCTTTAGAGCCATAGCTTTAGAAGAGCCACAAGTTCTACTACCGTGTGCAGCCAGGAGAAGGCAAGAGTTCTCTAGTCCACTATGACTGTGAAGACTTACTGTTTATAAGTTTCATACCTAATAAACAAATTTAGGGTAGTGAAAAGATATTCAAATAACTTAAAAGGTACCATGTCACAGGTGTAATGACACATGACTATAATCTCAGCTCCCCAGGAGGCTGAGAGAAAAGGAATACATATTCAAGGCCAATTAGGGCAATATGGGACCACTTCTGAAAAGTAAGAAAATGAACCATGTGTGTCTCATGCTCAACATTTACTGGAGGATGCTGAAAGAGGGGAGGAAGAGGGAAAGAGGAAGGGCAGAGAAAGAGTGGGAGAAGAGGAAAGTAGAAGAAGGGGAGGAGGGAGAAGGGAGTGAAGAAAGGGAAGGAAGGGAAGGGAAGAGAATGGGCAGGAGGGGAGAGAGAAAATAATCTATATAGTAAAAAATAAAGTGACAATTCTTCTTTACTGGTGAAATGATCTGTCCAAAAACCATAGCTACATCCAAATCTACTAACAAAAGGAAGTGACTCCATCAAGGTCAAGGTACAGGGTTGATGTAAAAACAACATTAACAACAACAAGTGTTTCACGTTCATTATTCAGAAAGTGATGCAAATGGACTGGTTTCATAAAAATAGGGTGGGTGAATGGAGGTGTAGTACCTAAAACTGAGATCTGGCCTTCACAGTAGAACATTTCTGTGTGTAGATTTACACCCTCATACTCCCTTCTTCCCACTGTGTGTTGGTGTAAACAGCTCCCTTTCTATGAAAAAAAAAAGATAGAATTTGTTTTGTTTTACAAAGCCCTTTTGATGCATTAGTAATGCTAAATGCCTAAGGATATTGCATTCTGAGCCTGTAGTGAATGATATGTTTATAAAAAGATAAAGGGGGCTATGTTCTTATGGATGTATGGTGACGGTGTCTCAGTGGGCCCAGGCTGAGGCATTCCTTCCCCCTGAGGGACCAGCCACACATATAAAATATAGTATAAAATAGAGTTTATTTAAGGCATGGGGAGAGGAGTCAAGAGGGTAGTAGAAGCATAGAAAGGGGGAGAGAGGGGGGTTGGAGAGAGAGGGAGATGGAAAGAGAGAAGGGGGAGGGGAAGGGAGAAGGAGAGGGAGAGGTGTAGAGGTGTAGAGGTGTAAAGGTGTAGAGGTGTAGAGGTGTAGAGGTGTAGAGGTGTAGAGGCTGGCCATGAGCACATGGTGGGGAGGAATGGGGAGAGAGTAGAGCAAGATGGGAAGAACAAGAACAAGAGAGGAGCAAGAGAGGGAGAAGGGAGCAAGCAGCTCCTTTTATACTGAGTCAGGCACACCTGGCCATTGCCAGGTAACTGTGGGGTGGAGCTTAGACAAAATGCTAACTGAACATCCTCCAAAAGCTGTTTCTGAAGATAAGGAACCATGTACACACCAACATTGTAGCTCAGAGGTTCCTGTCCTGATTTCCTGTCAACTCTCTCATGTTCTTATGGGGTACCCACACTCCTCTGGGGTGGTTGTTTTACTTTAAGGTATTCTTTTGATAAAATATGAGATCTTTCAGCTCTAAATTGAACCCCACAGATGTTTGTTTATATAAAAATTTTCCCAGATTTTTTTTCCCTATAGGACAGACACAAAACCTACAGGTATAATTTCTCTAATTCACCTCCAAATTTCATGTGCTCTTAATAAAATAATAATAATAACAACAACAATAACAACAACGACCAGCTGCATGCACTTAGTGCCACCTACATGTACATGGTTGTAGGAACATCTCCTGAAATGTGGTCAGTCAGTCTTCCAGGATGTCCATTCCCAAAGAAAACTCACTCCCCCTTCCTCATCAACTATCAGGGACAATAGCTCCTCAGATTGGGAAGGGACTCCATGGTCCCACCCCTGTCTATGCTGAGGTTACTCCTGGGTTGCTTTTGTGCAGCTCTTGTGCATGCAGTCCTCAATACAAAGGCAGAGGTGAGTTAGCTAAGATTGAGAGAGGAGAAGATTCCATTAAGCCTTAGTCAACTCTAGTCTGTTTTATAGTTACAGCCTGATAGCTAGTTAAGTATAAAACACAGAACAATGGGAGGCTGGACACTAATGTGCTAGCCTACTGTGGACCTGATCACCCAGTGTGTGAAATCTCACAGCTTGGAACCTTGTCCTCCGGGTCCTTGATATGCATATGACCCTTTTCCTGAATGGACTGAGGTCCAGCACAGTGACTGAAATGACTAGGTTCTAGAGATTCAGGCTTTGTGCAATGTGTTCATGTGTAAAATCTTGAGTGTTTAATTGGTAAAGTATTAGGAATTACTTCAAAATACAGAGGAGTGTGTTACATCCATGGCACAGTGAACAACAGAGCTAAGGATGCACAGGTAATTTAGGGGAAAGAACAATACTGAAGCCCCATAAAACTAACCACAGTAAGGAAAGCCTTCAGTGCTTACATCTCCAGGCTTATATTATACTTCGTGCAAGTGTGAAACAAAGGAAGTAGTAACTAGCCTCATGCTCTCTGCCATAAGCATTTCCTGTACACAGATTGTATTTGTCTTCTTTGTAATCAGAGAGCCCCTCCTCCTAAAATTATTTAAAAGGAGGGAAACAAAACTCAGTCAGCTATAAAGAGCAGCCGGCAGGGGTTTGGAGTAGGCTTTCTTCTGCCAAGCTTGGTGTCCTGCTGTTTTATGATGTTCTTGCCTTCATTTCAAAGCTGATGTGACGGTCTTAAAAACCCTGCCTAGCACATATAATTATTTCAGTTTTATTTACTGAGAAGTCATCTCTGTTCATGTTAGATAACTAGAGTGATGAGTCACCCTCTCTTGTGGGAAGGAATAATATCATATATAATATATTAAATATAAATAAAAATTTATCATATATGATAAATGAAACATAGTAACAATGCTGTGTGGTGAAGACTTCTGAATCTCGAGTCTTCTAGTGACTGTGTTTTCAGAGAAGGTCAAGGCAGGTTTGATCCTCAGTTTATCTTCTATAAAATGGGAATAGTAACACCTACCCTTGCAGGGTTGAGTCAGCTGAGATATTGGTCATAGAAGTATCATGGATTCTAAAGGCCATGTTTGAAGTCCTTCTCTTTGTGGGGGATTCTCATCTTCAAGATGTCCCAATTACCATCAGATACTTTGTAGGAAACTTTAATTTTATTTTGTTTTGGGACAGGGTTTCTCTGTAGCCCTCGCTGTCATTGAATGTGCTCTATAGAACACCCTGGCTTGAACTCATAGATCTGTTTGCCTTGTCCTCCAGATTGTTGGGATTGAAGGCATGTGCCACCACTTGTCAGCATTAATTTTTATAAAACACAGATACTATGCTTTTTGTTTTACTTGTTTTATAATACACCTGCTTTTCTTTTTTCTTTTTTCTTTTTTTTCTGGAGCTGGGGACCGAACCCAGGGCCTTGTGATTCCTAGGCAAGCGCTCTACCACTGAGCTAAATCCCCAACCCTGCGCTTTTCTTTTTTCTTATAATTGCTTCTGTGATTTGTTCTGTAGGACAGAATCTTCCTTTGACATTGAATGAAATACTAGCTTTTTGTCAGAACAGTCTGCTTACTAAATCTTTGTATAAACATCTATGGTTGAATCCAGAATCTGAAACTGACCCTTCAGTAATACATATTTTGCTACTATCTGGATCTTGCTAGAGCTTAGCTAGTAATTTAGAAACTCCTGCTCCTCCATACCTTCTCCCTCCCCACTCCTCCTCCTCTTCCTCTTCCTTTTATCTGAGCTGTTTGGACAAGGGACAAAAAGCAGGATCAGAGTCACATGGACCTGACTGGCTCTGCTCTGGTCTGGGTTGGTTCTTCCAGTGTCCAAAGTTGGAGGCGAGCTTGCTTCTCTGTAACATTCTTCACGGCAACGTTGGGGTTGCTCCTCAATACTAAAGTTTGTTTTGAAGACAGCAAAGGAGCTTCGAGAGGCTGCTCACTTGAGATGCTCATGGCAGGCCTAGGCTTAAGAGAACTTCATGCCAACTCCTTTTGGTCCCTTAAAGAGGATCTGAGATGAAATCACGCTTGCAAATCATGTAGAAGTACATGAAAATGTCTTTGCCTTTCGATAATGCCCTATAGATGCCGCCGTCAAGCCTTTTAGTCAGCTGCCTAAAAAACAGCCAGCCATAGCATCTCACTTTTTAACTTAATTGGCAGACATCTGCTTACTCTGATTTTTAAGGTGGAAAAGGCATGTGCCACATACCATGTGCACTGCTCCATAGGCTTTTGGACATTGGAAATAAAAGCGTCATACATTTAAAGGGTACAAACTTAGTCCAGCTGCGGTATGGAAAACAGAGGCAGGCCCTTTAGCAAGGGATTAGATTGGAACAATTAGATTGGAAAGTCATTGGAACAGTTCTTCATGATTGAATCTTGGAGGTTTCACACAAAGGGCAACATTAAACAAATAAATGTTGTGAATCTTGTGGCATAGCCCACACTACTTTGAGTCTGTCTACTAGTAAGGAAGCCACAGTCATGTACCGCCTCGGTATTACATGTTCAAAACTATAAACCAACATTTATTTGTAAAATTACTCAGCTTCGAGTCCTCTTTAGGGTAAGAGAAAGTGAACTAGTGCCCTAAGCTATCAAGTGGAATATGGGCTTCCTCTCATTTGTGTGAGATGAATGGTATCCTCCTACCCCCTCTCCATGCTTTGACACATTGCATACACACCTAAAAATTCTCCTTAAAGAAATCCTCACTTATCCCTCTTTGATGCTATGGAGAAATATGCTCTGCCAGGTTGGTAAATGCAATTTATAGAAAATTCATTATAGTTCCTCCTTCTTTGATACTCATTTAGGACCCTGAGTACCAACCAGTTCCTATTGGCTTGTGACTTCACTGCACTTGAAAGAATCCCATTTAATATGCTATTTTATTTGTATTGGTGTTTCCAAGACATAGCCTATGGGAACTGCTTTACAGATGTATCCTAGAACCTTCAAAACAGAAAATTCCTAATGGTTTATATTTAGAAAATACAGATAAGATTTCAAGTTCTTATTAGTTTCATTGGATATAAAAACATCAGTCACCACGGAGTATGTAATGAGGAAGTCTTCCTGACATTTTTAAACCAAGTGCTACTCCAATATCATCCACACCCCAAGTAAGCCTCTGTGTATGTTGAGTGTCCTGTCGATACACAGTAGAACCTTCTGAATGGATGAACAAAGATGGAAGCCTCTGGTATTTCTACTGAGCTAAGTATGTTCACACACCCATCAGTTTTCCTAAATTAAAAATTGTTACTTTTTCCCAGAATGACTTAGCTCTTAATAGAGTGACCAGTCAGTTCTGGCCACATGGTATTTACATAAAAAAGCCCCACAAATAATCGTGTTGCTCTGTATATGATAAATAGTAAAAAGTAAAAGGTAAGCATACCACGTTAGATGATCCCTAGTCTGTGTAGAGATTGAGAGCTTGACTTTGCTGAGCTCCACAGGTAGACAATGGATTATTCTCACCTGTACTAAATTTTACATCATCTTTGTTATTTGTTTGTGAGTATTTGTTTGTTTGTTTTTGTCACTGCTCCAAGCCTCATGGATTTTAAGTTATTTTAAATATCTCTAATATTAGGTAGACACAATTGGCTGTTTCTTAGGCATTATTTTTCTGCATTGTTTAGAATGTGGATTATAACCTACTGGATATGGGGTTGAGTTTGTCTCTGTTGCCTTGTCTTTGAATTATTATCGGTTTTGAACATGACTTTCCATTTCAAACTTGAATCATATTTAGCAGGATGGCACTGGATTCTTGCTAAGCATATTCCATTTTCCTGGGACTATGCCAGCTTCAGGACTCTGAGCTCCACATTCTGAAAACTCTCTGCCCTAGGTCCAGAAAGTCTTGAGCTGTACTGATAGACGCTGAAGCTGGGGTGAGAAGCAGAAAACTCCCACCATAGTTCAGCACAGACCTGTGTGAAAAACTATGTTTCTGCCAAATAGATACTGTGTAGTTTATGTACTGCCCATAGTCACTATTTACCACTCTTAGATCAGTTAACAAGATTTGTAGCTCATACTAGTTGGTTAGCCATGGCTGTTCTATTCCAGCTGAGGAAAAATTAAAGGTAGACATACATACTCTGTCATATGAGCATTCGCAGTCCATCTCTCTGATTTTGCCTATTACACCTTATGTTTTGTATCAAGAGAGTGTCCATTTAGTTCTTCAACATTGTGAATATCATGACCACATTTTCTAAGGGTTCAGATAATGAAAATGAGGGTGGCTGTCATAGGAAACCCAGCAGCCCCGAACAAAAGTGATCATGATTTTAACGATGGCTCAAAGGACTCATCTGGCCTGATTAGGAAGACGAATAATCAAAGCAGAGCACATTGTATAAGATGCTGAAGAAAAAAAAACTGTAGACTTGGGCACAGCAGAGAAAGTGATGTCACAGGATAAAGACTGGACTTTAGAGTTCTGACATGAAATAGACAATCACTTCCATGCCTATCCTTGTCTCCCAAGAAAACACCAGTGCTCAGGAGACTGTGGTAGCTGCTGGATTGTCTTGTTAGAGCACAAATGAACAGCATCACTTGTGTGTGTATATGATTACTCTCTAAAGGTGATTAAGTTATATTTCTATTCCCTGGTTTGCAGTTGCAATTAAAACACCCTAGAGGCAAACAAAGTGGGATTCTCAGGGTAACTGATGTATTGACTTCTTACATAGTAGAGTTCACTGAGTCAGGGCTGTCCGACTATGCAATATCAAATGATTTCTCAAATTATAACATCAAGATATTGTTTCCCCAGCCCTTTATTATTTCACCTTGGAAAAATGGAACTTCATTGGACTTCTTGGTTTTTATGAAGATTTAAACACTTAAAAAGTTGTGAATATCTTCCTAATTCACAGGGAGGCTTTTATGATGTGCCTGACTGTGTGAGCATCCACTTTGGAAAATTCCAGTCACTAGACAAATTCCTTACCAAAGGAAATGAAGAGATCTTGTCTGCCTCTTGCCCACAGCGCACTACAAAGAGATGTCATGTGTTTTTCTGTGAACAAAGGCTTTGCCTCAAAAGCTTTGAGTTACTTTTAAATGTAACTTTGACTTTACAGAAATGGAAGATAGTTTAAATTATGTTTGTCTAAACAATTGCTATCTATATGATGTAGAATCTATGCTAAAATGTTGTCTGAATCATCCTGGCAAAGTGTAGATGCAGGAGAATATCCTTATCTAATTTTAGAGTATTTTGAGTAGGACAATGGAGAAGACTGTTACAATAAAACAGAGGTGTATATGACAAGCTTCCAAACCCCCATCATCTTTGTAGAAGTCATAGGAATCTAGAAAAGCCTCGTCATTTACCCAGGAGTTGTCCCAGGATGTGTGTAAGAAATAATAATGACACAGGCTCACAATTTGGGGGTAGGTTAGGGAAAATAACGATTTGGAAATATGGCTACTGCTGAATAAAAAAGAAGGCAAAAAGTCACCAAGACAGCCAGAAAACAAAAACAAAAACAAAAGCAACAAAACAAAACAAAAAAACAACAAAACCCAGGTTTTTCTCAGTTTTGTTACTATAACTAACTTGGTTGGAATCCACCCTTGGTTTAAAAGTTTCAATGATCTCTGCTTCAGGACCATTATCCCCAGAAGGAAAAGTGTCACAGTGTTTTGATAAATGATGGTCATGCTAAGCATGACTTACTATTTGTAGATTGAACAGCCTGATTGACATACCACTTGTCTGCTTAGAGCAGCTGAGATACAAAAGGGAAGAAATATACTTGGGGACCTAGAAATGGAAACTTAAAAGTTGAAACTCTTCCTGGGGCTAGAAGGTAGAATTCTCAGTCTTTCATGTTGGGAGGCTGAGATGAGCAGGAATTGGGTTTGGTGTCACCAGGTTGGTGTTGACACCAACACCATAATGGTTTAGTGCATAGGCTTCATAAGAGCACAGAGTAAAGGCCCACAGAAGTTGATGGCCAGAGAATTCAACTTTCCCATTGCCTTGAAGAACTGACAACCCTAAAACAGTGACAATTCAGAGACATGTTAGTGGAAAGGGGAGATGAAACTATGCCTGGGTGTCCTGGGTAAGTACAATGACTTCATTGTTACTTTAATGTCTGCATTAATGACTGTTTTTACTGCATTTTTATACTTTGAAAAAGTATCCATGTACATAAGACATGTACAAATACATGCACACATACATGCAGTAATACAAATGTTCACACAGTCATATAAACTACAAAATTTAAACATCAAATCAACAATGTCAAAAGAGTTAAAATGGCTGATCAGGGGACAGTAACATTTGAAAATAGTCGTATATTTTCACATATTTAGTTAATCCTTATATTAATTAGTATTAATTACTGCTTTTAACAACTGAAAGTAATAGAATAAAATAACTTTATTAGATGTTTTTCATATTTCATGTTAAAGTAATAATCTTTTAATTATATTGCATATATTTTATTTGTTATAAATTTTATTACGTGTATTTGGTGTGGTTTGTCAACTGTACCGCTAGCTAGATCTCCAAAGCTTGCTGTGCATTTGTGAACATGGCTCACTTTGACGCAGGTCAGCAAACACATTTTCCTTAATTGCCTGGTACTTGTAATCTGCACTGGTCCCTAGACTCTGTGTCAGCCTTAGTAGTTACAGGTGAGATTGCAGTCAGTACTTTTCAAGCCTCTTGAATTATATCAGTATTCATTATAATTGAAATGTATTATCTCCTTTTTGAAAATTACATGCATCCATTTAAGTGTGAAAGGGGCAAACTTGTGCCATTGCACGCATCTGGAGGGCAGAGGACAGCCTGTGGGAGTCTGTTCTCTTTATAATATGTGGGTCCTGGGGACTGAATTTTTAGTGCCAGGCCTGGCATCAGATGCCTTTATCTACTGAGCCATCATGTAGGACCCATCTCACAGATTGACTGTGCTAATTGCAAAGACACGACAGCATCAATCTTTCAATACTCTGGAGCACTAAAATACAGTTGTACTATCTGTCCATAACAGCAGAGCAAGGATCATTACCTGTCTGTAAGATCTGGAAGTTGGCTGGGAACTAGAACTCCTTTTAAGATGGGTTTTGAGTAGTTAACAAAGCTTTTGCTTGGGTCATTCTGCCCATCTTCCACCCTTCCACAACCCACGAGTTTTCTGGTTTTCTAAGCCCTTATACCATGTCATTTCCTTACTATCTACTTCTGCTTACATGAAAAAGCAAATGCCCCATCCCCTCCCTCACATACCTCTCTGTGCTTATAACAAAACATTCCTACTACCTGTGGTCACACATGGGAATCCAATTTATGTCTCTAAATATTCCAAACCCTAAGGACAATGTCTGTGCATTTACATAGACTTCTTTGGACCATTTTCTTGTAGGTTATAACTGGTGCCTGTTGTAGGGCTAGTGGGGTCCTGCAGGGCTCCCACAGAGCTCCTGCTCAGGAAGGCAGGGCACATGGGAAGTTGACAGGTGTTGGGCTGTGGGAAGCCACAGGACACCGCTCCTGGAGTGGGGAAGTGCAGTCTGAGATGCAGGACACAGCCAGAGTTGGCTGGGGAGTTGGGGGGGTGGTCCCTGGGTCAGCAATCAGGCTGGGGCCATCTAGTTCTCAGGCTCTTGGGTGTCCAGGAGCTACTGGGATACTGCGGAATTGCTGAGAACAGAGTGGGGCTCCATGGTGCTGGATCTAGCCTGGGGATGATGGGAAAGAGGGGGGTACTCCCCTGTGGGGGTAGTCCTTGGCTTGACTATGGTAGGCTACTACCTTGGTGGTGGAGGTGGTTGGGAGCACAGGGAGGCTTTCTTCCAGAGATTAGACAGCGACTCTGTAGGCGAAGGCCTTCTCTGTGACTCCCCACTGTGGATCCCAATGAAAAGAGACAGTCCATGGTTTTAAGGCGTTTATTGTCCTGGTGGAAAGTGGATGAGGTACCCCACTTCTCAGAGTGGGCCTGAGATTAAATACATTTGACAGGGAGGTGGTCTGGGAAGAAAAGGTTATTGGCTAAGCCTTCAGGCCTTTAGGTACCTCATTATAATGGAGATCTGTCTTGAGCCCATGTGACTACAGGTCACATCCTCTATCTGTGGAGGGGCTTGGGGCCTTGCCCTTACGTGAGTGAGGGCCACAAATTTATGGAGGGCTATGGCTAGTTGACAGGCTTGGTTTCCTGAGAGTCAGGCAAAATACCTACTGTCCCTTTCAGGGTCACCAGGGTTTCAAACTTCCTCAACTGGGAACCAGGGTGCCTTTCCTGGTCCCACATTTTCTCAATACTCATCTCTGTTTGCCCCAAGATTTCTCCTTGAGCTTTGTTTATGAAGTATAGTTCAAGCCTCTGACTTTCCTTGTATTCTGCTAACTGTCTCTAACAAAGGCTATGGTGATAGCAATGGATCACAGATCATCAATCAGTCCATATAAACGCAGGCCTATAAAATGCATGAAATGGGAGTAGGCAGATCCTGAGAGGTCTTCTCCATCTTTTCCCAGAACCATTGTTCTCAGTGATAATAGGTCACAAAATTTTTGTCTAGACAGGAAAAGCAGAAAAATAATCACCTCGAACCCTGACTCACTGGTGAAGGTTGTAATGCCATTAAACTCTAAGACACAAACATGTATTATACACATACATGCAGACCCACACACACACCTAGAAAATGGTGTTGCCTGGGCATTCTTTACAAATTTGGTGCAGTACTTTTGAAACTGCCTAAAGTTACAAAGCAGTCACCAAGTATCTATTTATGAGTAGAGAATGAAATCCCTGAGGAAAACCTCAGGGATCTTTTCTTCCCACCCAGTACACCAACCCAGTGACAATTCCTAATCACTTGGTGGTCATCGTCTTGCAAATGAAGCATAGCACAGACGCACTGTCTGCTCTACTTAAATTTATGAAACACCACTGAAAGAAAATGTAGGAAGGAAATGAGCCATGGTGAGGCTTTGTGTGTGGAGGGAGAGGAGCTGTGGTTAGCTGTCTTGCTCAATCCCTCGGATTCTCAAAGCCAAGAGAAAATTTATCCTCTTCCACTGAGACATAACTAAACTCCTTTTGGTCATTAATCTGTGAAGTTGATGTCTGCCATGGTAATTCATCAAACATTTTTGTAGGGCAAGTCTGGTGGTTGCCTCCTGGGGCATCTGCCTTTGAAATTCAAAGCAAGATTTGTCCCCTGGGGATGAAGTGGCTTCGCTGCATGCACATCTGGATGGAGAGTTGCTGCCCCGTCCCTGCCCTTGCCTGTACCTAGAGCAGTCTGGGGAAAGCAACCATCTTGAGGAACTGCCTATGCCCATCTCTTGACTCTGATACCTACCTAGGCTATAGGCACTGGAGGGATAGCCACTGTAGCAAAGGGATCTTTGCCTGAGTGGCCTCTGAGCCAAGAACAATGGCATTCACCATTTCCAGAGTGTTTTTTTTTAAGCAAAGAGTCAGTATATCAACTATTGTGAATAATGAGTTGACTCCTCAAGCTAGGCACCTCTACCATCTGAAGATCATTTAGAGGACAGTTCTGTAATCCATGGGTCTGATCTGAATTTACAAATGTGTGGTCTGACGCATATAGGTGTTCCTGTAGTGATCTAGCCCTCAAGTATTGGGCTAGATTGCCTCTTCTGTAACTTCCCTTTGTCCCCTAGCTGAAGACTTTCTTCCAAACTTCCTGGTCCTCTTGTGGCTTGGTCCTGTTCTCTCTGCAGGCTGTTGTACTCAGTGCTCTCTGTCTTGTTCTGTATCTTACTCTTCCCACAGAGCTTGTCTCTCAGTTTCTTGATAGATTCATCTCATTCTTGTGGTGCCATGAGTCCTGACTAGGAGACCCTGCCCAGAAATCTTTGGGAACTTTGCTTCTTCTGTTAATAAAGTTTGAGACTATTTAAGAAACTAGACACATTCACCCACCAGTCACTTACTGTGATTTCAGTCTGTTATGTTGTCTGTAACACTTGGATCTCTCATATTCTTTTCTTGTTTCTTATATCCCTTTCCATCCCTCCTTCCCTGTACCAGTTGTGTTTTGTATTGCTGTGACACAATTGTATTACCTGGGGAAAGCAATTTAAGGAAGGAAGGTTTTCTTTGACTCACAGCCCCTTCATGGTGGGACCATCCTGCTGATGGGAGCTTGAGGCAGCTTGCCACATCTCAACTGGAATAAGGAACCAGAGGGGGATGGACACTGATGTGCACCTCAAGTTCTTTTTATATTATCCAGTGGTAAACCCCAGTCCATGAAATGATGCCATCATATTCAGCACAGGGCTTTTCTCCTCTGTTAATCTTTCTGGAGATTCCTGCAGGGACATACCCAGAGGTGCATTTCTATGGTAATTTGAAATCCAAACATTGGTAAAGATTAACCATCATGCTTCACTTCCCTCCTTCCCTTCCTGTCTTCTCTTTGTGCCTCCCTCTCTTCTCCTCTCTTCTCTCTTCTCTCTTCTCTCTTCTCTCTTCTCTCTCTCTCTCTCTCTCTCTCTCTCTCTCTCTTTCTCATTTCTGCCCCTCTCTCTATCCTTCTGTCCTCTCTTTGTCATCCTACCTCTACCTCCACTAAGTTGTAAACTCCAGGAGATCCCCCTCCTGATCCATCTTGTGTTGCTGTGATTTGTTGTTTTCTGTCAACAGTGTATGTTCAATATTTTTTCACAAATGAGTGATTGTCTTGTTCTTTGAATATTTGGCTGAAGGTAGAATGCCATTTACTGTATTATTTTAATATTAACACATTTTAGATGCATGAATCTAATGTGTAACTCATTCTTACACATTTATCTCTTAATCAGATTCCTAATCCAGTCATTACTTCTTGAGTATTTATTATATAAAATACGTTGGCAGGATACATATGTCAGAAAAAATTCAGCCAGTTAAATTACATAATTCAATGGAGGAGCATATACTTGAAAAGAATCCTATTTTACAATAAACATTTGTCTAATTGTTTTCTAGCCAAAAGGACTTTTCAATTTTGACTGCATGCCCTCCGTAAGGCTCATTAACACACGGAGACACATTTTATTGGTTTACATCATTACTTTACTCTAAGTATATGGGTAGTTCATTTCCTCATTGCTTTATTGAAGATTGATCTGTCTGCCTGCCCTTCTATTTGCCTGTCTGTCTATCTTTCTGTCTATATCTCTCTACTGTTTCATTGTTTACATTTTAGGTATACTTTGAGGCCAGTCCAGGACTTTGCTCCCCACCAAGGTTTCTACAACTAAACTGCTCCTGTCTGTCTTCTAAGGGCTTTTCCACTAGCAGCTAAAAGCTTGGTGCTGGGTCTTGAGTACTTTCTACTGACAGTAACTGACTTGATCTGTATCCCCCCCCCCCCCATGCACATACATCCTAAAAACATACATCTCAGCTCAGATTTCTCTGAGAAGGAGGGCGTATTCCTCCTAGGGCTTTGCCAGTATCCTCAGTATCACAGGTAATGAGAGCACGTAAAAGCAGTCAATAAATTATACTGATTGATAGGTGTCGAAATTGGGTTGTCAGTTCCAGACAGTTTGCTGAAGCAGAGCAGGGCTGGTCAAAGACGGCTTGGCATTCAGCTCCCCACAGATCAAGTCCATGCGAAGCTTCAGGGAAAGGTGGCGAAAGGCAAAAAACCCCAGCAGCAGGGCTATTATTAATCTACGTAAGTAATTAAGTGTTGTCCAGTGTTCGATTGGACGGGAAATCCTGCTTTTCAACTCTTTCCTATTGGAATG
Source organism: Rattus norvegicus (assembly GCF_021556685.1). NCBI lineage: Eukaryota > Metazoa > Chordata > Mammalia > Rodentia > Muridae > Rattus > Rattus norvegicus. The sequence goes on along the minus strand of NC_141548.1, from coordinate 1,402,679 downwards.
CCCAAGAGGCTGTCAGCACGTAAGAGGAAATGCGGAATTGGCTTGCAGTTGCCTGAGGAGAGGAACTTAAATTCCTAGATTTATGGATGTTTTACCTGCAACTTTTTATTTTGCTTTTACTTTTATGTAGCTATGGAGTGTACTGTATTTCAGTTGGTGTTACTTAAGCAGTTGAAGGGTGCTCTAAAAATAAGTACCAACCACTTTATCTGTGCATGCACACAGTAGACTTTACTACTTGTTTTACCATGGGCTGGGGCCTAGGAGCCCCACAGAGATGATCCTCTCTGAGCAAAGGGGGTTTCAAGTGAAAGAGACACTGTTGTGTGAATGGCCCCACTGAAACCTCTGAACTCAATTGTGGGAGCTTTTAAAATTCTAACAGTGGAGAAAGAGGCAGGCAGGAGGTGGTTAGGCTTCTGGTTTGAACCAGCCTAACTAGTGTTCCATCTAGCTTTCTGTCATCTTTCTTCAAGGTTATAGAACTCCATGAACCTCTCCTAGGAGTTAGAATGGGCATTCAGAATGGATGCGGTGAAGTTTCACATTCAATTTTACACTTTCTCTTTGTTTGTTTGCAGTTTTCTGTGACAAAACAAAACAAAACAAAACAAAATTCCAATGTTGTGTTTCTAAAATAAGTCAATGGGTTGACCCTTGTGCCTTTGGAACCATCTAGGGCCTCTGAGTTCCTGTGTAATAATTCAGACCATTCAAGTGAACTTGAGTATTGGAAGATCATACAGACAAGAAATTCTCTCATCCTTTCTGAGCAGTCTCTACTTCTGGAAGGACTTTGAGAGTCTTGTGTCCCTCAAATTCTAACGTTTCATGGCTGTCCCACCTGAGTTCTCCCTCCACAAGCTCTCTAAGGTTCTTCTTTATTTCACTCCTTACCTTCTCACCATCTTCTTAATGATAACTCATCCCAGAACAGTCTCCTATTGCTGGGTTTAAAGGGAGAGTCTGCCTCAGTCTTAAACACCTTTAGAGACCCCACAGTGAGTGCTTTGTGAAGATTTCACTGGGAACACCTCATTGTGTCTTTGATAAGTTTCACTTTAGTAAGTGTCTAAATAATAAGCACTGAAAAAAGAAGATCAAACCCAGGAGGGCTCCAAGCACTTGATTAGACACCTATAATTTAAACCTTGTTCCAGTCCAATGTTGATCAATAATGTGAAGTTATTTTATATGATTTTATGTGCTTGGAATGCATAACTATTATTAGAAGTGCTAGCTCTTACAGTAATCTCCCCTAAGCCCAATTAGAATATCTAAAGCAAAGAGTCCATATGCTAATGTCTTTTATGTTCTTGACCTTTATTTGGGTTCCAAAGGAGTATGCTTTGCATAAGTAATTATTCATTTCATAAGTGAATGAATTGCCTTAGAGTCAAATCAGAGTATTCTGTTGAAGAAGATATTTGGACACCTCTCTCCCCCAACCCCCAGTTGCTAACCTTGCTCACCTGTTTTCAGATAGTATGACTGGGCCTATTTTTGATGCTTGAGAATTTCTTAGATGAAAAGAAGTATATGAAAGATGCGGCTACCTTTGCACTGACTGCTTACAGGATGGCTATTGAGAACAAAAATGAGTGTTCTCAGGTTTCTTTGGTAGCTGGTATCTTAGCAGAGAAGATATTTTCCATGCTTGTACGATCACAGGATAATTTCATTACTGCAACATGAATATATTAAAATAATATTAAAATTCTATAGAGTTTGTTGATGGACTTTGTAACATAGAATACGCACATTTTAAGTACATAGTATCTGTAATATTCTTGGCAAAATTAAGAAAATATAGTAATAATATTTTATAGTATCACTGATGGTTTTGTTTCCTATGAATAGGAAGAACTTTTATGATCTTCTATTTTAAAAAAATTGATTAAAGATGTGACTAAGCAAAACCAGAACTGTAGGCGAACATAGAAAGTTCAAAGTTATTAGAAATTAAATAACTGAAAATAAAACTGACTGTAGAGAAGCTATAAAATTTTGGGCTAAAGAGAAATATTAATACTTTTTGGGTAGGATGGTACTATCTTTCACAAATTTTCTGTCCAGAAGTAATTTATTTCAGTGTTTTTAGGAAGCAATTTATAGTAACTATTCTTTGGATCATCAGTTCCAGTTTTAGGAGTTGATCAAAGATACAGTCAAAGGTATATGCCACTGGCTAGAAGTAATTCCTCATAGCATTGTTTATATTGAGGACAAATTACAAACTTCCCAGATACCCCCAAAACAGGTAACATGGTTAGAAGTGTGATATATTTGGTTATTAATTCTTTAACCTACAACATTATTTTTGAAAATAATGGCATGCAATTATGGTTATGGTATTACAACAGGGCCGTGTCCAAATAAGTGTGTAGAATATAATCACTTAAAGAATACATATAAAAGTTGAGAGAAGTGGCTGAGGTGACCATGTTAGTTCTGAGGTGAGATAGACTTTGAGTATGTGACTAGGTCAGACCTCTCTCTACTTGTAGTCTTACTTATACCACTCAGGAGTTACCTGTCTTAGTGTTGGGGAGCTAATTGATTTTAAGGGGTTCCTTTGATGTTTGAACCAAAATCCTCTCTATTATGGATCTAGTACCATACTAGATCCTGTCACAGATTTCAGAATCAAATGAGGAATAAAGCTATATCATTGACATCTATAGAATATGTTTTAACTTAGTAAGTGCTCTGATACTATAACGATGAGGATATAAATAAAGGATGGTGAGGTACTAGAACCACTTGCTGTGCCATAGAGCACATGGAAATATTCTCAACAGCAGTGGCCATATATTGTCCCTGTGGATCTATAGGCCAGCCATGCAGAGGGGAAAACGGTGATCCTTTCATGTCCTTGTATCTTCAGCATCCCCTGAGAAGACTTGGAAATGGGGATGGCCTGACAGGATGTTGAATTTGTCTTCAGGATCATGATTAAACATCTGAACACCAGGGCTTGGAGAACATGTTTAATAAAGTTTCTGAGTACCTGTATGTGCCCTTTGATGTGTCTTCTCCAGGGTTTGGAAAACTCATGGTAGTGGTGCCTTTCTGGCAGGTAAGAGCTCTGTAGAGCCCAAGGGTTTTAGTCGACAGGTTGTAATTTCCATCTGAAATGTCTCTGACTTAGCTTCAGAAGTCATGTTCTCACCAAGACTCAAGGAAAGACAACTTTGACTCATTTCTTGGTTGGGGGCAGATCAAGGTCATTTTAATGAAGGTTGAATAGGACTGAAGCTGTAGTATGTATATATTGTTCCTGGTTTTTTGTATCCATTCTTTTAATCATTATGATTTCCCAGCTAAGATCATCACCAACTCCTTAAAAACAAGTTAGAATTGATAATATTAGTAATTTTCCAGAGGTTGAGTGGTAAGCAGCAAAGTTGGAATTTCAAGTTTGAATGATCTGGTCTTATTCAGCAATGATGCTCAAGTCACATGGAAATATGAAGAAGATCCTCCTAACTTTGACCTCAGATTGTGAATAAACAGGAAGTTAAACTTCCTGGGGAAAGTGGTATTTAAACTGTGTCATAGAGGATTTACAGAATCTAGATTGGGAGTTGAAAGATTAATAGCATGTAATTACCTCACGGAGAGGTGGATGGTTGAAGTGGGAAGGTCTCCCATGAAGCACAGGGCTTCCAGGAAGGAGAGCAGAACACACTCAGGCAGCTGAAGTCATTCCTCATTGTTAGGTAGACTTGAGCTGGTATGATTCTGCTGACAATGCTGCAGATGCCTGTTGATGAGATATTGAAGACGTTGATCCCCATGGTGAGGAACTATTATGTTGAAAATATGACTGAACCCTGTCTTTCATTTTTTTCTCCCAGTTTATTTACTTTAAATTTGTTCTCTTTCATTGGCACAAAATCTATATAATCTATCCTTGTATGTAATCTACACCATCACTGATATCCAGAACCCCTTTATCTTTCCAAACTGAAACTCTGTGCCAGTTAGACAGCAGTTTCTCATTTCCTCCAGGTGAAGGAGTGACCCTACCTCAAACAAACAGATAGACCACAATGTTTTGAAGATAGAGAAATGGCTCAGTGGTTAAGAACACTTGTTGTTCTTACAGAATACCCAAATTTAGTTTACAGAACTAATATTGCATGGTGCACAACCACCTCTAGCTCTAGCACTACACCAACTAGCTCTAGCACCAACAGGCATCTTTTGTTCCTCACAAGTACCTGCGCACATTTGTCAGAAATACACACATAAAAATAAAAAATATTACAAATACATGTTTTTAAAAGTAGATGAGAGCTGAAGTACAAATGACCAGTTACCTTCTGTCCTAACCACACATACACATGTACACACACACACATACACACATGTACACATTCCCACACACTCCCACACAGATTCATGTACACACATACATGTGTAACAAAAGTACAGTTATACACTTGCATGCACACACAGATGCATACACACATGTACATACTCACCCACACATACATGTGTACACAAAAATACAGTTACACACATGCACACACACATACACACACATGTACACACAAACATGTCTGTGAGTTTACTCATTGGTATGATGCCTCTGAGAAGGATTCAGAATAGGAAGAGGGTCTTAAAAGCCACCAAAAGCTAATGGAGGAGTTTACCCATGGGATGAAGAATCTTCAGGTATACAATAAGTATGACTGCATGGGGCAGTGGTTCTAGGAAGAGGCCAGAAATTCACTTGGAGTTTGGACTGAAGATGACAAAGACACTCCCACCTCAGATGAATGCTAGTGCTTTGGTTTACACTCAGTATACACCAGAATAGCCATCATGCCACATAACATCCCCTCCACTGTCATGCATGCTTTGCTCTTCTTGAAAGACCCTCAAATTATCAATGTATTACTTAGTCAAAAACTAAGAATCACTACTTAATACATTGGAGCAGGTGGACTCTCAGACACTTGCTGGATCAGTGACCAGTTGCCTTGATGACTGACTGGGCAGGTCCTTCCCACTGAATGTTAAGTTCTTTGTATATCAATCACCCTTGGGTAATAGCACCATTTTCCAACACGTAGACCAATATGGGAATTGTTTTAGGAGCAATGGAAGGGGTTTACTAGAAATTGTTGAGTATACTTGGAGCCAGTGTTTTATAACTAAGTAGAGAAACTTCATGTTCTTGGTGCCAAAACAAACAAATGACCTCTCAAAACTACTCAATAAATGATAACAGAACACAAGGAATTAGCATTCATGTTTCAGTACCTCCAATCATTGGTAAGTATTTTTCTCAATAACAAGTGAGAGGTATACATTCATGCTATGACAACATTAGCCGAATCTAATTAATATCCCCAGAAGCTGGGAGTAGACAGGAAGGCACACTTTTCCTTCCCCAGAGCACTTTTATCTAATTCTAGAGAAGCTGGTTACAGGTAGAGACATTGGGGTCTATGAAGATCATTGGTGGCTTTTCCACAGTGGACAGCTTTTAACCAAGTTTTAGTTTGTGCTTGCAAATGTCAGTGCTGGTGACTGTATGTTAAGTAAGGCTATCTTACTTACCTATAAGGTTGTCCTCTTCCCATGTTCCCATTGGAGGCCTATATGTAATAGAGACCAAACTACCATTTGTTTTTAACCTGCCAAGATTCATTATGTCTGATAAATATAGTTTGTGCTTGTCAGAATCCACACTTAGCATGGACATCCATCCAAATTAAGCTAAGGTTTAGGCTAATATTTGTAGGGAAAATTATTCTTCCTTGGTGACTTTATTCATCAGGAAACAGGAAATAGCCAGGAAGCTATTCAGGCAAGCTACTCTTCTTTAACCAAAATAATATGTCTTCAGATCAGCCCAGCTGCTGAGTCTCAATGTTTATGTCTTTTATGATCATAAGAAGCCTTTGTGTTAACAGATTGGTGTGTTCATGTGTGTGTGTGTGCATGTGTTCACATGAGAAAGTACATATTCACATATGTGGACATGTATATAGAACCTAGAAATTCATACCAAATATCTTTCTCAGCCATTCTCCATTTTGTTTTGGAGGACAGGGTATCTTACTTAGATTGGTGATTACCAAGTAGACTGTCTTGGCTGGACAGGGAACTCTGGTGATCCTCCTGTCTCTGCCTCTCCAGAGCTAGATTTACAGGTGTGCTTCATGCCCAAGGTTTTTGATGAGTGCCAAGGATCAAACTTAGGTCCTCATGCCTGCATGCAAAGCACTTTACTGATGAAGCCATCTCCCTAGGCCGCCTAACATACTTTTTTTAAAAAATGGTAACTGTTCTGAAGCCAGTAAGATAGCTCAGCAAGTTAAGATGCTTTTTATCTAAGACTAATGATTTGAGTTCAATCCCAGGATCCATAGAATCTAAGAAAATAGGAGGCAAGAATCCAAGAATCTACTCCTGCAAGATTCCCTCTGACCTCTATAAGTGTTCCATAACATGCACTACTCCCATATATACAATAAGTAAATGCTATTACTTTTAAAGAATGACAACTGCTTTGAGTCTTCCTTGAGATTCATATATTTTATACACACACACACACACACTCACACACACACACCCATATACCATATATACATAATCGTGCATGCGTGTGTGAGTGTGTGTGTGTGTGTGTGTGTGTGTGTGTGTGTGTGTGTGCATGTATGCACTCATGACTGCGGACTGATGGACTGATGGACTGGACCATCACAGTGTTGGTACTTCCTAGGTTATTGAGAGTTATTCTTAGCACAGAGTGATGTTCTCAGTTGACAGTCTAAGCAACAGTTTTAATATAGCCAATAAGGTAGTTGTGGTGGTGGTGGTAGAGAATCCAAATTCTAGTAATACTGAAAATTGCTTGCTTAGTACATTTAACTGTCCTGTCATTGATGGTCTATATTGACTTTAGTGCCCAAAGCTTGTTTTCCAATACTCTGTTGATAGTTCCCTTGGAGCAGAAATTCTATGATTCAGTTGAAAGATTCCTTTTTTTTTTTTTACATCTGAAACACTCCTTAGTTTAAGACGATAGGTGTTT